>NC_057863.1:131929248-132240786 GCF_019393635.1 Dromiciops gliroides
TTCATGCTCTCAAGGAGATGTTTTACATTAAAAAAATTCCCCGTAACTATGAAGAACAAGCTCAGATATACAAATTATATTTGAACCCCTACATTACCAGATACTTCGTGCTAATGTGTGCTTTCTTCTTTAGTTTTTTTTGTCTCCTTTTCTTAAATTACTTCTCATAATCGTCACTGATGATTAAAAACTTCTTGCCCTTACTTTTGTGGATAGATGAAATTTGTTTTATTCTTATCTTTCTCCTGATTCTCCTATATCAGAAATCTTTCTTATCTCAAAAATCAATCTACTAGATATTACTCAAATCATGTAGATATGCTATGATTTGGGGGAAATGTGTTTACATATTAAATAATGCTATTGTTATATCATCTATCAGGCATCACATTTGGAGTTTATTTATCATGATGAGTAAATTTCTTGTACTCTCACAACTTCTTTTTGACACATGACACACCAAGGAGATCTTTTGTTGATAGTAAGAGTTCAATCTATCACCAGAGAATAGAGATTAGCTAATTGATCCACATGGGGATCTTATAAAAATGAAATTATGAGTACTAGTGTCTAACTAGCAACTAGGTGATGCTGTGGATAGAGTGCCAGATATGGAATCAGTGTGGCTAAGTTTTAAATGTCCTCAGACACTTTAATAGCTCTGTGCAAGTCACTTAACCTTGTTTGCCTCAGTTTCCTCATCTGTAAAATGAACTGGAGAAAGAAACTACTACAGTATCTTTTGCAAGAAAGCCCTAAATGATGTGATGAAGACTTTACACTAGTGGAATGACTGAAAAACAACAAGGAAAATTTTCTAACCAACTCAGATAACTACATTAACCAGATAAAATGTGTTACTTTCCCTGACTGTTTCTCATTGGTTAAAATGTTCAAATTCAGTATAAAAAGTTAGGATTAATTACATTTCAACTTTATTTGCTTTTCAAAACATCGTTTCCCAGTTTGGTGTGATATATTTATATATATATATGTGTGTGTGTGTGTGTGTGTGTGTGAATATGTCATGCTTAACAAATACATATACATATTATTTTCCCTCCTAAATATTTGTGATCTCATAGTAACATTAAATTGTTATCGACATTTTCTCTACATTCCATGGTAACTGGAAAATGCCAACTTCTTTAATTTTTAATTTGAATGTGGCAACAAAATCAAGTCAGATAAGGGATTTATAGATAATTATTTTTGGAAGAGGTCTTAGTGATCATTTCATTGAAGTAAATTCCTTAATTTATAAGTGAAAAACCTGAGAGACATGGGTCAAGTCACTGGTACAAGGTCATACACCATGTTAATAGAACTCATATTCAAAGTAAATTCAGAATTCAGAAATAAAACTCAGAATTCCTACCTCTGAATCCTGTGTACTTTCATTCTAACACAATTACCTCCTGAATATCATCTCCAAGCTAAGCTGTTCTTGGAAAAGCAGACATAGTCTATTGCCAGGACTATATTTAAAGCCTTTCCAACATGGTGAAATGCATTAGTCTTTGCCCTAGACTAGAATTGCTGTTGAGAAATAAAGTTCACCTTTATATTATGATGAAGCATTGAGTCATTTATTTCTTATTCCACAATTCAATGTTTGAAAGGGAGAAATTGTCCTAGGGGAAGCAGGGAGACTGTCACATCATCGTCTTATATTCTCTAAGATAGAGTAGTGGGAATTGGCAATGTACAGCTCTGCAGATAACTCATTAGTTTGTGACTAGATGTTGCTTTTTTCATTATTAGATGGCTAAATTACAAGATATGCAGTTTGAAATATCAGCAAAGAAAAATATCTCTTTGGGGGTTTCCTAACACTAGGGGGAAGATAGTCACAAAGTGAGTGGGGGTTTATGAGGCTGCCAATTGATTGAGTGGCAGCTCTCTGTAAAGTGCGTCTGGTGAGATTAGACACTTGGATTTTAATTAAACCCAAATTATTCATTGTTAGATTCAAAATCCCTAAAGGAAAATTGAAAACCATGCAGAAGAGATTCCCAACAGTAATTACATGTTGTGCAGAAATTTAATTGACTTGCACTGCCTGAATAGACCTAAAGAACTGTGATGGTATGGATTGCCAAAATAATTTGATACAGTGCAACTCTTGGTAAAGAAGAGGAAAATGACCAAAGTACTTCAATGGATGTTTTATATGAGAGGGATGTGAAAGAAGAGAACATTTTTAACATGAACCAGATGGTCAGCCAGGTGAATTTACTTTTATAAAGCTGATATTTTGTTTTATAATCCCTTATTCAGTGCAAGTCTAAGCAAAAGCAACTAAAAGTTAAGGTTTACAAGTGTACAACAAAAGCAATAATAATAACATCTTTATAGTAGGGATAGTATTAAGTGATAATTATTAAATAATATTCAACACAAAACAACATTTATAATATATTTCCTTAAAATAACCCTATAAGGCAGGAAGTATATATTTTTCTTCTCATCTTTATTCATAAGGAAACAGATTTGTAGAGATTACATGACTTGCCAATTATTAATAGCTAGTGCAATTCTTAGGGGGTGATTCAAACCCATTATGGAAGCCAAAAGCACTAGGGCTGCCACTTTACTGCAAAAATGAATAATCAGTATACTTGGTCTCCCTTGAATCAATGCCCAGGTTAAAGTTTGGGAGTATTCTTAAAGATTTTTTCCAGTTACAAATCAAAGCAAAAGTCCACATTGGCCATTTCCCAAAAAAAAAAAAAAAGCACTTGTTCCATTCTTCATCTTGAGTCATTTATATATGTATAAGGAAGTTGGTAACGTTGCTTCTGTAGTCCTCTGAAATCCTGGTTGGTCATTATGCTCATAAGAGTTCAATTCAACAATATTCTGTCACATTTATATTTCATATATAACAGGTTCATCCATTCTCCAATTTATGACTATCCCCTCAGATTCCTTATTCTTAAACTTTTTAAATATTTTTTTATTTAGGACTAATCCTTCCTTTAATCTACTCTCCTAATTATTGTATTTCCTCTCCCTTTCAATTCCCTGTTGAGTAAAATCTATTTCTGTCCCCAACTCTGTGTGTATATTCTTCCATCCTTAACCAGTTCAGATGATAGTGAGTTTTTATGTAAGTTTCTCCCCATTCACTTCTTTTTGTTTCTATTGATGTCTACTTAGGTCCCCTGACTATGTGAGATAATTTTCCCTTACCATCCTCCCTTTAACTCCATGTATGACTCTTCCTCTCTTTTCCATTCTTTTTTTAGGATCACAAGGACATATCAGAACAATTCATGACTAATTGGACCCTCTTAATGAAACCCATTGATATTAAGGTTCAGAGGGGATACATGTATTGTTTTTCCTTATTCATTTTAGGGAGTTTATATTTGTTTAGTATATGATCCTTGTTCATTCATGTTTATCTTGTTATGTTTTTCTTTACCTCTTGTGTTAGACCTTCAAAATTGCTCTGTAGCTCTGATCTGTTAATCAGGAATTTCTCTGAAGCAATATATTTTATTATGGGTAATTTTTCCCACCTGCAGTTTTACATTCATTTTTTGCTGGATATACTATGCTTGACTGTCTTCCTTCATCTTCTGGAATATCATATGCTATGTTCTCCACTCCTTATACTAGTGGCTGCTAATCGTAATATTGATCCTGAATGCAGTTTCTTAGTACTTGAACTCTTTGTCTCTTCCTTCTTGCAGTATTATTATTGTTATTTGTTAATTTGGAGGCTCTGAATTTTGTTTATGAGGGTCCGAGAAGTTTTTATTTTGAGGTGGTTTTTAGGCGTTAACTAGTGAATTCTTTACATTTCTATTGTCCACTCTGGTTCTAAGAGCAGTTTTGTTTTTGTTGTTTTGTTGTAGATGTCTTGAAATACAATGTCTAGACTCTTTTTTTTTTTGTTGTGTTATTTTGTTTTTGGTCATGGCATTCAGAAGTCTAATGATTCTTTTGAATTTGTTTAAATATTTATTCTTGTCTCATGGAGGCCTTGGTTTTGAGTTTTATACATTCTAACTTTCAGATAGCTTGTTGCTTAGTCTTTTTTTTTACCTCTTGTGTCATGCTGTCAATTGCTTTTTTCAAATTGTTATCATGTTATCAATGTCAGTTGACATTTCCTTTCAATTTTTCCCTTCAGCATTGTTCATTTCATTTACATTAAAACAAAACAAAACAAAGCAAAAGAAATAAACCACTTTTAAACTCTTTCTTTATTTCTTCAGGAATTCTAGTTTGGTTGCTGCCAAAACTTTGATATTTTTCTGAGGTATTATTTGTATATGTTTTAGAATCATTCTCTTCTGTCTTAAGAGTCACTGTCACCATCATAGCTTTTAAAGATGGAGTTCTTTCTTTGTCCATTCTTACAGAACATCTTGTGATTTTTGTCTTGATTTTAGAGTTGAGCAGGACATTTCTCAAGGACACGTTCTGGGCTGATCCTGTTGCTTTCATTTTATTTTTTTAATTTTTATTATTTTTTTTTGCAGGGGCAATGAGGTTAAGTGACTTGCCCAGGGTCACACAGCTAGTAAGTGTCAAGTGTCGAGGCTGGATTTTGAACTCAGGTGCTCCTTAATCCAGGGTCGGTGCTCTATCCACTGCGTACCTAGCTGCCCCCACTACTTTCTTGATGTATCGAATGTTACTGTTATGTTATTACATTCAGTGAGATGGAATCAGATAGTGGATATAAACACACAATAAACACATCTATACATATATAGGATGTACACATCATATATCTATCCACATATACATACATGCATATAATATACACATATACATGTGTTGTATGTATATGTAATATTGTTTTATATATACACACTTATTTATATATCTGTAAGTGTGTAAAACCTCCCAGTTCACATTTGTCTTATTTGCAGTTTCCCGATATGAGTCTGCTGGAAGTCTACAATGAGTTTGAAACCTTCTCTTTTTAAACTGTTGCACAGCATTTCTCTGATTCCTGTATTACTTTTGTGAACACCATTCTATTTGAATGATTTACTGCCCACTGTCCATGATCTCCCTGTTTGTGTCTTACTATGCTGAGCTGGGGTAGACAAATGACTCTTTATGACATTTTCTGAATTTCCCTATCAGTATTGAGTCTGGTATACCCTCTAGGTCTGTTTGGAGGAATTTGTATTTGGGAGCTCAGGGCACTACTTCCTAAAACTCTATCATCTTGGCTCTATCTATATAATGGGAGTTTTTTTAATTCTCTAATTAATCAGAACCTTTGCTAGCTACAAAGTTCATATCCTTAGTTTTTTCAAATAAGCCAGGTTTTCTCCAAGGGTATGGCAAAATGCTCTCTGTAGTAAGCAATAACTTATCTAAAAATATAATAAAAAAAAATTTCTTTTTAGAATTTAAATTTGTGCTATATTATTAATTTTATACATAGATCAAAATAGATATAATATATGTATGCACATATGAGACATATATAATGTATATTTTCTATGTTATTACTTTATGATATACCCAGATATATTCTAGTACATATAAACTTATATTTTAAGTCCTTTCTTTTCCTTTTTTTAAAATAAAACCGGCGGTTTTCTTTTTTATATACAGGTAAATAACTGTTTTATACAAAACATATAAATATCAATTTACAGAAATAATATATATGGAAAAATGTGTTTAAATTTAATTAATATATAAATAAGGCCTAAATAACTCAAATGTGCACAACATATATATTTATATGTATGTATAGATACATATATACATCCTGTAACCTTCCCAGCCACTCCCTACCCCATGTTATTTTTTCAGGTAAAGGATTTTTATTTATCTTTTTCTGTTCAATGCCTATCCACCCTTCCCTTCCATTCCTTCCCCAATTCCAGAAGCAGATAAATCTGATATGGATTATAAATATATGATCATGGCAAAACATGACATATTTGTCACTTAATGAAAGAATGTGAAAATAACATGCTTCAGTCTGTTCCATCCAATATCAGTTATTTCTTTGGAGTAGATAGCATATTCATCACTATTCTTTTGGGATTGTCTGAGATTACTGTATTGTTGAGAATAGTCAATTCATTCATAGTTCTTTGTCAGACAATATTGCTGTCATTGCAAGGTCAATGTCAAAGTGTCGGTTCAGAGGGACCGCCCCTCTGGACAAAACTTTTCTCTCTCTCTTTTTCTATATTGTTATTAACATATTGTGAGTTAGCTGAGGGTATTATATTCTGTTATTTTTGGACTGTTTCATCAAGGAAACACCCTGTTTCTTAAGAACAAATGGGGAGGACTGTAATGATTGGGAAGATGTCACCATACTGGAAACTTACTGTAGAAAGCTCCTCCATGAGGAGAAGGCTTCTGAGAGCAGCCATGTGGTCAAGGTCCTTAGCTTCAGGAAGTGATGTTTGCTCGTTGGGTACTGTCTATCAAGGGTACCCAGCCAATCAACTGAGGAGCCTCTCATTTCTGGGAGAATACACGAGGTAGGAAGCAGACTCTGGAAGCGGAGGGGTTCTGTCTCTTATTGGTTCCTGACCTCGCCGTGATGGGTCAGATGATAGGGTCTCTTGGAAATAGTTAGATTTTTACCTTTCTCTCTGATCCTAATGCTCTATAAATAAATACTTGAACACTTAAATACCTCTTGCTAAACCTTTTAATTTATTGGAAAACCACTCATTAGATTTTAGATAGTATAGCTAGAATTTTAGCCCTTACAGTTGTTTAGACATTTCCCAATTGATGGGCATTCCTTTTATTTCCAATTCTTAGCCACCACAAAAAGAGCTGCTATAAATATTTTTGTACAAATAGTTCTTTTTTCTCCTTATTGGGATGTCTTTGCGAATGTAAACCTAATAGTGATGTTACTGGATCAAAGCATATACAAAATTCTACAGCCCTTTTGGCATAGTTCCAAACTGTTCTCCAGAAATGCTTGATCTTTTCACAACTCCACCAACAATGGATTAGCATCGCAGTTTTTTCCCCAATCTCTTCAACAGCTAATATTTTCCATTCTTGTTATATTTTGCCATTCTAATAGGTATAAGGTGACATCTCAGAATAGTTTTAATTTGCATTTCTCTGATCAATAATATGTACAGCATTTCTTCATATGGTTATTAATACTTTTATTTCTTTGTCTGAAAACTGCCTGTTCAAAACCTTTGACCCATTTATGATTTGGGAAATGATTTGTATTTTTAAAAATTTGATGCAGTTCTTTACATATTTGAGAAATGAGATTTTTTATCAGAGATTTTTGTTTCAAAATTCCTACCAGTTTTCCACTTTCCTTGTAATCTTGATTACATTAGTTTTGTTTTTGCAAATCTTTTTAATTTTATATAATCCAAATGATCTATTTTATCTGTATAGAAATATAATTTAATACAGTGAACTTTTGCAATTTTGTTCCTGCAGGATTTGTCTTTCATTTTGTGGTTACTATAAATAATAATAATAAAACATTTAAGTATTTACCGTGAGTTAGGAACTGTATTAAGAACTAAGGCATACAAAAAAAGGCAAAAGTAAGGCAGAAAAAAGAAACCCTATTTATTAAGCTCACATTTAGACAACATGTAAATTAAGTACATAAAACACATAATAAATGGACAATAATCTCACAGAGGAAGCAGCTGGCACAGCATGATGGATTGAGAAGGTCCTCCTGCAAAAAGTGTACTTTAACCTGAGTATTGAAGGCAGCAGACAACTTAAGAGGCAGAGGAAAGGATGGAGAGCATTCTAGATATGTGGACTATCCAGTTCAAAGGAATGGGGACTAGAGAGATGAAGTATCATGTGGAAGAAACAGCAAATAGGACAAATTAGCTGGATTGTAGAATACTTCAAGTATAAAGTAACCGAATAGGTAGGAAGGTGCCAGTTAGACTTTCTAGAGGAAGTGCAGATGGAAATGCTCAATGGATAGTTGAATATATGGATAACTATGGTAGTAATATTAGACCCTTGGATTCAAACCCTGATTGCATGATTATAAAACCAGCGTTACTTCCCTTGGATAATAATCACTTTATTTAATTGATTTAATTCATGAATAATAATTTCTACTATTCCTTTACATATGTTTTCTTTTTTTTCCTTTATATTCACATATTTGTATGATTCTAGAATGGTTAAATCTTATATTTTACAATTTTCTATCATTTTGATGTCATTTTTCCTAAAACTTTCTTAATGAAATTCTGGAGCAGAAATGCAGTGTCAGATCTCATGTGCTTTTGCTTGCCAAAAATTCCTTATATTCCTGAAGGAATTGTTGCAATTTGTAAATGGTATTTTTTTGGAAACATAACATGGATTTTCCACTCTGCTGTACAATGTCACTGACAAATTTGTATACCTCTTAGTCAGAATGATATTGAGAGTAGCAGGAACATATTACTTATTTTAAAAATGTTAACTCATTAGGGAAATGGAAAATATAGCAGATTGCTAAAAATAAATCAAACTGATTAGAAACTCCCCAAGAAATACCTTACTGAAATGTCTTACCTCATAGTCCTAAGAAGATCAGTTCCCACCCCCCTCTCTAAGTCTTTCTGAAATGATTAGTACTGTTATAATAAAGCCAATGAAGCCTCTGAATAACATTTATTACCCTACCTGTTTGTGTCACACATTTCCATTCAATCTAGCAATATGCATTTCATGGTGTTGCAGGCCTTTGTTTGTTTTCAGAGGGAAAGGGAAGGCAATCTTCTTGTCATCTTTGTGCACTTGTAGAGAATAATTTTATTATCACTTTACAAGGAATGATGCTAAGGAAAGATGATCATGTCATGATGAGTTTACTTTGTCAAGTTTATTATTCCTTACTGAAGATGCTATCTTTCCACACACTTATTTATAGAGGGACTAAGAGTATGTGGTACATTAGATAAAGTCCAGACCTGTAGATTGCTAGTAATTAATCCTCGTAATACCTCTTTAAGTACTATCTTTCACTAATATTATTGATATTAATTCATCTCTGGTGCCAAGAACTATTTTGCTGCCATTTTTCTTGTCATCATTGGAAAGAATGCTTTTCATTCACTTGCCCCTCTATAATTTCATCTCTTTCAATAATTTAATCAATTTCCTCCCACACAAAATTTAATGTATACCAGTATTTATCATTATGTGCTTATGTAATACACATAAATTTTAAATTTTAGAGCAAAGTATGAGTCCAAAGAAAAAAAATAGTAAACAAGTGATCAGCTAAATATGAGAGAAGAGTGAAATTAGTGGGCAATATAAAAATTTACAATATAGAGCCAATGGATCTTTGGCTGTCTTTATCCTTGTTGCCTGAGCCAATTGAAACCTGTCAAACTAAATTAATCATATTTATATCAGCTCATTAAAGGTCGGGTACTGAACTAATATTATTTTTCAAGTTACCATGTAGTATTAGATAGCAAGATTGTTTACAAAAAATATTTCAATTTACATATTTTGACAGTGCAGTCACTCACAACACTTTTTCAGGATATATCTATCTCGTTAAATGCTGCTATATGATAAATACACCATTTAAAAGGGTGGAGCCCTATTACAATTTTTCCTCCTTTTTCTAAGCAATGTGAGATTTAAAATTGGATATAAGAACATGAAGCTCCCCCTTTAACTTTCCCCTTCAATATCTCCCAGACCAGTAAGAAAAAGAAGCCTCTGAGCTTTTAATCAGTGAGGATTAGCCTTTATTGTTTTGACACCAAAACAGGTGATACCGATTAGGGAAATAGGAAAGTAGAAATACAAATGAATAGTCTTAGATCTAAGCTTAGTCTATATTCTTTTATAAAACTCATCAAATCCCAAAACTGCCTGCCAGGCCGAGAGACCAGAGCTGATCACCAAAGTGTGTGCTGTCAAGCCAGAGTGTGTGAGACAGAGAGCCAACTTCCATTCTACCCTGAGATTGAAGTTGGTGTCCAGGAAGTACTGTGGCATGCTTGGCCATGCTCTCCGGAGCAGCAGCAGGTGAATGACTGTTTGTCATGGTCTCCTCCCCAAAAGGACGGTCCTTCAAAGCCGCTTCAGTAGCATGCTGTTTTTTACCACAATAATAATATATAAGTATTATTTAAAAGTGAGTACTATTCCTACAAATTTATCCTTACAAATATTTGTAGATGCATACCAATTCATTTTTTGTGTTTAATATAATTATAATAAAATAGTATTATTAGGAAAGAAATAACTGATACTCTCAATTTAATATGGTACATAAAGATATGGTAACACTACCGGTCATTCTTTATTTGTATTTTCATTCCCTTTATATCCTCATGCCATTATGCCCCAATAAGATAGAGATCTTATACCTCAACTGAATTTTATCCAGTTTACTGAAAAATTAGATGCTATATTGACTTATTAAAGTATGTTTCCAGGACAAGCTAGTTTGGAAAATGAGGCAGTTACTATGTAAAGTCACATTGGAGAATAACAGGCATTGGTTTGTAAAATCTACACATGCAGATTATCTATCTACTTACCTATCTATTTGTCTATCTATTCTATCTATCTGTCTGTCTGTCTGTCTGTCTGTCTGTCTATCTATTTATCCTCCATGAGTACTAAAAAGGAAATAGGAGAACCTTGATTCAGAGTTTCAATTATGGGCCCTTCCACTTCATAATGTATACTCTAAAGTGTTTGGTCTTCATCAAGAAGGAAGTACAAATAACAGTAACTCTAAGAGTCTAAAGGAAAGGGTAACTTGTTTTACAGATTATAGAATTATTATTAAACTAGGGTGTCATAAGATTTTGGTTATGGTTCTTAAACTACTGCTAAGAAGCTATGAATTTGTAAAAAAATGCCAAGAGCTAATATTTTAATAGTATTTTAAAGATACTAAAGCAGCTGATATCTGTTGTCTCTTTTGACTCTATCACCAACCCTATAAGGTATGTGCTATTGTTATCCTTATTTGATAGATAAGCAAATTCAAATTTGCTCTTGATTGTTATTAATTGAACTTGCCCAGGGCAGCATTTGCTAGTAAATGTCTAAGAAAGGATTTGAACTTAGTTTCTTCCTGATTCTAGGCCCTTGACTTTATGCAATATTCCATACATTTGCTTTTAATATTGAAAAAAATCACCTCAGTGGACCACGTTTTCCTTCTTAGCAGAGTGAGAACTAGGTAAGTACTAGTTTTCTTTCCACTCTAGGGATTCTGTGACATGACAATATTGATGTTGCACATTCATCAACTCTACCTCTTTACCTGTCCCATGGTGTGCGAGCTTGTTACTCTTTGACCAGGATTATACTGAAACAATAAGTGGCTTTCCTACCATCCTTTCTCTCTCCTTGAAGTGTGAAATCTCATCCTCAGCTTACAAAACTTCTGGGATGTCAACAATATATGATTTCCTAAAATTAAGCATAACTTACCTTATCAAAGGAACTATTAGGCTTCTATGTACAAAAAAACACCCCCAAAAAAACAAAAACAAGAAAACAAAAACAAAAAAACCCACCACCAAAACAAACAAACAAACAAAAAACACACAACGAAACCCAAAACTGTGATTATACAAATTTAGAGATCTAAAATCATTTCCACTCAGCTTCCTTTCTTATGCCTCCAGAGCTATGGCTGGTAAAGAGCCATAGTACTGATGAGATCAAGGTCCACCTCATTGTGTGGGGTTTTTTGATCCCTTCTGTATCATCAGATTAACCACCTGTGACCAATCATTATAAAGGCTGTTCTTCATATTCAATAAATATTAAGCACTTATTATGTGTCAGGCATTCTGCTAAGTGTTGGGGGGGAAAGGGAAAAAAAATCCCCTGCTCTCAAGGAGCTCTTAATCTAATGGAAGACACAACAAGCAAACAACTATGTACCAAACATGCTATGTGTAGGATAAATAGGAAAGGAACTATATTTAAGACAGTATGGGAAAAACTTTCTTTAGAACCATAGCATTTTTATCTTGGAGTAAAGGGAAGCCAGGAAATTCAGTAACTGGAGAGGACGAGTGAGAGTATTACAACCCTGAGGGACATAGAACAATGTCTGGAGAAGAAGGAGTGCTTGTTTGTGGGAACATTAAAGATTCCAGCAATGTTAGATCAAAGAGTATGTGGTAGTATGCTAAGTGTGAAAAAGTTTGTAAAGGCATGGAAGGGGGCTAGGTTATGAACTGTTTTGAGTACCAAACAGAGGATATTGTATTTGAAAGGGAGTCACAGAAGTTTATTGAATGTATTTTTGAGAAGGTTGAACTTGTGTTTTAGGAAAATCACTTTGGTAGCTGAATGGAAAATGAAGGAACTGAGGAGGAACTTTAGGCAGGACAAATTCATCAGGAGGCTATTGTAATGAATTGGGAGTGAGGGATGAGAGCCTGAATCAGAATAGTTGCAGGGTCAGTGGAATCCAATGGAATAATATCAATGAAACAGTATAAATTAATTTCTATGACTATAAAATTGTATCCATCAATGCTGATAGGTCATTAGTATCACCTTTTTATGAGGAAGTATAATTTCCTCTTATTCATCTTAATTTAAATGGTCTTTACAGTGCTTTCTGAATCTTATGCAACTCTTCTACTCTCTACTCATAAGTTTATGCTATGAGGATACCTGTAGTCAATTTATGTAAACTTATATTTAAGAAGTTCTTAAGATAAGAGAAATAAGGTCAAAATATATATTTGGGAAATTTCCTGTTGTAGCTCTTTAAAAAATTATCTTTTCTAGTTTATAAATGCTTTTAAATGCTAATATAGGGAGCAGTATGGTATAATAAAAAGATCATGAGGTTTAGAATCAGAAGACTTAGGTATGAATCCTATTTATCTCTAACCTGTTTGACCTTGGCTAAGTCACCTTAAACCATTGGGCCATAATTTCATCAAATGTCCATAGAGGGTCCACAGTTATTTTTTCAAGGATTTCATAAACTTGATTGTGAAAAACATATAACTATCGATCCATCCATCATCCATCCATCCATCCATCTGTTTTTCTTTGCTGACCCTTTGATTTCTTTTTTAATGCCATGTATTTTATATTGGGCATTAAAAATATTATGAAGGGATCCATAAACTTCACCAGATTGCCAGAAGGTCCCATTTTACACACACATAAATGAACATTCTTGTGCTAATTAATCCCAAGGTTCAGTCCTGCCTTAAGTTCTAGATTTAAAAGGAATTGTTGATTGTTTAAGTCAAACAATCCTTTTCATTTTATTTATGGAACAAAACAAGCATTTCCATAACATCATATAATAAAAAAGATGATTTATAACCCTTCCTAAGAGACAAAACAGGTTAATATGAAGACTGTAGTCATTTACCATTACAAGTTTATATTTAAGATAGAAGAGTGAGGAAGGACAGAAATGAATTAATGAATGATCAGATAAATGAATGAATGAATGAATGGTCAAATACTTGAGGGAAATAGAAAAAAAAAGATTCCACACTTTTTTGAATCGTCAATAAAGAACTATTATAAGAATTCAGAGGATCTGTACTGCTTTCAACTTCTTGCCTGAGAGATTTAAGGTTGAGAGGATAGTCAAATAGAAAATATCAAGGTAGATATTTGCTTCCACAGCTGAGAGAATGGCACATATATGTAAAGACATTAAAGACTTTAAAATCTAACTTTTTCAGGCTTACATGTAGTACAGAAACCCATTGAAATCTGACATAGCAATACTTAGCAAGTGTCTGTAGAATCGAGGGGGTCTGCAGGGTTATTCTGTGGGCCACAGAGTCACAATTTTGAGATGGTCATCCATGACGACCTGACTTAGATTTATTGGAAATGGAAAGGCATTTTTAATGAAATATGATGCAACTTGAAGAAAATATTAAAAATATTTTCTCATTAAATTCCTGTCTGTACTTTATAGTTTTATTTGTTGGATGTGTTTGCATACATTTTTGCTATATTTGCATATACAAGGGGACATATATCTGTTATGTATTTTAAAAAGAGTGGAATATTTTGAAGTATTAAAAAATAGAATTGTGCTTTAGGTATTTAGATGTAAACATATCAACATGTATACCTGGTTCAGGATTTTATTGCTTCTTGACTTATATGATTGAATTAGCCTGATAAATAAGTTGCTAGCTTCAAGTATTTCCTTCTGGTCTATCCTTTATACACTTGTCTAAATGAACTAGGCTAAAGTCAAGTCCTGACCATTTGACTTCCCTAATAAACAAAATTTAGTAGTCTTCTCTTACTTCCTGGTTAAAATGTAAACTTTTTTTGGGGGGTGGGGGTAAAACTCTTCAGAACTTAGTCATAAAATATCTTTTTTATATGATTATACTTTACCTCTCTGCTTCCCACAAGTGGTTCTCCATATTGCCCATCTCTATGCCTTTATCCCATCTGTCTTGCATTCTGGAATGAACTTCTTGATCAAGGAAAAACCTTATTCAACTTCAAGGCATAGCTCAAATGTCATTTTCTGCACAAAGACTTCCCTGAACTGTAAATGTACTATTACCTTCCTACCCTCAAAATACAATTGGATACATAATTGTATGCTGAAATTTATACATATCAATTTCCCCTCTAGAATACGATATCCTTCAAAATAGGGATGGTTTTACTTCGTGTTTGCATCTCTAGAACTTAGCTGGATGTCTGGTACATAGTAGACATTTGAAATAAATGTGTGAGTGTAGTTTATTTATAAACATATATAAATAAATGTATAACAATAAATAATACATTAAGTAATTAATTAATTATGCTCACACATTTAATGCCTGCTATGTACCACACAAACTTTTAAACTATAGTTATATATTTACCTATATATTTATTAATTTATCAAGTGTGTTTATTTGAATTATTTACTTTATCTTTATATAAGTATTTATATTTATATATTTAAACTTATTTATTTAAATTATATGTGTGTATGTTATATATATATATATATGTGTGTGTGTGTGTATGGCATATAGTAGGCACAACACATATGTTTGTATACTTATACCATGCATATGTGTGTGGTAGTTTATAAATGTGTATGTGTGTTCATCATTAAATATGTATGCATGCATATATAAGCATATGAGTGTATTTGTCTAGGATGAGGTTTAATTTTAATAAAATTTAAAATCCATATGTAGAAATGCCTTTAGTAAAAAATATCTTGCATATAAATTTGTTAAGCAAATGATATTGGTGTCTCCTCTAAATTGTCTCCAGATATTCTAGATGGATACTCTAGTTTCTTTTGCCTTAGTTCATTCATCCATTCATTCCACGCTTATTTATTAAAGACTTACTTTCTGTGCAAGCAAATTATAAAGCCAAATTGACACAGGCTCTATTCTCTAAGCTATTGGATCTGGTAGGGGTGCTAAAACTACATTATTGTCTAAAATACAAAGGAGGAAAACCTAAAAGGGGCAGACGGACAGATAGGCAAAAGAGACAGAGACTGAGAGACAGTTCAAAATGCAAAAGTTCAATGACAGAAAAAGATTATTTCCCACTCAAGGATCACTATAAAGTAGATATAAATTGGATTGTTCTTTGAAATATGTGTAAAATTCTAGTATGTAGAAATAGCTTGGGCACATTATAAGGACAGGAAAAACTATGAAGAAAAGTGGGAAAACACAATGTATCAAGTAGTAAATAATCTACAGGCTGGAGCATAGGGGCTCCTTCATGTAAAGGGGAGATAAGATGGGGACAGACACAAAAAGACCTTTGAATATCATTCTGAGAATTTTAGACAAAACAGAGTGATTGAAGTATTCTGATATGAAGCCTATGGAGTTCTTACCCCTGTATCCTCTCAGCCAAATCTTCAATGTCTATGGCCAGGATTTTTTTTTGGGGGGGGGGGGGCGGGGCAATGAGGGTTAAGTGACTTGCCCAGGGTCACCCAGCTAGTAAGTGTTAAATGTCTGAGGCCAGATTTGAACTCAGGTCCTCCTGAATCCAGGGCCAGTGCTATATCCACTGCACCTCCTAACTGCCCCCAGGATTGGTTATTTGATGCATAATATCTTGTCAGCTTCAGTCACGCAGTCTTACATTGCCATCATCTTCCTATCATGCCCCTATATACCTACCACCTCACTAATCTCCCCATTTTCAGATTTTTGTCTATAAACAATAATGATAGTTATTCCTGCTGAGTTAATTTCTAGACTGCTCAATTGCTCACTCTCTAACCCTATAATTTCACTGTTCTCTAGACATCATTGTCTTCTATGACTTTTGTCTTCCTTTTAGAAGATAAGCTCCTCTAGGGAAAAAGTTCCCTCTCTTTTGCATTTGTTTATCTGGACAATACATAGTAAGCTCTTTGTTTACTAAATTAAAAAAAAAGTTTGTTTTTTAAAAATTCATTCAAGCAATATGATCTAATAGATAAGATTTTTGGAGATAGAGAATCATTTATTAGTTGTTTTTCTTGTTATTCATTCTTATTTTTATTTATACTATTTAGCTATCATTTTCCCTTTCATCACACTAACTTGTGCCATCATCCCAACAAGTAAGCTCCTAATTCTTCTATCTCTGTTTCAGATGAGTAAGTCTCATTTCTGATAGCACAATGTCTTCATGCTCTCATTTCCTCTTAAATGAAACCAAAATCCATAATTTTGTGGTGGCATTTTTCTACAAAATACCCAGAAATATTTTTAAGAACATATGGGTCATATACAAATATCATTTTAAACATTATCACACTATGACAAAGAAATTTCTATCAATGTACTAGTATCGATAGCATGAATTACCATTTGCATCCTGATATAAATTAATAGCTAAACAACATCAAGGTGAATATACATTTCCAAGCTATTCAGGAGCTAGGATGATAGCATAAATTCAAGAAATATCATGAATTTTAAAATATGTATATATAGATAGTCTAAAGATCAAGACTATACACGCACGCACACACACACACACACACACACACACACACACACATATATATATATATATATATATACAAGGTATAACTCTGAATATGGAAGAAACTCAATGGAAGAGAAAAAATTTCAACTGAATTTATTTTTAAGTTAATTTGACTTAAATAGTTCTGGCATACAGATTGTCCTTTTGAGACATTTATTTATTTATTTTGGAGGGACTTATTTATGATAGGATGAAAGAGTATAGTGATACTGAGTTCAGTTTCAATATGTCACAGATCAGCATAAGAAAGTAAGTGGGAATTTCTGCGGAGTTTTGTGGAAGCTGCAGAAAATACATGTAGGCCAGCAGACAACACAGAGCATAGGATAAAATAATTAACCCAAATTTTACAATAAGGTACTGTAACCAACCCATAAAAGGAAAAAAATCAGACCTCTCTGGTACAAAAAAAAGGAGTAAAAAATTTTGTACACAGATGATCCCGATCTTGGGGGTTCTGTGGTCCTTTACCCCTTCCCCCCCTCCCCCCCATAAGCGGAAGGGATAAATTATATCATTGAAATTTTACTTAGCTACTCTGTCATATTGGTGATCTTTCTGGAGTGGCCTACTCTCTCTTTCAATGCTGGTTGTAAACCCTCAACAGTTTCTTGTTCTGTATTATATTTTTCTCCCATTTTTTTTGCATATCCCTCTACAAATTACCAATCAAATGCTTCAGAGCACTTTACTTCTTTTAATATCCCAGGGAAACCCTATATAATACTACTGAATTCTTGAAGAGTTTTGTCCTTTTTTTTTTTTTTGCACAAAACCTCTTTTATGCTAATCAGTGTGCTTCATAATATCATTTATACCCAGCCACCTTTTGTAATTATGCTATAGCCTACTTGAACCTATAATAAACCTTTCCATTTCCCTTTTGGCCTTTTTTATTTTTATTTTTTAAATTTTGATTCTTCTGAGAATGGAATATTTCATTGTTCATAGGCAAATGATATCATTATGACAATGTTGGTATTGGATAGATTCAGGTTCAAAGCAGTAAACAATTTGAGCTCACAAAAATAAATAAACCAATAAACAAAAATGGTAGCTATCTAGATACAGATAGATAGATGATAGACAGACAGACAGACAGACAGATAGATAGATAGATAGATAGATAGATAGATAGATAGTAGATAGATAGATGATAGATGAAATAGAATGAAACAAAACAAAATATTTCCCCAAATGCATTCACTTTCAGATTTGCTCCTCTGTAATACTGTGCTCAGTTCATTGTCCATTTATACTACCTTGTCTAGGTTAAATATTTTGATGAGGCCTGTGATCATTATTAGATTAAGTGGTCTCTGGTAAGTTATGTCTTTTTACCAATGTATATTAGCATCTTTTCTGCACTTAAAATTTTAGAGCATTGCCTATGAATATTGAAGGTCAAAGTACTTGCCCCTGGTAACATGGTCAGTATGTGATAGGAGTAGGACTTGATACAAAGTATTACTGATTCTGTACATTTTTTGTTGCTCTGTTTTAGTTTTTGTTTTGTCTTTTCAGTGGTTTTAGACAAGTTTAATATCTTTTTAAAAGTATGGTATCTTGGTGGGGGCAGAGCCAAGATGGCGAAAGAGAGGCTGTAACTCTCGCAAGCTCCCGATAAACCATCAAACTCACTCCCAATAATGCCATAAAAAAAACAAAACAAAACAGACAAACCAAAAAAGCCAAGAGCAGCCTAACACACATAAGAACAGAGTGAGACTATTTTCCAGCTAAAGAAAGCAATTGGGATCACCTAACTACTATCTAGCTGAGAGAGCAGCTCAGCACACGGTCCGGACTCAGCCAGGAACAGACATGCCTCCACCACCTCAGAGTCTTTGGTGCCAGCAGCTTGTTCTGAGCCTTGGGCTTGCAGACCAGTGAGAAGGTTTCAGTGGTTGGCTAGGTAAAGTGCTTGCAGTCTCTGCTGGAGTTAGGGTAATAGCCTTTCTGGATCTCAACCAGTAAGCTGAATCAAGTGGTGATGGCCCAGTGGGGGAGGGCCACAGGGACAACCAAGCTTCTAACCATAGAGAATCAGATTTCATATAGACTTCTGCTTCCGGGTTGAGATAAGTACGACAAAGAAAACAGCACACAATATACAGCTTTTTTGGGGGGGGGGAGAGTAGACCAGATACACCCTCACAAGAGATAATAGCAAAGTTAAAGCTCCAACATCCAAAAGCTTCCAAGAAAAATTGAATTGGGCCTCAGGCCATGTAAGTACAAGGAAATTTTGAAGAGAAAGTAGGAATGATAGGAGTAAGATTTGGAAAGATGGAGGAAAGAATGGAAAGAGAAATGAGTGATGTAGGAAAGTCATGAGAAAAAAGTCAACAGCTTGAAAAGCCAAATGGGAAAGGAGATACAAAATCCTCTGAATAAAATAATTGCCTATTAATTAGGATTGAACAATTGGAAGCTATTGACTTTATGAGAAAACCAAGACACTGTATAAGAAAATCCAATTGAATATTAATAAATAGCGGGTAATATGAAATATCTCCTTGGGAAAACAGCTGACCTGGAAAATAGATCCAGGAGAGATAATTTGAAATCATTGAACTACCTGAAAACCATGACCAAATAAAAGTTTAGAAATCATCTTCCAAGAAATTATCAGGGAAAAATTTACCCTGATATTCTAGAAGCAGAAGGTAAATAGAAATTGAAAGGATCCACCCAATCCCCCTCCTGAAGAGATCCAAAAATGAAAACTTCCAGAAATATTATAGCCAATTCCAGAGATCCCATATCAAGGAGAAAATATTACAAGCAGCTAGAAAGAAAGGATTTCAAATATTGTGGAGCTACAGTAAGGATAACATAAGATCTAGAAGCATTGACATTAAAGGATCATAGGGATGGAAATGATATTCCCAGAGGGCAAAGGAAACTGGGACTACAGGCCAAAATCACCTACCCAGCAAAAAACTGATTGTAATCTTTCATAGGACTAAATGGGACTTCAATGAAAAAGAGGACTTTCCAGGCATTTGTGATGGAAAGATCTGAACTGAATAGAAAATTTGTTGACTTTCAATACAAGACCCTAGAGAAGAATAAAAAGGTAACCAGGAAAAAAGAAATCATGAGGGATCTTAAAGATTAAACTGTTTACATTTCTACATGGGATAGATAATACTTCTAAACTCATAAGATCTTTCTCAGTTTTAGGGCTGCTGAAAGGAATATACTTAGAGGGCCAGAGGTGTGAACTGAATATGAAGGTATGATAGTATAAAGCATTTATTTTTTGCTTATCCTTGTTTTTTGTGGGGCAGGCAGGATGGGAGGCTTATGTCTGGGACTGGATATTGGCCCTGGGCCATCTGATTCCAAGGCTGGTGCTTGGTGCACTGTGTCACCAAGCTGATCCATGTTGATATCTTCAAAATAAAGTTAAGGGGTAAGAGGAATGCTCTGGAAGAAAGGCAAAGGGAGAGGTGGACCGTGGAAAGGTAGCTCACATAAAAGAAATAAGAAAAAGCTTATGGAGTAGAGGTGAATTTGGGGAAGGAGCTGGAGGGTGAATGAACCTTACTCTCATCAAAATTGGCTCAAAGATAGAATAACAAACACACTCAAGTGGGTATAGGAATATACTGTGCCCTGAGGGAAAGTGGGAGGAGAAGGAGATGGGGTTGGGGGGAAGAGGCAAAGGAAGGAAGGACAGTTTGGGGGAGGGGACAGTAAAAAGTAAAACATTTTCAAGGAGGGATAGGGTGAAGGAAGATAGAAAATAGAGTAAGTATCAAGGAGAGGGAATAAAATAAGGGGATAATACAGTTAGCAATTGTAACTGTGAAAGAAATGATGAGCAGGATGATATCAGAAGGACATATGAAAAATGCAAACCATCAACAGGGGAAGAATTGATGGTATCTGAATACATATTGAAGTATAATTTTATTTATTAGTTCCTATTTCTAAAGATATTTGGTCTATTTTCTTTCACAAGCTGACTAATGAGAAGATGGTTTACATAACTGCACATGTGTGAGTTATATTGAATTGCTGGATTTCATAGGGAGGGACAAGGAGGGAGGGAGGAAGAAAATTTTCAACACAAAGTTTAAAAAAATCAGTGTGAAAAGTAATGATGATCAGGAGGAGTTCAGAGAAACCTGGAAGGACTTACATGAACTGATGCTTACTGAGAGGAGCAGAACGAGGAGTACTCAGTAACAGCAACATTGTGTGATGAACAATGGTGAAAAACTTGGCTCTTTTTAGCAATGCAATGGTTTAAAACAATTTCAAAGAACTCATGATAGATAGGAAATGTTCCAAACATCAAGGAAAAAGTACTGTGGTTTATGAATGCAGATTGAGCCATACTGTCTCTACTTTTGTGCTGTTTCTTTTTTCCTTCTTTGTTGAGGTTTTCCCCTTGGACTCTGACTCTTCTTTCACAATATGACTAATGCAGAAATTTGTTTAATTTGATTGAACATATATAACTTACATTAGATTACTTTTTGTCTTGGAGAGTAGGGAGGGAAGGGGGAGTGGGAGAAAAATTTGGAACTAAAAGTCCTATGAAACCAATGTTGAAAACTATTCTTATATGTAACTGGAAAATAATAAAATACTGAACTAAAAAAAAAGTATTGTATCTTTAATTTTAAAAGGCTTCGTAATATTTTGCATTATACAATTAATATAATATGATCTAAAAATGTTAACATTTAAAGAATTTCACCATCATTCCATAATAATGGATGAGAACAATCCCTGAATATTTTTTTAAAAAATTGTTACTTCCAGCACAGAGTCATTCTGTATACATTTTTTTAAGTTATCTCTGCCCAACTTCAACTAAAGTGACATTATTAATCCTTCATATGGTGTCTTTACAAATGACGTGTCAAGTCAAAATACCATAGACTTTCTTAGTAGGTCTATTCTACCTCATAAATATTAATCATTCCCTTTCTAATTTTATTAACAAAAGTTTTAGAAAGGATGTGACTTATCTGGGAACTATACTATTCTCTACAACATCCCATTTTCCCCCACGTACTATTTTATGAGTGTAGTCATCTCTCAAACTCCTAGTATTTGATAAAGGAACTAAAAAGAAAAAATACTGCTATTTCTAGGGCAATCATAGGATCACAGTATCCTTAGATTTACAAGGTTCTAACAATGGAATACAAGTTTTGACAGTTTCTACTAAGCTATAAATGTTTCCAATATGGATCTGGTGACATTGTAGCTACCTCTTCTGTCAACCAAAAAGTCAGCCATTAGTTTTGGTTTATTTGTTTTTACCAATATGATCCATGACTTAGACAAAAAAATAGAAGTGATCCTCTGCTCTGGAGAGCATCTTTTCGTTTCCTCAGTAATGATTGTAAAGTAATGGGGGTGGGGTGGAATAGAAGATTATATGGCATAATTAATTATGCAATTATTAGTCCAATTTTAAGCATTACTGTAACTATTCATAATAATAAGTTATGATCATTTTTTAATAATTGAGTAGGGGATATACTTCTTTAGGAACTGAACCACTTTCATAATGTCATTTTGTGCATACAACTAGAAACTAAAAGTAATAGCAAAATCACAGGATAGCTCCATAAATTCTGCTGTTAGAGAAAAATAAAGGATTTAGCAGATTTATTTAATTATGCACATAAATGTCAAAATAAATATTCCTCGGAATACTTGGCAGCTTGGAATAATGATGAAAGTGATGGACCTGGAGACAGAAAGACTCCAGTTTGAAATCTACATCCAAAACCTAATAGCTATTTCAACATGCAAAAACCACTTGACCTTTTCTTTTCTTTACATCTAAAATGGGATGTTAACACATGACATGACTTGTCTCATGAGTTTGTTATTAAGCTCAAATAAGATAATGTATGAAAAGCAATTCAAAAATACAAAGTGGTTCATAAATGCCAACTCTCATCACTATCATTCTCCTCCTCCTTTTCTTGCTTCACTGTGTTCATAATGGACATAAACAGATCACTATGAAGAAAATTGTAGCCTATATGTCAACATTCATTGCAGAATATGAAAAAGTTGACATGATATTTGAAAAAAGAACTTAATAAAATGAGTAAAATTGTGAAAACCTTAAATCAGAAATATTGGTCATATAAATATTAATAAAGCTATTTTGCAGAAATGAAAATTGAGATTCAGAGAACCTAAGTGATAAATATGATAAGCAGGAAGCAAGAACTAATATTTGAGCTGTTTTCTTTTTTTATTATTATTTCAGCTCAATGTGGTTTAGATTCTCACACCATTTTTTAAAAATCTAGAGTGACATCCTATATTCTTAGGTGCTTAGAGGGTTAAATTAAAATGGACTGTTGCAAAACCCAAGGAAAAAGTAGGTACGTTATCAGTTTTAGTAAGTAAAGAAAAAACAAACTACATGAGTGAATATTCAATTTGACCTAATAATTAGTAACAAATCAAAATATTATACTGATTCTTAGTAGAATAATGAACATGTAGCTGGAGACATTGTTGGTTTCTTCCCTTTCATATACTCACGCATGAGGGCCTGCACACCCATACACATACATCCATATATTTGTGAGATTTTTCCAATATTTCACAGCTAGAGGCATCATTCTGATTCAGATCCTCATATGAAACTTGGGGAAAATGACCTGGAGGATTGAAGCTATTAAGGTCAGATGATCTCACAGATTGGGTAAAAGTATAATGAATATTATTTAAAGCTGATTTAGAACCTACAGTGTGAAATCCCCAGGTGCTTCTGTAGTCCTTGTTTCCATGGGAAACCAGGCCAAAGGGTAATGGTTAGACTTTTTTAGAAATCCACTTACGCCTTTGCATTGCACAATGGAAATATGATGTTGATGAAGAATTTCTGTTGTGCTGATTTTGAATAGACCACCTATAGAAGTCATCAGTCATGCACATACATGCTGGACAGAATCTAGAGATTGAAATAGATTGGGTCCAGAATTGAGTAGGAGGAAGAGAATGGACTTGATTACATAAGGAATTACATAGTGCTTTTATAACTTGCCAGTAATAATTTACTTTCTCATTTTATTACACTTGTAATACAAGAAAATATAAGAATACAGAAAATGTAAGAATTATATTCAAATGTATATAAACTGCATATCTGTATATATTTGCATACATGTTATGAATGATCACATTTGCTCTATGCCATTGGTATGTATATAGACATACTATTTCTTTTTGTGGACTTTCTTCAACTGACATATACTTATTTTGAATAAAAGTACTGTGTAATTTATTACACAGTATGTATAGATATGTTTAATTTCCATAACTCCTTTTGATATTGACCTTTATGGATATCAGTCTGATTGATATTTATTCTAGCATTCTTCAAAATATAATCATTTATGCATAATACATAAATATAATCAAGCTGTAAAATCTGAATTTTAGAATGTGAAAAATGCCATTTCATTTTATTTGATTCCAGCCAGTTTCAGACTATGTGTTCTGTTGGTCACTGAGAAATGGGAAACAAAGAATGTGATGACATCCAAAGGATATATTTTGTATTGAAAATGAATTCTAAAGGAGAAGTAAAAAGTGTCCAATTTGAAATAGAGTATCTTTACTGGCTTGAGAAATACTGGAATCTCTGAAGTTTCATTCATCTGTGTTACAGAAACAGTTTCCTAGAAAAAATTATATAATATAAACCTGATATGGTACTTTTTATGTATGTATATATATATATATATGCATATATATATATGTTTATGTGTGTGTATTTACAATTACATGTGTACCCTAATTACTTTGTCCTCAATTTATCTGCTTTGCATTTAAGACATGTCTAAAAGTCACTACCTTCTACCAGAATGTAAGCTCCTATGTCAGGGACTCTATCTTCAACTCAGGCTACTTGAGGGAAGAGGATGTTTATTTATTTTTCTTTGTTTTCAAGGTTGCTGTTAGCTGAGAGTTTCTTGATCTTAGTGCCTAATATAGTTCTTTGAATATAACAGGAATGCAATCAATTTTTATGGAACTGAATGGAATCGTTTATTTGCTTAGCTCTATTTGCAGCTAAACCATTGCTTGGAATATAGCAGGGAGTATAGCACATTCCACTGATCATGTATGAACTTGGGCCTCCATGGTACCATCCCATGTAGAATGCATAGAGGCCCAATGGCAAATTCTGAGGACAACTGTCATTCAGTGCTGAACAAACTCACTTTGGGATGATAAATCAAACTCCAAGTTGTCTTTTGGGTATTATCCTATAATATATGGAGAAAGAAGGGCTACCTCAAAGTTTTATTGTATAAAATTGGCCACTAACCCATGACGAATAGTCCAATTAATAGAGATAAAAATAAACAGTCCCATGCTCTAGAACTCTTTTTATTACCATATTCCAAGCAAGAAAGGAAGGAGTTCTCCCTTCCCCCACAAAACAGTTAGTAGTCTTCTAGTTTCACAATGGAAGGTTGGAGAAGAGGCTAATGCCCTTGTCATCACCCTGGTAGCATGGCAGCTAAGGTCACATGTCAGCAGACCCATATCTAGGCTAAACTAGCCTGATCTAGGTACTTGGGACCTCAGCTGCTTCTTCAGGTATTTTTTTTTCTGCCTTTCCCTGAGCATAGATGATTAAATAGTATTGAGAAAGATGCTTCCAGATTTGGTGGCAACCTTGTATGTGAATTAGTGTGTTTAGGAAAAATTGGCTCTTGAATCAGTACAAAATATACTAAGGGAGTTGCAAGCTACATGTTCACAATGTAAGGGAGGAAATGTCAGTATAATGTGATACTTCCCAGGGATCTGAGAAGGAGATCCAGAGTAGACTAGAAATAGATAGTGACCTCTCTCTTCAGAGGCCTGGATTCTCCAAGACTGAACACAAAATATATAGATTTATTGGTCGAGGTATCACTCACTAAAGAAGGAAAAGATCAGGACCATAGCCACTCTGGGCCAATCACCAGTTATTTGTGTTGTTATACACATAGTGAGTATCTAAATGCTTCTTCAAGATATTGTTTGAATAAATAAGTAAAAATTTACCAATTGGATATATACAAAGTTAAAGAAATTTGGGGAGAGTCCATAAAAATAAAAATCCAAGTGTTACAGTACCAATTCGAAAGTAAAGCCTAAGTGGGAGAAAGTAAGGCCATATGCTCTGGGAGAATAATTTCAGCTTTGTGTCAAATGGGGATATCTGGTTATGATTTGCTACAGAAGGCATTTTTTTTATGGGATCTGGGTAGTGTTATAGTTTGCATCTACATAAACATAAGGCAAGAGTTCAGAACTTTGACATTTGGATTTGGTAGTATCCTTATCAGGAGGTAAAACATATTTAATTGAACCACATTTTTCCTTTTTCTCATATTTCTCAACAAGGATCACAGGGACACCTTTGCTAGTTAAAGCAGGTCCTCTCACCCTTCAATCTTTGTATCCCTAGCACTTATCTGTTGCCCAGGCCTATTGATTTCACCTTTGCCATTTCTATGGAATGCATCCCTTTCTCTGCTCTGACACTGTCACCTCTAATGCAGGCCCTCATCACCATATTGGACCATAAGGACCAATTATTTTAATAAGCTGCTAGTAGGTCTGCCTGTCTCACATCTTGTCCCACTCCAATCCATTCAGGCACTAAAGTGATTTCACCTTTGCTGGTCATCAACAAAAGTAAGCAAGCAACATTTACTCAATGCCTACTATGTGCTAGGCACCGGTACCACTTTGTTTTAGACAAAGTAGGAAATCAAAAAATTAGAAATAAAACCTTAATGGTTTAAATCCTCCCCTAATTATAATATTTCTGTTTACAACCAAATAAATTTTATTTACTATATCCTATTTAATAATCAATACCTTTTAAAAATATCCATGAGGATTTTAAATAATACCTCACTTTCATATTTTCTATTTGACTTAGGAACCTCTTTCTTTCAACATTCTAATCTATTCTTTTTAGGATTTTTGGTTAATAAACCTTGAAAGATTGCCACATTGGAATAAGAGAGATTTATTTTGGGGTTTCTCTTTGAGTAAACTGTAATGCCTTGGTGAGGGAGATGGGATTCAGTTGTGATGAGCACACATACGTTTTGCTTACATTTTTGGAGATGAAATATATAAAAGAAAGAGAACACCAGTGGGTGCTTTGGTATTTCCCTCTTAATGTTACACTTTGGACAAGTGCAAAAGTATACTGCCAAAAGGAAAGCAAGGAGAATACAGCCCTTATCAACTTGAACCATAAAGAGGAAAGAGATTTTCCACTAAACAAGTTGCTCCTCTTGAGAAAACATTTCAATAAGGTTTGCAGACAAGAGCTTCATTTATTGCTTCTGAAATATAGTTTTGACAAAGGCAGTGAAATTAATATTCAAGTGAAAAGAAAGAAAAGTCCTGTTTTGGTGAAAGTTTCCCCAATCAATTCCAGGTTCTTCGGAATTAAATATTGGGGATTATTATTTCATTTAATTAGCAATAATCATTCTTATTCATGTTTAAAATGAAAGGTAACATTGACAAAATAATGTCCAAAATGGATCTTAGAAAAATCACATTTGAAGGGATATCTAGGGCATGAGGAATAAGGGTTAGTGAGTCTCTACTAGGACAATTATCATCTTTTGTCAATTTGATTAATATTACTGAAAAAGTATCTCAAGTACTGAAGGATTTCCTTAATTTGGATAAATAAAACATGGTACAAGAATCTTAGACAATTGTCAAAACAAAGTGAATAAATAAATAACTATGTTTTTAGTGTGTGGGTAGAGAAGGTTGTGAGTAGATGGATATAACTACATGTAGAAGTAGAGAGTGGTGGTGGGGCACTTGTATCCTCCCTCTCTTGACATTTGTAACACAATTTTCAGATAAAGTAAGTAGACATTTGCATAATTTGATGTTTTAATTTTACCTTCATGTCTCTCATCCTCATTTAAATCTAAGAATTTAAAAAATAAATTTGTATCATTATCACAATGATGTGCAAGGTTTTAAGAAGTTGCAAACTCATGTGGGAAAAACCCATACTGAATGCTTATCTCTCTTTGTGAATTGTCCTACCTTTAAACACTTCTTTATTAGGTAAACATAATATATCTTCATATGCATACACATGTATTAGACATATGTAGTAGATACAACTTATCTTCATATGTATGACAAAAATAACACACAAAAACAACAATGTAAACAATCTTAGAAAGATATGGTTCAAATTTAATCTCTGATATACAACAACAACATTTATATAATACTATGTGCCAGGAATTGTGATAAGTGCTTTACAATTATTATATGATT
Organism: Dromiciops gliroides; assembly: GCF_019393635.1. Lineage (NCBI taxonomy): Eukaryota > Metazoa > Chordata > Mammalia > Microbiotheria > Microbiotheriidae > Dromiciops > Dromiciops gliroides. The sequence continues at coordinate 131,957,548 of NC_057863.1, forward strand.
TGGTCTTCCCAAGAACCTTGGGAGAAAGATGTTCTCATTTATCCCAATTTTACAGATGAGAAAACTGAGGCTGAAAGGGGTTGAATGACTTGCCCAGAGTCACACAGTCAGTGCCTGAGCCAGATTTGAACTCAGATTTTCCTGATTGTAGGCCCAGTGCCCTATCCACTGTTCTTTCAAGTAGTTATGTGATTATGGTTAAATCAAACACATTTTCAGTGGTTCAAACAGTTATCTAAGACCTAATTTTTTTCATCAAACATTTTTTTTAAATTTTTTATTTATTTTATTTATAGTTTTCAATTCCAATCCCTGAGGCGGCAAACAGTGTTATGGGTTACACATGTATGATCATGCAAACCATATTTGTCACTTTTTGCAAGTAAATTAAATCATAAAAATGTAAAAAACATGTAAGAATATGAAAAATAGCATGATTTAGTCTGTTCCATCAATATCAGTTCTTTCCTTGGAGGCGGATAATCATCAATATGCCTCTGGCAATGTCTTGGATCATTGTATTGCTGATAATAGTCAAAACATTCTCAGTTCTTCTCCAAAGAATATTGCTATCTCTGTGTACAGTGTTCTTTTAGTTCTGCTCACTTTCCAATACATCATTTCATACGTCTTTCCAAGCTTTTCTAAAGTCATCCTGCATATCATCTCTTATTGTACAATAATATTCCATCACTATCATATACCACAATTTGTTTATCCATTCCTCAATTGATGAGCATTCCTTTGATTTCCAATTCTTAGCCACCATAAAAAGAGCTGCTATAAATATCTGTGTACAAATAGGTCTTTTTCTCTTTATTGGGATGTTTTTGGAATAGAAATCTAGTAGTGGTATAGCGGCATCCAAGGGTTTGACCAATTCTATAGCCCTTTGGGCATACTTTCAAATTGCTCTCCAGAATGGTTGAATCTTTTCACAATTCCACCAACAATGGATTAGCATCCCGGTTTCCCCACAATTCTTCCAAAAGACAATATTTTCCATTCTTATTATATTTGCCATTCTAATAGCTATAAATACCTCAGAGATGTTTTAAATTGTATTCTCTGATCAATAATGATGTAGAGCCTTTTTCATATGATTATTGATAACTTTGATTTCTTTGTCTAAAAACTTCCTGTTCAAATCCTTTGACCATTTATGAATTGGGGAATGACTTGTATTTTTAAAAATTTGATGCAGTTCCTTACATATTTGAGAAATGAGCCCTTCATCAGATATATTTGTTTCAAAAATTCTTTCCCAGTTTTCTAACTCCCTTGTAATCTTGGTTACATTAGCCTTGCTTTTGAAAAAGCTTTTTAATTTTATATAATCTAAATTATCTATTTTACATTTAATTTCATTCTCTATATCTTCTTTCATCTTAAATTCTTCCCCTGTCCATAAATCTGACAGATAATTCCATATTCCCTTAATTGTCGTATGGTATCATCCTTTGTGTATAAATCATCTACTTTAAGTTACAGAAAAAGCGACTGCTTGTCATTTATGGTAGGAGATTTCACATAGAGATTCCCCACATGATGAAATCACTGTTATTTACCCATCTCTCCAAAAATGCTAAAGCTATTTATACGAGCAAGTATATATGCATTCGGCATTTGAACACTAGCTAAGATGTCATAGGTTTTGCTGTCTCATAATTCTGGAAGGAATATATATTTTTCTACCCTGTAGGTTTTATATAGACAATTCAAATGAACAGGTATTAAGCACCTAGTATGTTTCAGGTACTATGTTATAAACTTGGAATACATGCTTTAAGGTGAGACCATCTTCCAAAGGGTCTACATTTTTTTTCTAAATAGCAAATGCACACTGTCATTGGATGAACAAAAGTGATCAAGGTTAAAAAATACTTTACTCCTTATCCTACTACACCCCCTCAGTGTCCTCAGTTGTCTCTTACCTCTGATTGGAGCACTGTAGGGCAGAGTAATAATAAACTCTTAAAGCCTCCTGCATAGATCGATCGAAACTTTCCAGCTAACCTCATTTTCTATCATATACTCTATTTGGTTTCGACTCTATGAATATCATGGGCTAAAGCTAGGTACCCTCTGGCACTGCCATTCCTTTTCAATTTCCTTTCATGTGTTTTCTTTCCCCATTATATTATAAGCTCTCTGAGATTAAAGATTGTTTTTTTTTTCCTTTTTCTTCTCTGTATCCCCTGCACCATGACAATTCCTGGCTTCTAAAAGGTGCTTAATAGATATTTATTGACGGGTTAATTTATACGGTTATTGTGAGTATAAAATGAGATTACTCCTGAAATTTACTTACTTAATACCTGCTCCACTCACCATACCTACACTTTCTTGAATCAAAATTATCTTCATTTTCTAGTACTCCTTATTTGTTTTCCCTCTACTTATAGAGGGAAATAGCTGCCACGTGATCTAGTGCAATAGACAATGTCTCCTGAATGGAATGGTGACTTGAAATTAAGAGCAAGCCAGAGCCTCATATATGAGAAGGAAGTTCACAATAAGCATGCTTGCATAAATTATCTGTAATCAGACAAACATTATTGCCTAGCTTCTCTAGTGTTCCATGGAGAAATCTCTTACATTCATAATATAAAATAACTATTATTATATTATAACACAATGTTGATTATAATGTAATAATCCATAATGGCATCTAAATTGACCTACATGATCTGGTGTCACTGGAAAAGAAATCTGAATCAATTGTTTCATGGGAAATAAAAATTTGTAACCCTGAATATCCACAAAAGGGTGAGAGGTACCAGACAGGAAAAAGAGTCATAGCTAGGGCAGAGAGAGCCAGTCATAAAAGACTCTACCTAGACCAAACTATGTATTTTTTCTGAACAATAGTATTTTCCCTCATCAAATTCCTACTGACAATAAGGTATGGATATAGTTTAACAGAATCAATTCAAGAACCTGATTTGGACAAAACATTGGGAATCTTAAATAGCACCTTAAAGGAGTTTCATCAGAAGAGTCAATAATTATCAAGTATAAAATAATTCAGAAAATATCCTCGAAAAATGTAATAGGAGTGGGAAAGCAAAAGAGTTCTGACTAAACCATGAGAATGAAAGAATCTCTGAGAATATATGGATAATTCAGAATGCAAATAATTTCTGAATGTATAATTTAATGTTAACTGTATCATTATCCCATGAATACAATCTCAGAGCTGTAATACATGAGACAAAGTATTTCAAATAGAAAATTTGGGTTTATTATTTGAATAAATTAAGTTGTCCATAATAATTTAAATCTGTTTCCTATATATTGGGGGGCTTTCTATTTTCCCAGAAAAATATGGACCATATGTTTAATATATGTCTAATGGATCTATACTAATTAATGTCTTGTCTAGAGCTAATCATTATCTTTTATTAACATTGCAATTGGTTGTAATAAAACACTTTAAGTGTTAACTATATGTGTATTAATAATCATTTTATTATGGGCAAACTTATGAAAGAATAATAAACTAATTTGATGAAATATTCCTTAATGTCATGCCAAAAGTGCTGCCATATCTATTAAATTATATTTAAAATCGAGGACCTCTTCCTTTTTATAGTCAGTGAATAGTAACATTGTTTAATGCCTATTAAAATTAATTGTTTCTGAAATATACTGTCTTTTGGATAAAAATAGATTATAATTAATACATGTTTTGACAGAATATCAACATAATGTTTAAAATAAAATAGATCATTATAATGTTCAATTATAAATGTAATATAATTTTCTTAAATCCATGATCATGAATAATGTCTAATTTTTTTTATACCATCAGCCCTTGTTATTATTTTAGAAGAATTCAATCCATTTTGTCATTGAGGATAGCAATAGAAAGTACTTATATAAATTCTACCCTTTCAGAAAACTGAAATCATTCAAAGTATGACTATGACTATGTAGGTACAAAGCTGATTTTAAACAAGTTTATGGTATATTTCACATTCAAAAGAATACTGTGCATTCAAAATAATCATGTGGGGGAGGCAATATATTTCTTTTAATGAGGCTACTAAGGGAAACATTTCCAAAAGTGCTTTTTTATGATGGTCTGCAAAGCCAATGATGGGACTTTTTTACATTTTAAGCTGGCACACTTCTAAATTCCTATGAGACCAGATCTTACCAATGTGGGTATTCTTTTCAAATTCCTAATTAGCAACTCATCCATATATTCTTATCCTATGTAATTACTGTTCATGTCATTACATAAATCTACGTTAAAGGATCTACTCATTTCTGTATAAGCCTTCCTCTAGCTCTTCTAATATTTAGATATTAATGTAGCACTTGAGCAGTGTGTGTCATCTTGTTTAAAATTAGCCAACCACCTTTTCCTGTTGTATGTCTCCTTGTTGATATATGATGATGTGTTACATAGAAATGACTCATTTTTGGACACATAATATTATTTTTTTGCCCTCCACAAAACATAATTTTAAGTTTTTTAAATTTTTTATTTCATAGGTCAAATTCACCCAGAAGGAATGAGAATATTAACATAAACATGCACTGATTTTTAAAATAAATATGTCCATATGTAATATACTTATACCCCAAAGTTAATAGTTACTGTGATTAGATAGCAAATTAAGTGGTAATCTAGTTTAATGAACATAGACATACTCCTCTGAGTTACATATAGGTTAAGCATATCAGAAAAAAAAAATCTAACTTTGAGGACATCAGAATGGAAGGCTTGCAACTTCATTATCTTAGCATCTCCAAAGCCCCATAGAATGTGGTTCATGTCAAAACAAATCTGTTTTTTCAAACTACTAAAAAAACAATGAGATTAGATCAGGAAGGTGATAACACAATGTATAAAGATATCTAGAGAAAACTTGGAAGGCAGAATGATTAATGCTGCAACTAAACTGTATAGGTGTCTGTTACTTGTGGAACGTGGTCAGAAATAAATAGAACATTCATTCTTCTTGACAAAAGGATTACAGAGCATTGTTGATTATACCTCTTTATAAATGAAGTCTTGATTAAACTGTTGTCTTGATTTATTGCAGTGGTACGTGCTAACACTACAAAAGAAAATATCTCATTTTCTCTGCACATATTTTTATCTTCTGAAGCTCATAATTACTTGAATTCATATTAATAGAAAAATTGTTCAAGTGTTTTCTATCATTGTTATTTGACATAGCATATGAGCAATATCAAATTAGGTTATTAAATGCCCCCCTCTAAGTAAAATAAAATATAATAGGGATAAATATGAAGTCTTACAATTAGATCCAAGATATAAATTTCACAGTGCTCATGAAGAATCAATAGAAAAGTGAACCATGTGATGAAAATTTGGGGATTTAATGGGCTCATTAAGCATTAATAGTATAACATTACAGTAAAAAAAAAAATCTAATCCATGGAGCATATTCTCTAGAATGAGAATGACTGTAGTTCAATTTTCTTCTGTCCTAGTCAGAACAAATCATGTTTGATATTAGGTGTCTCAATTTAGGCAAGGAATTTAAAGAAGCTTATCCAAAGAATGGAGAACAGGATGGTAATGGGAACTCAAAGTCATGCTGTTCTAGGTTTACTTGAATATCATGGAGATATTTTGCTCAGAAGATAGGACTTAGTGGAAAGACAAGATTTCTTTAAATCTTTTTAAAAAATGTTCTTTACTAAAAAAAAAAAAAAAGTGGGGGCAGCTATGTGGCACAATGGATAGAGCACCGGCCCTGTACTCAGGAGTACCTGAGTTCAAATCCAACCTCAGACATTTAACATTTACTAGCTGTGTGACCCTGGGCAAGTCACTTAACCCCAATTGCCTCACTAAAAAAAATGTTCTTTAGAAGATGTTTTATAATTCTTACACTTGGTCCCAAAGGATTGAACTAGGTGAGTGTTTCTCAGAAGCAGATTTATGCTTGATAAATAAAGAAAATTGCTATAACAAAATATTGTATTCCAAAATGTGGGTATCCCACAGTTAAAGAGACTTTCATAAGTTAATGAGCTACCCATTTCACATGTTTTCTTTCACATATTAATTGTTGGAGATATTATAGAAGGGATTCCTCATCAGCTATAGATTAGAATAGATGAAATTTGTAGTCCTTTAAATTAAGGGATGCTTTTATAGGTCATTTTATGAGATCATATGCTAAAATTTTTTAATTTGCAAATTACAATTATATGCTATCTCATTAAAACTCATCATTTTTCAAATGAGGTGAATAAGGCCTAGGGATGTTAAATGGCTTACCTAGTCATTCAGGTAGTTAGTTACAGAGCCAGTATATGAATTGAAGATATTTGACTTTATTCAAATCAATAGGTACTTATTAAGGACATATTATTTATTAAGAATTATGATATGTTCTGGGGATAAAAAAGAAAAGCAAAGTCTATATAAACCATATGTATATATGCATACCTGTGGGAGTATACACATATACAGTTTGCACACAATTGTTTGCATGTTATCTCCTCCATTAGGATGTGAGCACCTTAATGACAGGCACTAGACTAGATAGATATGTGGATTGATGATAGATAGATAGATAGATAGATAGATAGATAGATAGATAGATAGATAGATAGAATAGGTCCAGATTGTGAATGGTGTTAAAAGCCAAACAGAGGAATTTTTATGTCCTGTAGATAATAAGAAGCTACTTGAGTTTATTAGATTAAGAGGAATAATGTAGCTAGATCTGTGATTGATGAAGAAAAATTTGGAAGATTGGTAGTGAATGGATTGGAGATGGGAGAGACAAGTTAGAGGACCAACCAAAAGAACAAATGTAATTTGATTCTTAGATGTGGGACAATGAGTACTGATAGCAGAATGAGCTTCATGTCAGAAGGGAAAAGGAGACAATTATGAAAATGTTGTGAAAGTCTTTGGGACTTGGCAACAGATTGTTTATGTGGGGTGAGTGGAATTGAGGAGTCAAGGATGGCATTTAGTTTATAAGCTGAGTTCCTGAGAAGATGGTGATACTATTGAAAAAAATAAGGATATTTGAAAAAGCGAGAGTTGTGGGGGAAAGATAATTAGTTAAATTTTGGAAAGATTTAATATAAGATGTCTTCTAGTTCAAGATACACAAGATATTTGAATATGGTGAAACTGGAGTTTAGGAGAGAGTTTATGGCTTCATAGGTAGACTTGAGAATCATCAATATAAAAATGATTTGTGAATCAATGGGGGATGATGAGATTACTAAATACAATTATATAATAGAAGAAGGGAAAAGAACCAACGACAATTTCTCAGAGTACACCCATACTCAGTAGTTTTAACCTCAATGAAGATTCAAGAAAGGAGATTAAGGGATGTTCAGGCAGGAAGGAGAAGTAAGAGAAAAGTGCCACTAAAATTGGAGAGAGGTGAATATAAAGAACATGACTCACGGTATCAAAGGCTACAGAAAGGTCAAGAAGAATTATAATTGAGAAAGGCCTTTAGATTTGGTAGTGAAGAAATCAATGAAAACTTTAGTGAGATTAGTTATAAATGAAACTAGGCTAGAAAACAAACTGTGGAGTATAGAAAAGAGGAGGAGGAGAGGAAGGTAAGGCACTGATTGATAGCACATGGATTTCTCTAGCAGTATTTCCATCACACATCTCTGACTCTATTAGTAGTGATTTTTGAGATCCCTAATCATAGATTGGCACTTTTTTAAGTTTACAAACATAACCATGGGTGATAACATCTAAAAAATAAAATACATAACTGAATTATTGCTCAGTTTATTTATGTAACATTTCATGAGAATATATTAGATTGTAAATATATCAAGGAATAAACTTCACCACTCTATCTTAGCTCTGCCCCTGAGAAACCATTTTAACAAAAATCAACACATTTGTTAATAAATATTAATTGAATTTTAGGGATTTACAATATAAATATAAAATATAACAAAGTTTGTATCCTCGAAGGATCTGTTTTGTGTCTTACTATTCTTATGTAAATTCGTGGATTATACACTAAATCAAAAATTCTTCCATTTTGTGTTTTCAGGATCCCTTTACACTCTTAAAAAGTGTTGATGATTCCAAAAAGCTTTTGTTAAGTGTGATGAATCTACTGATATTTAACATGTAAAAAATTTAAATGGATCTTTTAAGGAATTTATTTATTGTCAGTTAAAATAAAACATATACCATGCAAATAAAATAAATAATAATAAATTTGAAACAAAAGAAAAGATAAAATTATATATTAAAATAAAGGTTAAGATGGGAAGGATGTATTGGACTGGGGAATCACAGGGAAGGTGAGTGATATTATAGGGCAACTGATTGACTTATCCTTTAAAAAATGGAAAAATGAGGGGGCAGCTAGGTGGCACAGTGGATAAAGCACTGGCCCTGGATTCAGGAGTACCTGAGTTCAAATCCAGCCTCAGACACTTGGCACTTACTAGCTGTGTGACCCTGGGCAAGTCACTTAACCTCCACTGCCCCACAAAAAAAAAAAAGAAAAGAAATGGAGTAATGGTAGCAGTGACGGAGAGGGATAGTTGGGAAACATAATGGAGAACATTATTGTATAATATTTACATAGAGCAGCAGCATAATGGTTATGAGGCAGGCTAATTATAGAGAACTCTCACCAAAAGGAACCACAAGACATTTAGATGAGAGTTAGGGAGTTTGGTCAGGGGTGAGGAAGGATAATCTCTCACATATCTATGATTCTCTGGTTCTAAAATTAGCTCTGAAGAGCTCTTATATATTGTAATCATATTAAAAGTTTGTAAAGACATCAAAATGAGATTTGAAGAAATCAAAGCTATCTATTGTCATATGAAAAGATACTCTAAATCACTATTGATTAGAGACATGCAAATTAAAACAACTCTGTGGTACCACCAGACACCTATCATATTGGCTAATATGATAAAAAAGGAAAATAATAAATGTTGGAGAAGCTGTAGAAAAATTGAAACACCAATGCATTGTTGTAGAGTTGTGAACTGATCCAACCATTCTGGAGAACAATTTGGAACTATGCCCAAAGGGCTATAAAATTGTGCATACCCTTTGACCCAGCAATACCACTCATTAGGTCTTTTTCCCAAAGGGACCATAGAAAAGGAAAAAGGACCCACATGTACAAAATTATTTATAGATACTCTTTTATGGTGCAAGGAATTGGAAATTGAGTGAATGTCCATCAATTGGGGCAGGCTGAACAAGTTGTGGTATATGAATGTAATAAAATACTGTTGTGGTGTAAGAAATGATGAGTAGGCATATTTCAGAGAAACCTGGGAAGACTTAGATGAACTGATACTGAGTGAGATAAGCAGAACCAGGAGAACATTGTACACAGTATCAAGAACATTGTGTGTGTTCAACCATGATAGACAACTCTTCTCAGCAATACAATGGTCCAACGTAGTTCTGAAGGACTCATGATGGAAAATGCTCTCCAAATCCAGAAAAGAAAAAGAACTATGGACTCTAGATACAGATTGAATCATACTATTTCTATATTTTTTGTTGTTTTTTAATGTTTTTCCTTTTTGTTCTGGTTCTTCTTTCATAGGATGACTAATGCAGAAATATATTTAATGTGATTGTACATATATAACCTATATCAGATTGCTTGCTGTCTTGGGGAGGTGCAAGGGACGGGAGGGAGGGAGAAAAAAATGAATCTAAAAATCTTATAAAAACAAAAGTTGAGGGGCAGCTAGGTGGTGAAGTGGATAAAGCACTGACCCTGGATTCAGGAGGACCTGAGTTCAAATCTGGCCTCAGACACTTAACAATTACTAGCTGTGTGATCCTGGGCAAGTCTCTTAACCCCAATTGTCTCACAAAAAAAAAAAATGAAAACTATCTCTACATGTAACTGGAAAAAAATAAAATACTTTTATGAAAAAAAATGTTACAGCTAAAAAATGCAGTCATACATTTAAGAGTCCTAACACCAACTAGAAATGTTAAAGCAAAAGCCATAATCTCTGATCTACATCTATCATCAGATGAGTTGTTTAAAATCACATTTAAAAACACCCTGCCATAGATTATTTGTTAAATGGAGAACATTTTTCTTAACCTTATATTGAGCTGCATCCTTCTAGTATGCAGGTTACTCTCCACGGTGCCAGTTAAAATATTCTTCTGCTCTACTGAATGGTACCTTAGTGGCCTCAACAAGTTATTGAAGCTACTAGATGTACCTAATTTATTCCCAAGGAGTATTTTTAATCACTAGGAGACCCTAGATCAGTGCTTAAGCTATCCCAAAAGGAAATAAGATAGTTTAACCTTTAAATTCTGCTTTTCACCCATGTCTATATACTTCAAGTCTGAATTACATCTTCTCCCATGCCATTTATTTTTCCTCAACACTAATAATGGATTATTCCATGCAATTTACTATGAAAAGTCCTTCACCTGGCTGATTATAGATGGATGTTATAACCATCTCCATTACCTTTCCTCCTTTCCTCCCACTAAAAAAAGAAAAGAAAAGAAATTCACTGGAAAAATTATAATTTTCTCTGGATACTGCATAGAAATGTTTTGCTGCCAATACTAAACTGAAAGCAATGTGAAAGGGAATAGATTTTTTTCTGTCTCCTGGATGGACTTGTAAGTTTGATGTTGCAAAAAAACCCAAACAAACTAAAAAAGTGATAAAATTGAACTCAAATCCACTGCTTCCCATCAATATTAATCACAGAGATAGTATCGAATCTTAGATTTTTCTGCATCATGAAAGTTCAGATTGATTGACAAGAGACTGGTGAAATTTCTTTTTGTCTCATTAGTTACCAAAATAACCTTTTGTTACTCAATAAAGACAACTTTTTTAAAGACAAGAGTATGGCAGCAGTCAAAAGTACCTGAAAGAATTATCATTCCTCTCTCAATCTGTCAACTGATTGAAGAGCTTTGCTTTGGAATTTTGAATGCTGGGGAATTTTAGATGTATGGGCCTAGTTTACTGTTAAAATAAGAATATATTTAGAACTTCCTTAAGCACTTTTATCTGGGAATGTGCACTAAGGAGAAAAATTGGAAGGAGAAAGTTGAAACCTAGCTTTAGTCATTTCAGGAGATGGGAGAGAAAGCTGAATACTAGTGGCTGGAAATATTAGAACTGATGTTGGAGACCCACAAAAGATATTGAAGCCTTCACAATGAGTATTCATAAAAAATAGGTGAAGAAAACTATTATTGCAGTCTTGAATATACAGACCCTAAGTTTCCCAAAGGTAAATATTCTATTTCATCTAAAATTTTTATTACTCTCAATGTCTACCAAAATACATGTAGTAGGAACCTAAGAAACTGTTAAATTGAATTCGGTAGAGAATGGCAATGGTGCTAAGGGAAGACTGGGGGTGGAATCAATGTATAACAGAATTGAATAACTAAAAGTTTTAAGGATAAAAGGGTTATGTGTGGAGGAGAGATGCCAACTACTTTCCATTTCTACTGAGTACAAGAAAATGGAATCATTCTTAGACTAGAAAGGGAGAGATTTTCATGATAATTAATAATATTGAACACTGCCTTCTGTTTCCTTCCATTAAGACATGGAGAACTTATTAGCACCGGGTAACTAAGAAATTGTGGGAGAAAGATATTTCTCACAAGGACAATCATTCCTTCATTACTACATTTCATTTTGGAGTCTATGCCAAACAGCCTTAAGGAGTCTTACATACTTCCCTACTCTCCATAGCAGGGAAAGATTCTCTGTAGAATAGATGTTCTTTCCTGACTGATCTGCACTTTAAGTCAGATGTATTCTGTGCTACAGTGACAACTATCCCCTGCCTTACCCCTTGCCCCACACTCTATCACACTAAATTCATACCAAGCAACTCTTTTTATACTCTATCCTAGAGTCATTTGGAAAAGTTAGTGTAATCATGTATAGGAGATAAGAGAAGCTTGGTATTTTGGGTGATATAAACAAACAGGAAGCCTAGTGAATAAAGCCCTGGGCTTGAATTAAAGAAAGAAACATTTATTATTTGTGTTATTCTGGGAAAATTATTTAACCTTTATCTTCCTCAGTTTCTTTATCTATAAAATGAGGATACTATTACCACCTTTTTCCCAGGTTAACATGAGGATAAAATGAGATAATATGTGTAAAGTGCTTTGCAAACCTTAAAGAGCTATTAAATGCTGTATAATTATAATTATTATTTAGGATTTTGTTGTTGTGGGAGTAAACTCTTCCAATGCAGATCATAGAAATTCTACACCTCTGAACTTATACAGATTGTGCCCCTCCCCGTATCTGTCTATCTATCCATCTACAAATATATACACACATAAACACATATACATATGTACATATATGGTTGTTTATGTATCTATACACATATATGTATATATACATATATGTGTGCGTATTCAGTTGTGTGTTGATATGGGTTTATGTAGTATCCACATTATCATATTGGAGGCCCACTTCTTGTTGTTTAAGTATTTATGCATCAAATAAGACTATTGTTCTGATGGTTCTCATTCTTTTGACATTCATGACTCACCATTTCATGTGTTCAGGGAGGAGAAAGAAAGTAAATTAATTCACCAGTTCCCAGTGCAGTGGGAAATTATGTTGGTAGATAAAATTTACTGTTGTTAAGGGACTCTTTAAGGGAGACAAGACTCCATCTTCTTATTATTATATACACTTTGAGGTAGCAGTACCCCTTCTTTGTAATCAGTTGTTCCCTACCCAAAGCTTTCTTCTCCTCTAATAATACTTCAGTCACTCTTCCAAGCTGAGAAAATGGGCCACATTTTCACTATAAAACCCTCCCATGACTAGCATTAAATTATTTAAGCATGAAAAGCTTCTTTCAATGCTAAAGTAGTATGTAGTTTTTAATTTTATTGTTGATATATTTTAAGGAAATTAAATCCATAACTTTTTTCTTTTAAATTGTATTGATATTTTATATGACTTTCATTCCTGATTATGACTGTTATCCATCTTTTGTCCAGATAGCTAGCCTCTGAAACAAAAATATACATACATGTGAGTGTGTGTAATACATACATACATGGAGAGAGAAGATAAAAGAAAAACATTAGCATAACCAGCTAACAAGTTATCTGCAGCTGACAATGCATTTAATATTTCATTTCCATGGTATTTTACCTGTCTAAAGAAGGGAGAGAGCACATTTTCTTAATTCTTATTCAGAACCAAATTTCTCAGTCACTGTAATTATATAGAATATACTCACCTTAAAGTGCTACATAAATATAAGCTTTTACAAATATTAAACATGGCTTACCTGGTATATGTATCTTTTTAAATGCATATACCAAGATGTTGTATTAGAACGCATTCTTTATTCTGGATTAATTTCAAGACAATAGAAATATAGCATTTTAAGCCCCAAAAAATTGTTGATGGGAATCTAACTACAATCCTGTTTATACTATCCTAGTTTATTAAACTGGGTATGTGGATAGAATATATTAATTTTCTTGATGACTCAGTATATTCAGAAAGAATCAATAAGAAGGGACAGCTAGGTGGCACAGTGAATAGAACACTGGCCATGGATTTAGGAGGACCTGAGTTCAAATTTTAATTTCAAAATTCAAAATTGCCCTTCCAAAAAAATCAATAAGAAATTGAATGACTGTCCTGTGTCAGATAAGGGAATGATTCCCACAGGGTCATTGAGGTATGTGGGTATATTTTATTTTCCTTCACTTTAAACAATCATGCTTTTCTCTTCACTGACTTTTGCTGTCAGTTGTTAGCTTCTCAGTGAATCTGCTTCTTTTTTCTTTTTTTTTTTTTTGTGAGGCAATTGGGGTTAGTGACTTGCCTAGGGTCACACAGCTAGTTAAGTGTTAAGTGTCTGAGGCTGGATTTGAACTCAGGTCCTCCTGACTCCAGAGCGGTGCTTTATCCACTGCGCCACCTAGCTGCCCCAGTGAATCTGCTTCTAAAAGTCCTTTCTGGAAATCTTAGTTCTTTCTGTTTTTTTTTTTCCCTTTTTTTTTTTCTGTGGAGTTATGGGGGTTACGTGACTTCCCAAGTGTCACACAGCTAGTAAGTGTCAAGTGTCTGAGGCCTGATTTGAACACAGATCCTCCTGAATCCAGGGCCAGTGCTTTATCCACTGCACCACCTAGCTGTCCCCTAAAATCTTAGTTCTTTCTAATCAACCACCCTATGCTCTGGTTTCTTTCAGATTGAATAGATCTTTCCTCTCTAATCAACCACCCTTTTTAACTTCTAGAGAATAGATACAAACTAGTAAATTAAAGAATTCAATATCTTAATTTTATACATACTAGCATATCAAAATTGCATGCTAACCTCAGGAACTCTTCACTATTCATAAAGTTCAAGAACTTTAAGATTTATTTTTCTCACTGATCAGACAATCTTATCCCTTTACAGTTAAAGTCCATATATTGTTTTGTTGGTATTGGAATACAAGCAGTTCAACAAGTACTATAGCATATATTAGAAGAAATTGCAGGCAGCAAGTTAGAGGACTTAAAATTCTAAAATTATTTTCCTTTGTAACCTCTGAAAAGTCATTTCCTTCCAGGAAAGATTCTTCATTACAAAATGAAGGAGTAGGAAGAGATTATGTCTAGGAATCTCTTCCAACTTTAACATTAGGGGAAATGTCACACACTGTATTCAATGTTGTGCCTCCTATTCCTGGGGGAAGGGATACCCTTTTGTTCACCTAAAATTGTTATTTCCTTAGGGCACAAATTGATAATTTTGGAGGGGGGCAGCTCATGGCCATGCCAATATATATATATATATATATATATAAATGGAGAAATGGGGGCACTGAAAATTGGGGATATGGTTAAAAAAGTGAATCCAGAAGCAATAAAGACAAATACTATACTCCACATGTTTCCATGGAGACTGAAACAAGATCTTCCTGACTCCATGATGCCACACTATCCACTACAATATGCTTCTTCTCCAAATAAATGTAAAGGGTCTCTGAAAAGCAAAGTAACACTTCATTTTTTTCCTTCTTTCTCACTCATCCTATCCAATCAGTTACAATTTCTTTGTCTTTACCATACTTTATGGTGAGCATCCTTATCCTCTTCTCCCATTCTAAAAGACCAGCATTCTAGGTTAGGCTTTCATCATGAGTTATAAAGAATATAAAGGAACCTGAAAGGAGAACCACCAAAATTGGTGCTATGAAATAGGTACAAAATGGTAGAGAAAAATATCACAGTTACGGGAACCATTGATTGACAAGAAACAAAGTCCAAAATAGGAAAGGTACCAAAAAATCAGAGGATTTTTGAAGTATCCATTAAGTCAACAGTATTTACTTAGTGCTTTATGTGTGAGGTTAGATTTTAAGCTCATCGAATACAAATACAAACAAAAATAAAGACAGTCCCTGTCATTAAGAGTTTAAATTTTTATGGGGGAAGATAATGCATAAAGGGCATCTGAAAAAGGGATAGAGTGGGAGGGGAAAAGGTACAAAACATTTCAGCTAAGTACAGAGAATCAGAAATAGTCTGAAAAATGCATGCTAGTGAGCAAAATTTTGATTCCTGTGAGAATTTTAGGACACACTAATATAGTCTATAGAATATAGAATGGGAAATAAAGATTACAAAGAGAACATGACTCAAGAACAGGTCACACAGGATTGCTTTATTTTTTTCTTATAGGATAACCTAAATAAGTAGTATAGGAAATGATACAGATTTTGTTTGCCTAATTTTTTGCAAAAAATTGGTAAAACTATCTTTATGAAATGAAATAATATAAACTACTGAGATGAATTAGGTAACAATAAAATCATATGGATCAAAAAATTTGGGGGCAGCTAGTTGGTGCTGTGGATAGAGCACCAGCCCTGGAGTCAGGAGTACCTGAGTTCAAATCCGGCCTCAGACACTTAACTAGCTGTGTGACCCTGGCAAGTCACTTAACCCAAATTGCCTCACAAAAAAAAAATGGTCAATTCAGGCTCAAAAGTATTTGTCAAGGTTGAATGTAAATGTGGAAGGTTTCAAGTGGACTAACTTAGGGATCTGTGCCTGGCTCCATGATATTTAACATTTTACTTCAATATCTTAGATATTGGTCACTAGGTGTTAGGCTCATCAAACTTGCAGAGGACACTATTGGAATAATAGGTTAAACAATGAATTACACAGTCAGGATCCAAAATGATCTTGGGAGGGCAAATCATCATCGTATATATAAAAGATGAATTTAATAAGGACACAGATAAAGTTTTACACTTGGATACAAAATTAAAATTCACAATTATTACATGAGAGAATTCATATAATGTAATCTCTTGATAAATAGGTAATAAGAGAAAAGAAACATTATTAGGTCAAGTCTATAAGATCAATCAATAAGGGCATTCTTTCTGAAATAATTTCCTAGTATCTCCCTGCATTCCAGAACTTTGTTCATAAATAGATACTTAATAACTCCATATTCAATTGGATTGGTAGGATTCTAGTTTGTTTTTTTTTTCTTTCTAATATATCTTTCATAGAGTTCCAAAGCCATCTTCCCATACCTAGGAATGGTGATGTTATTTCTCTCATTCCTCAAAAATTTCAGTATAGTCATGTTAAGAAAAAATATAAAATCCATTACCAAGATTTTAAGTGCTTTACTGTGTGATTATCATTGTGCTCAGTACTAGATGTATAATGCAAAACCAACACTTTCTTACCCTTAATAAATCCTCTTTAGCTTTGTAATTAATGGTCTTCTATCATCTGCTTCAAATTTTAAGGAGTTTAGATACCACCAAAAAGTGCAAAACACATATTCATAAAAAACATACAATATAACTGAGAGGCTAAGAGAGGATATTCACAACTAGTGATATCAAGAGAGGCTTTGCGTGTTTAGTAATACTAAGGTTATTAAGAGGCATTGTATTCTAGATATGGAGAACAATCTTATAAAGCAGATCTAATAAAAATAATAGCTAACATTTATGAGTTCTCACTTTGTGGCAAACACTATGATAAGTACTTTACCATAATTATGTCATTTGAACTTCACAAAAACCTGGGAGGTAGGTGCTATTGTTATCACCATTTTACAGTGACAAACTGAGCCTGAAATATTAAGTGTATTGTGCAGGTTTACAGAGTTTAGTAACGCCTGAGGCTGGATTTGAACCAAGATCTTCCTGCCTCCAAGTCCCTATTCTCTATCCATTCATTCACCTAGTTTTTATTGCAAGAGAATATGGCCTTAGTTTAGGAAATAACTATTTGACAATTTTGGCTGTCAAATCTTTAAAACAAATCTAGAAGATAGATTGGATATAGAATGTGGAAAGTTTTAAACACCTTATTAAAGAATTGTATATTTTTCTATAAGCCAAAACATTTTATTCAATGAGTAAAATGGACAGATCTGTGCTTCATGGGGTTTATTTTGGCAGTAATATGGAGAATGGTGTGGAGAAGACAGAGACTAGGTGGCACAGTGGATGAAGCACTGGCCCTGGATTCAGGAGGACCTGAGTTTAAGTCCAGCCTCAGAAACTTGACACTTACTAGCTGTGTAACCCTGGGAAAGTCACTTAACACTCATTGCCCTGCAAAAAAAAAAAAAAAAGAAAGAAACAAAGAAAAAGAAAAAAAACATCAGATATTGGATGTGATTAGAGTGAAGTATTAAGGTTTAATCCAAGTTGGCAAACCTTCATAGCTAGGAAAACAATTGTGTCTTTAATATAATAGGAAGATTGGAGAAGGCAGAAAGTGAATGAGCACTGTTTTGGGGCATATTTTTCTTTGGAATACTGATAGAAGATAGTAATAGGAATATCCAGTAGGCAGTTAGAAATATGGGAATTGGGTTAAATAATGTGATGAGGTATTTATTTATGTTTGGGAACCATATTCATAGATTTTACAGTTGAATCAATAGTTACAGATACAATCAACACCACCAGCAACTTTAATAACTAGAATTTCTATAGCACCTGCTATGGGCCAGGCACAATGCTAAATGCTTTTACAAATATTATTTCATTTGATCCTCACAATAACCCTGGGAGCTAGGTGCTGTTATTATCCCCATGTTACAATTGAGAGTTAAGAAGTCACTCGTAGAAGTTAAGTGATTTGCCTAAAGTTACACAGCTAGTAAATATCAGGCCAGATTTGACATATTATTTTTTTTCTCTCAGATTTACACTAGTACTTTTGAAACAAGTTAATGGTACACTTAAATTCATTTCAGTAACCTTTTTTTTTAAGTTACTAAATGGCATTTTATAGGTTTATAGTTTCATAGATTTAGACCTGTGAAGTATTTTAGAGGTATTTTATAGCCCTCCTTCTTATTCCCAAAAAGGAGAATGAGACAAGAAGAAAGGTTAAGTGAATTGCCCAAGGTCACAAAGCTAATAAATACTTCAGGTAGAATTTGAATTTGTATCTTACTGCATCCAAATATAATGCTCTATAACTGTACCATCTAGCTGCCTCTGCTGATCTAGGTATTGAGCATACAAGAGCAAAAATGATATAATACCCATTCCCATGAAGATGTACATATAGATAAGTTCATATGCCACATATACAGATGAAATACAAATAATTTCAATGTGTTATCAGAGAATTTATAGAGTAGGAGGAGACAAGTTGAATGAACTTTGAAGGGAATTAAGCATTCTGAGAGGCAGAGGAAGGATGAAAGAACATTCTAGGTATAGAAGATAGGCTATGCAAAGGCTTCTCTCCTCTGTGGACTTTGATATTAATAAGGTTTCCAGTGTTTGCTTTGTACTTGCAAAAAGACTAATACAAATGACTCTGGGCTTTGGTAGTGACAGCCTTCACCATTTAATCCAATATTGAAGATTAAAGTTTGGCAAGGTTTTTATTTTTTGTTTTTTGGGTTTTTTTTAATTAGCCACCTAACTCTCATCAGATTTATAATTACAAATGAGAGGAAATTACTTCCATTGTTTGAGAATTGAATGATTATGAGTTGATGAGGCAATAGTAACTAATACTGATATATGTTGTAGTAAATTACTGCTATTTTAAGCCCTGTGAAATGCTCTCTTTTTCACTTATCTTTGGCACCAAAAGATGAATCAAAAGAATTTGCCAACAGAGTCTGACACTGTATTTCTTGTGCATATTCTACTAGTTAAATAGTTCAGAAGAATTTCTTCAAGTAATATCATGTCAGTCTAGGTATTGTGATTTCCTTTACTTAGAAAATCCAGATTGAGAACTAGACAATTATATAGATCCACAACCTGAACTTTCTTTAAAAAAATAACCTACTTTACTACTCCTCTCTTTGGGCTATAGTTTCTTTTGCTAATATCCTTCAAACAGCTAGACAACATTGTGACATCTTGCATAAAACATAACCTGAATATTCTTCACTGAATCCCATGATGGAGGGCAATTGTCTTTACTAGGAAATTTGGTCTAAGATTAACTATGATGAGACGTTTATGTAATTTTTGAGGGATATCTAGTAGAAAGCTTTGTAGATGAAAGTTGGCTATAATCAATTCTTTTGGGTTCTAATAAAATTACCTGACCAGTTCAGTATACCCATATTAAAATGGTAGATCTATTCCTTTAATATCATTATTTCAAATGTTGCCCTAATTTACAAACAACAAAAACCCAGAACTTATAGATTCTTATATCATTCTGGTCTCTCATCTTATATAGACAGCACTTTTTTTTTTAAGTGGGACAATGGGGGTTAATTGACTTGCCCAGAGTCACCAGCTAGTAAGTGTCAAGTGTCTGAGGTTGGATTTGAACTTAGGTACTCCTGAATCCAGGGCCAGTGCTTTATCCACTGTGCACCTAGCGGCCCCTGTAGACAGCACTTTTAAAATATTTTACTAGTTTGATGCCAACTTTAAAGCCTCACAATATTATTTAAAATGTATGAGCGATGTGGCAATATCCATGTTCATTGTGGTTCTTGAACTCCATGATCTTTATTTGGATACTATTGACATCAATACAAATCTATTCTGACTCTTATTTAAGGAAAGTTGCTTTTAATTATCTTTTCTTTAACTGTTTCCCTTATTCCATTTCATGCCACTTGGCTCCACTTCAATATCTCCTAGTGATTTTGTACTTGAGATGTGAGCATTATCTTATATTGCCTTTTACTACACCATGTCCTGGATGCTCCATCTCAGGATATGCTGTAAACTTGATGAGGACAAGGACCATAGCATAACTAATTTGTTTTTTATTTCTCAGGGGCAAGTATGGTAGTATTCAAATAATAAGCATAAAACAAATACTTGCTGAATGAATGACGTGAATAAGTAAGTTGAAAGGGGAGAATGTATATTTTAGTATCAAAGAAATATAAGCAATGTTTGACAGGATAAGAATATAATTTACTAGTTAAGATGTTATTATAAAAGGGGCTTGTAGATGAAAGAGTTGGTTCATGATTCTCTAGTGAGGGAATGGTTTGTGAGACTGTGAATACAATCATATTCCTGATTTCTAAGGCTGAAACTAGATGGTGCTTTTAAGTCTTTTTTACATATAAGGAAAAACATCCATATCATAACTATTGTATATTTATTTATTTTGTTTTGTTTGTTTTTGTGGGTCAATGAGGGTTAAGTGACGTGCATAGGGTCACAAGTTAGTAAGTGTTAAGTGTTGAGGCTGGGTTTGAGCTCAGGTCCTCCTAAATTCCGGGCCAGTGCTTTATCCATTAGTGCACCTAGCTGCCCCCCATTGTTTATTTTTTATACCCTAATTTTGTCCCCAAATTTTGTCCTGTGCAAACTCCAATTAGCTAATGTACTCTCATTTTATTTTATCAGAAATCATATTAGTTTTTTAAATATTAATATCAATAAAAATATCACAATTTCTACACTGAAAATTAGTTTCAGAAAGTAGAAAAAAATATTGAGCTAATATTCACAGAGCATAACAAACATTTTTTCCTTTCCAGTCATTTTTTCACAACATGTAAATGCCAAAAAGCTTGCTTTGGTTAATGATTTTCCAGATAGAAAATCAATGTCATGTACTCTATTGTTCTTATAATAGAGATTTCAATATTATTCCCCTAAAGTTCAAAATCAAAGTAAAATAAATGCCTGAACAATTATTTTGTATCTCAAAGTTTTTTTTCCCCTACACTTTTTTAGTATTTAAAATGGAATCCACAGAAGGAGCTTTCAGAATTTGTGTTTTTTTTTAATATTGTAATAATCTAACATTTGGGTCCAAACTTTTAACCAGTTCTGCATTAAATAAACCGCAGTATAATCTAGAACCTAGGGATATTTTTCATAAGTTGCTAATTTAGTTTAATGACAACAAACAGTTTAAAAAATGAAAACTCATATTTTTAATACCAATATTTTGCCTATGTTTTTCTATTGCTGTATATCAGAGAATCCTTTGGTCTCAAGAAACAAAAAATGAACATTATCCAAAGAGACATAGAGAAGCATTTTGTAGTTGTAAGTAGTATTTGTTAAAACAAAAAGGAATTACAGTGATAGAATAAAAAATATAATAAAATGTATATTTAAAAATGAGTTTTGTATTAGCTGTTAAATAACTAGTTACTACATTGATGCATTCATAATATCAAGAGAAAAGAAGAAGTTCAAAAGTTAGTTAGGTGGCAATGCCATGTAGTACATGTACAAACACTGCATCGGGATAAGCAGCATGGGTGTCTTGAAAACTCTATCATTTATGAGATAACCACTTTTGAAAAGATCAAAGATCCATTTGAGTGTTTGAAAGATATTTTCTATGTTTAAGGTAATAAAGGCAACATCTTATTGAATGTAGTCTTCCAAATCGAAATAAGAGTGAAAGTAAGGATAGAGGTGGTTTCAGAACTAGGGTTTATAAGATAATGTTCAATCATCACTCAATGGAAAGGGCATGGGAAACATCATTGAGATCTTACAGTGCATATATATAATCTTTCTTGTGCTATAGGCTTAAGGACAAAGGGTCTTATTTCCTGTCCTTACCAGAAGTGTGAAGCAGAATAAATGTCGAATAATTCAATAGCTTCTTGTCTCTCACATTCAAGTTCAATACTAATGTATCCTCATCACCAAGCCTCTCCTGAATGTTAATGGATATACATTTAATGTAGGCTATCCATGAGTAATTTATCCATTTAGTGAATTATCTTTATCCCTTATTTAAATTTTTGTCTTTGGGTTGCCTATCTTTGGTCCATTTAACTGGTCATTAGCACTCCTATTAAACAGAAAAAGAGAGAAGAGCAAACAAACCAATCAATTTTGTTTTGAATTTCTAAAACTGCTATAAAGGTCAGACCAAAAAAAAAAAAAAGGATCAAAATAAATGAGCAATATGTGGTTTTGAATTCCACATGGATTTTATTTATATAATCTCCATTCATATGTTTATTTGAGAGTTATGGTTACTTTAAACACAATAGTAAAAGGGGTTTCTGCATATATAAAAATAGTATGGAAACTTGTAAAAAGATAGAATAAAAGGTTTTTAGTTATATGGCATTCTTAGGCAGGTAGTTACTATATGTAATCCCTTATAGCAGTTGGTAAAAACATGTATTTATGAAGTTTCCTTTCATTCAGGTAGCAATAGAAAATGGATGGAGAAAATAAAAGAAATACCCTGACAAATTATGAGCACAGCAATCTGTATCCTGTATATGAGGATTTATTGAAAGATGATACTCTTTTGGGGGCAGCTAGGTGGTGCAGTGGATAAAGCACCTGACCTGGATTCAGGAGGACCTGAGTTCAAATCCTGTCTCATTCAGCCACAAACCTTACTAGCTGTGTGACCCTAGGCAAGTCACTTAACTCATTGCCCTGCCAAAACACACACACACACACACACACACACACACACATACACACACACACAAAAACCCATATATATTCTTTGGAAGAAAATGTTTAAACTTATTTTTAGAAACAAAAATGTATGTGAGGATAAAGCATTTTTTAAATTCAGTTTGTCACAAAATCATAGAATCTCAGTGTTGTAATAGAATTTAGGGGTCATCTGTTTCAACTTATACTTCAAATTAGGTGTCCTCTTTAAATCATCCTCTATGCCTTTAATTAAATATCTCCAGAGAAGCAGGGCTCATACACTCTGGAGACTGCCAATTCCAATTTCAGCCAGTTCTGATAGTTAGTTTCCAGGTATGAAAAAACAAATAAACAAACAGCAACAAAACTCACCTCTCTGAAGCTTCAATCTATTGTTCTTATTCTGCTTTCTGGGTTCAGACAGAATACATATTACTCTTCCACATGAAAGACTTTGAATGCAGATATCATATTTTCCTAGAATCTTATTGTCAGTCTAAATACCACCAGTTTCTTTGAGTGATCCTCACATATCATTATTCTGAGATTTTTGACTATTTTAATCAAGAAATGTTTGTGTCGACACTGCTTATACTGTTGGCTAGAGGTTTTGAAGGAGCAAACTTTCATTCACTGAAGACTTCTGACATTCTGTTTATAGTATTAGTGGATCTATATCATGCTGGTCTATTCTGCTTCCATACCTCTAAGGTTTGGACAACTAATCTATGCATGACTCTTTCCTCTTTGACAGGATTTCACTAGATAAAGTCAATTATTTGGCTAGTGGGCAGAATGGCTATACACATATCCTTTTATTATCATAACCTGTGTACATTTCTCCCCTCTTGATATATTTTCTCAGTTTTCCTTTCAGTAGGTTTTAATCACCAACACAGGAGTCCCTCTTTGTAGTTGGGTGGGAAAGAAGTAACAAAATACTTCAAGTATTGTCTGACTAAGACAGCCTATTGGGGGTCTTAAAGCAGCCTTCATTCTAGACATGATACTTCTAATGGAACCCAAGATCCCATGTTTGTGGATTGTTCCATTATGCTATCGACTTGTATTAACCTTGTGGTCAATACAAGTCTGAAGATGGGGGGATGAAGTCTTTTGTAATAATTGCTGTCTAGTCATTCCTCCTCTACAAATCCTTGTACCTATTTTTTAAGCTAAATATAGAGAATTGATTCATTAGGAATCATATCTTGGCCAAACACTCCAACAAAGATGATTGGCCCCCAGAACTTAATGAGAACAAGATAATTCTGGGTTGCCTTTGGGGAATATTTTTTCATATAATTCACTTTGACAAATACTTATTAAGTGTCAGAAATATTGGTTACTGTGCTAGGTAATGAGGACACAGAGATAAGACCAAAATAATCCCTGCTTTTCAAAAAAAAAATTGCATTCTGCTTGAGAGAAAAATATGTATATACAAATAAGAAAATATAAACTATAAAGTAGATCAATAATTATTTCAGGAAGAGTAGGCACATTAACAACTGGGGAAATGAGAAAGGTCTGGTCTAGGAAGGTTCACTGGATCTGAACCTTGAAGGTTACTTAGTGTTTCAAATAGCAAATGTTTTGGGAATAGCAGGGATTGGAGATATAGTGGCATGCACAATTAACAACAATAAGCCAGTTTGGTTTTAAGGTACATGGCATGAAAGGAATCAGTTTGAAATCAGTGTAGAAAAGATAAATCACAGCCAGACTTTAAAAAATTTTAAATGTTAGCAGAGTTTGTGTTCTATCCTACAGAAAATATGGAACTACAGAATCTTTGGTTGTAAATGAGAAATATAGTGACATCTATGTTTTAGGAATATCAATTTGTAAATTGCATGGAGGATGGATTGGAAAGAGTAAAGTCTGAAATCAAAGAGATCACTTAAAAAGTGCTGTTAGAGTATTAGGCAAAAGGTTATTTTGACATTGTGAGTGAAGAGGAGAATCTGAGTATGTTGTAGACATGGAACCAACAACGACTGAATTAATAATGAAGCTTTAGTTAAGTGCTTACTATGTGCAAAACACCATGCCAAGCAATAGGGATAGAAATAGAAAATAGTCCCTGTTCTCAAAGAACTTACAAGTTAATGCAGAAGAAATTAAATATAGAAGGTTTCAACTTCAAGGAAGATGGAAAAATCCCATGGTCTCTAGGGTATAGACAAAGTAGATATTAATACCTCATTTGTTTAATGTCATTAATAATTTTGAAAAATGTTAGGTTTCTATTTCTGACATACATTTTATCTTCTAATATATTATCATCTGCAAAGCTGATAATCATTTTATCTGTGCATTCATCCTAATCCCTAAACATGGTCAAAGAGAGAACACTTTGACATTCCACAAGAGGCCTGCCTATAGGGAGACTTCAATGTATTAATCACAACTCTTTCAGTATAGTTGTTCAACCAATTCTGAGTTCAACTAATTGTATTACCACACATTCAGTATCTTTTTATTTCATACAGAAGGAGGAAAGATTATAAAATTCTTTGCTGAAATCCATGTATTACTATTTCCATAGTATTTTCCTGATCTTACAAGTCTATTAACCATGTCACAAAAGGAAAAATGGTCATTATGGCTGTGAGAACCAGGGCCCCACCCCCTAGCAAACATGTAGCTTGGCTTGGTGCCTGGAAGTCTTCACTATTCATAGAACCACCTGTAAGTCATGTCAATGAATGATACCAATACCATTTTACTGAAAATATTATTTTTTTTCCTTTTTTACAGATGGTTCAGATATAAAGTGACATTCTATGACCAAGAGTAATGTATCTTTATGAAAAGGGAAGTTGACTACATCTGATTTGGAAATTTTGGACTCAGTAACTTGCTTATACTAATTAAATGCAAGGAGAAACTCTTTACTCACTACAAAATTGTATTCCCTCCTTCACATTCCATGTTTGTATGAAAATAAAATATTTTAACATTTAGAAAATGCATGAACACATATTGAATTTATCATACTCATTCATATGGTATCATGTTAATATCATTCTACTTTGAATTAGCATCAGGATATCTAACTTACTGCAAAGTAGAGAAGTTGTAACAGAAATATCACATTGAAAAACTTTTCAATATTTCAAATACCTTGGAAGATAAAAGAAATAGATGATAACTTGGATTTTATTCTTTGAACATTAGAATATTAGCATTTTCAATAAAGTTTGATAATGATCTTGGAATTTATTTTAATACTACATCTATATTATCTTAATTCTACATGGTACATCTTTTCAAATGGCTCTTCTACGGAATAATAATCTTTTTTTAACAGATAAAATACAATTTACAAGAAACACTTCATTAAGACCCTTTTAAAGAATTTCATTTAGTAATGATTCAGCATAAATTGGTTGGTTCCCATCTTCTTTGACAGTGAAGTTTATACTTAAGGATGTAAAGCAAGGTATTGGAAAAGAATTCTCTACTTTAAATTTTTTACTCCTACTTCCTCATTTTCACTCAATTCAATAATTTACCCAATTCTATCAATTTGTTTTTCATGATACCTCCTGGTCACCAACTTCACTCTCTCCTCCAAAGCCATCTGGTTCCAGTTGCAAGATGTACATTAAGAAAACTGGAGATGGTCCCAGATGTTTAAAGCAATTGGGATTAAGTCACATTCTTAAGGTCACACAACTAGAAAGTGTCTGAGGTGAGGTTTGAACTCAGGTCCTCCCAACTTCAGGGCCAGTACTCTATCCACTGCACCACTTAGCTACCCAAAGCAAGACAGTAAGAATTTATTTTGAGCATATGTAGTGGGAAAGCATCTTTTCTCTTTTTCATCTTTCCACAACAACCTTCCCCCTTAGATGTGTACATGTTATATAACTTCATGGAGTCAGCCTGACATTTTTTCTTTTTTTTTTTTCAACATTTATTTTATTTTTTCCAGTTACATATAAGGGTAGTTTTCAACATTGATTTTCTTAAAAATTTAAGAGTTCCAAATTTTTCTCCCTCTCTCCCTTTCTTTCCCCCTCCACAAGACAGCAACCAGGTTATATATGTAAAATTCACAATTGCTCTTTTTATCAGTTCTTTCTATGGGTCTGGATAGTCTGCTTCATCATCATCAGTCCCTTGGGATTGTCTTGGATCATTGAGAGTAGTTAAGTCATTCAAAATTGCTCATTGAACAATACTGCTGTCACTTGAGTCTTTCCAGGTTTTTTGGGGATCATCCTCTTTGTCATTTCCTATAGCACAATACCATTCCACTACAATCATATACCACAGCTTCTTCAGTCATTCCTCAGTAGGTAGTAGTAGTAGGCTTCTACCAGTCATGGAGGACCATGGATCAGCGCCTTGAAGAGCCACAGGCCACAGTGTGGCTGTGCAGTTTGATACGGGAGCCGCAGCTCCTGCCAGAACGAGGACATTGGAAAACTGCACTCTCTGTTGCCCTTCAGTTCCTGTGTCTCATTCATTTTTCTAACTTCAAGCTTGAAGGCACATCTGAGATGTGCAAGCTGCTCCTGAGTACTGAACTCCACTGGGTGGGGTCCTTGGCCATCTCCTCCCAGCTGCCAATGGATGTCTATTCCCAGAGCCATCAAGTCTTGCTTGCTTACATCTCTGTAGGGATGCTGGGAGCATCCAGCAGGTCTTTGGCCTGAGGCCCCAATCTGCCCTTCTTTCTTTTGCCACTCTCTCTTTATCCCCTTCCCCTCCTATTTTCCTTCAGGGTTAGAGAGATTATTCCACCCAAATGAGTATGTATGTTATTAACTCCTTGAGCCAATTCTGATAAGATTTAGATCTTTGAACCAATTCTGATGAGTGTTAGGCTCATTTACTCCCCCAGATTAAATAGATTACTCCACCCATGGGGGGGGGGGAAATGTGTGTTAATCCCTCCTTGAGGCAACTCAGTTGAGTTTAAGGTCTTCCAGCCTTTTCTGATGAGTTTAAAATTCATTTACTGCCCAGCTCCTCCCCTATCTCTTCCCCCTCTCCATAAACCCTTTCCTTGTTTCTTTCATGTAGGATTTCACCTCTTGCTACCTCTGGCCTTCCCCCTCCCCCAGAGTATTCCCCTCACCCCTCAACTTAACCCTAAAGATGTCATCATGGGGCATCTAGGTGACACAGTGGATAAAACATCCACCCTGGACTCAGGCGGATCCCAGCCCAAACCCAGCCTCAGACACAAGACCGTCACCCACTGCTCGACTCCAGGTATGTCCCCCAACTCCAATTTTTTATGGTTCTCTAGGGTCTTGTATTTGAAAGTCAAATTTGCCATTCAGTTCAGGGGCATTTTTTCTTTAATAAACTACCTGTTTAGCTGTAAGAGAAATGTGTTCAATAATATATAGCCCATGATTAAATTTATTGTTGTCTAGATTTTTTTTTAGTGATATCTGACTCTTCATGACCTCATTTGGGACTTTTTTAGCAAAGATGCCAGGGTGAACTATCTCTCCTTTTCCAACTCATTCTATAGATGAGGATATAATATTTAAAATGTGTTAATTTTATCCTTTTAAGTCAAATGGTTATCAATTGATACCAACATTTATTTTTTGTCTCATTATGAACTTGATCTTCAACAAATACTTCAATAAAAGTAACAAAAAGAAGATTAATTTTTTTAACATTCTTAGGCAGTTGGTGAATCAGTGAATAGTGAACCTGTTTAGGAATTAAAGATGACCTTAATTCAAATACAGCCTCAGACACTTATCAGGTATGTGACCATGGATCTCTTTTACTGGCTGTCAAAAATTATTGTACAAAATTAAAATGGCATGCTCATACTGTTAGAGTCAGGAAGACCTGGGTTTAAATGTTGCTGAAGACAATGAGTAATTGCAAATCATTTAGCCTCCCTGAAATTTACTTCCTATAGCAAGTATTTCCCATGATTGTTGTGATGCTCAAATCAGATTGTGGTTATACACCCTATTTAAAAATTTAAAGTACTTATCAAATGCCATTAATAATTGCTTCAGTTAACATTTCTCCTTCTAAGGAAACTAAGAATGCCAATCTAAACAAGTTCATATACGTTCTTTACTCCAGAAATACTCCTTGGGTAGCCACAGAAAGGAAAGAAATCAATAAGCATCTATCATGCACCTACTAAGAGCTATGTTGTTTCCAAAAACCTCATTTGATTCTCATAAGAATCCTAAGAGGTGGGTGCTCGTATGATTCCACCCTACTGAGGCCAACAGAATTTTTAAGTGATTTGCCCAGGATCACATAGCTAGCAAGTATATGGGCACAGATTTGAACTCTTTATTCCCCCTTGACATCAGTCCCCACTTTACCCTATCCACGGTGACATGCAACTATATAAGACAAAAGTTGTATATTGAAATAAACTATCAAGCAGTTATATTCCTTTCAAATAAATGTGTCAATTGTTACAATCCCGCAATTTCCCTGGAGAGTCACGTGGCATTTCCTCATCACTGCAGCAGTGGTAGAATCAGAGAATTTCATTAACCTCAATTTTAAATATTGGGAAATGGAAGCCAACATTGAATTTTCTTGCCAAGACTCCAATTTTGTCAGGCAGAGAGCCAAAACAAGACACTCCAACTCCTGACGTCCTAGGTTATTCCTTTGCTGCTAGATTCACTGCGGATATTTTCCCCCTGGCTGAATCAACTTTTGAATTAAAAACAGTCTTTCTTTGATACTTTTATTGCAACTGTAGAATTAACAAATGAATGGAAAACTTTTCTGTGCTCTTGAAATGTGGTCTATGATACAGAAAACAAGAGACTGACCTCTAAATAAATGTCACCATCTTGAGCTTTTTAATGTTATGCTATCTCATTGCAACTGCTTTGGCTTTATTCCCAGCTCAAGCTTACTCTAATTTTCAAATTCAGCTTTCATGAGATGACATGAGATAACACTTATAGAAGGTCAATATGGGAAATAGTTTTGTACCTAAAAATAACTAGAAATTAGGGATAAAAAAAGTTCACTGCATAAAAAAGATGGAAGTGAATTAAAGGCTGCAAAGCTGGTCTTCCTAAAGCCATTCTAATAGGTAAACAAAAACATGCCAGCAGCAATGTGACCTTGGGCTTAGGAACCTATTCACAGATGTGTTTTAAGAATTCTCCATAAAGTTTGTGGAGCTATCCATTTGCCTCTATTTGGATGTGGTTCAGTGCAGGGTAGATATGAAAATCTGATGAGTCCAGGTTTTATAATGTACGCATTTATTGAGTCTGTATATTACCCTGATCCTATAGTATGGTTCATTATTATGGGTCTACTTTCACTAGGGTTTGGGATATAAGGAAGGGATAGACTGCTACATACTGACTTTTCTAGCATCCCACTCATTTCTTTTTTTTTCTTTTTGTTATATCAAGCTTTTTAAAAATTATTCATTGTACATCACTTTTATGTTTGGGAAAGACTTGGTTTGAACAATGGCCTTTTATGCACTGGGTCATATATTGTATATGATGAAACAAATTGGAGACAGTTTTACTAAGATTTGTGAAAGCAATAACAAATCACCAAAACAAACAAACAAACAAACAAACAAACCCCAAACAAACCACCATTTACAAGATCAATGAGGTCTAACTAACTCATTCTAAATTTGCAGAAAAATGTACAAGGAACTGGGCCTTTTCTTTTCCTTAGTTCTCTCTTCTTTGTCTGACTGACTTCCAGGTCTTGTGCTAAGACTCTCCTGATTGCATCCCTCCCTTTTCTCAAGGATCATACACAAATTAATGTTCATGAGTTAAATTTAATAGCAAGGAGAATGACCTAGGATTGAGTGGTTATGGTACTTGAGAAATCCTGGCTCTGTGTTTTAGAAAACTGTAGCCTTAGAAAAAATGTTATTTTCATTTTCCATTCTTTGAATATGAAGTCCATAAATTCTCAGTTCCTACTTGTGTTGCAATAACAAGATAATATGTAGGTCTATGGTCATATGTTGAAGTCAAATTCTATTTACATTATCCAGAGAGTACTAGATTATTAGAATCATTGCCATTATACAAGTTCTAGCTATATAATCAATCAAAACACATTTTTCCTACCAGAGGTCAACAGACAAGAAATAGTTATAGGATATCTATTCGTGCCCAAGTCTCTCTCAAAGTCATTTTTAATAAATGTCATCATGACTCTCTTAGAAGGAGCTCCTCAACTATAAATTCTGGAAATTTGTATTAGTCAAGTATACTAAAGCATTCACTAAGATTTGGTCACTGGAAATCTGTGCAAGTGAACTTAAAGCAAATTCTACCAAACCAGAAGGCCTTCAATTATGGCACTGGTAATAACTTTCTATGTTTGCCTTAGGAAGACAAATACAGATATATTTGGAGAAGCTTATTATCAAGTTGGCTTAAGGGTGAAAAAATTTTCAATCATGGCTACTTTGAAACGCCATCAGCAAAATCATTGAGGAATTTTTTCTGGCCTAAATGAAACAACATGACAAAATCACAGATCTTTCAGGTAGTGAAATGTGGAAGAAAGATGATTTCTATACATAATGCATTATTTTTAATAAAAAACTTTATGGAATTAAAGTACCTTTTTATACTATGGCTAGAATAAACACTGAACTTAATATCTCTAGAGCTGTCAAACTTTGAATTGAAAAAAAACCCAACATTTTTGCCTAGTGTGCAAAACTCAATTAAACTAAACATACACATGCAAGATCCATCTTTTCTTCATATTATTTTCTTCTACCTAAAATCTGTTTCCTTTGCCTGCTTGTCAGAGCTCCCTTCCCCCCTTATTCTCTCCTTCCCACCATCCAATGTTTATATGTCCTTCAGTATACAGCTCAAGTACTGTCTTGCACACAATACATTCCCCCAGAATATACACCATAGTCCCCACAAGCTTCTCTCTTTTCTAAATCCTTGCAGCATTTAATTGTATAAGTCATATGGGAATTTAATAATTGTGTGCTTTACTATTTTAACTTGATTGCAAGTACCTGAGGTGGAAAATTTCTTATATTTAAAAAAATATCTTTCATTGTCACTAACATTCAATATTATTCCCATAATAGGCAAACATAGAAAAATGTTTCAAAATCAGATGTTCTAGGTATTTGTAACAATGTAATCTATTTTAAACCTTCTTTCTGTATGTGTGTGTGTGTTTAAACATAAGACATACCTACAAACAATGGCCTGGTGAGGAATAGAGTTCAGCCTCTGTGTCTGTGGAATGAAAGGGAAATTGGTCATCTTTGGGAATACAGCTTATTGGTAAAATTTAACCAGTAGATGGCAGTACTGCTCAGCAAACAATACTCTATTTCTCTAGCCATTTTGCTCTGTAACATACAACCCTGAAAATTCCCAAACAGTGTAACCTGACAAAGACCTCGTTTTACCACAATCTTTATTCACCACTAGATTTAAATGGTTAGCTATACTTGATTGCTTTAAACCAAGCGTAGAGGGGGCAGCTAGGTGGCGTAGTGGATAAAGCACTGGCCTTGGATTCAGGAGTACTGGAGTTCAAATCCAGCCTCAGACACATGACACTTAACTAGCTGTGTGACCCTGGGCAAGTCACTTAACCCTCATTGCCCTGCAAAAATTAAAAAAAAAAAACCAAATAAACCAAGCGTAGATCTTTTTACATAACTTCATATATGTTGACTAATAAAAGGCATTGGGTTTCTTGCTGCTATTACATGAACCACTTTGAAATTTTCAACCTTAAAATTATTTTACTTACTTTTTTCTCCCTTTTAGCCTTCAATTTGGAAGTGTCTTATGATGCTTTAAATTTTTTCATAATTAAAACAATGGAAAGCTAGGTGACACTGTTGATAAGAATGCTGGCCTGAGAGATAAGGAGGACCTGAGTTCAAATCAAGCCTCAGACACTTACAGTGTGACCCTTGATAAGTCACTTAAATGTGTTTGCTTGTGTTCCTTATCTGCAAAATGAGCTGGAGAAGGAAATGGCAAACCACTCCAGTTTCTTTGGTATGGTTCCCAAATGGGGTCAGAAAGATTTTAAATGACATTGACTAAACAACAACAATAAATTAGAAAGATACAACTAATATTAACTGTGTTGCAAAGGTGACCCCTGACAAGTTGAATTTGGATTGCCTTTCACTACTATAGATTGTAGTGTTGTAAACTCAAAGACCAACAGAAGTATGAAATGAATACTGCATCCTCCAGCAGAATTCATCAGGCACATTGTTGATTCTTAATCTGTTTTACTAAAACAACGATAGTGTATGCAAGTTGGTAACAAAGTCTAAAGAATAATGCAGTAGAGCCTAAGTCAAATTTTTGTTACTGGGCTCAACAATAGGTACTGCTAAACTTATCCTAAAGAGAATGACTTTAAAAGCAGTATTTATTTAGTAAATCCTGTTCCCTACAAAAAATAATTCTTGCATCCTAATATTCTTACCTGTAAGGATTGTGTGTCTGTTCTTTTTGTGTGTGTGTGAGGCAATTGGGGTTGTGACTTGCGCAGGGTCACACAGCTAGTAAGTGTCAAGTGTCTGAGGCCAGATTTCAACTCAGGTCCTCCTGAATCCAGGGCTGGTGCTCTATCCACTGTGCCACCTAGCTGCCCCGTGTGTGTTCTAATGTGTTAGGTTAAAGTTTTGGAATAGTTGAAAACTGTAATTCATGGCAGCAAATAATATCTCAGTAATTACTTTTTAATAAAACTAAATTATGCCTTTATGATATAATGCTCTTAGTCCTTATGGAAACAAAACAACAGCTGGACTTTTTCACCTAACAGCAATATATCTATTAAGGGAAAGCAGCCTGCCTGGAACAGTGTACATTATTCACTATCAAATCTGAAATCTTGAAATTTCTGCTTTTCTGATTTCAAATATCATCTAATATGTATTTTGTATATATTGAGAAATATAAATACTGTTGTCAAATTACAATGACTATCTTCATTGCTTTACCTGTTGTATCAGTTCCTTAATGGAAATTAATTAAACTGAGTGCAGTTTAAAGTACCTTTACTAGAGTAATCAAATGATTTAAATTCTTTTGAAAGTTAACTGGAGTGTGTCATAGAAGCATCCAAAGAAAACAAGTGATAATTTCAGATGTTTCCAGGGATGACTATAATAAAGGTTCAATTCTGGATTACTACAAAGTTAAGGGCAAATATGAACTTAGGATCTTACATTGAATACTAGAAGAGTCTTTAGAGGTGCTGTCTAGCCCAGTTCTCTCATTTTACGAATGAGGAAACTGAAAATCACTGAAGGTAAGTGGTTTGCCCAAAGTCACACAGGGAGTAACAGACAGATCTGGTTCCCAGTCCTTTTGACTTCACATTTCATCCTCTTTTTAATTCTCCATTCTGTGCTATATTCTTATTATTTTCTACTGTCATCCTGCTCAGTGTTTTGTTTGCTGAAGACACTGCCTTTTCAAGACAGTCTTCTTTTACAGGAAGATAAATATATTTATTTTTCAAACACATTCATACTTGTCATAGTATTATAGGTTTTCTTTACATATGGGTATCAGTTGTTTAATTGTATAGAGAAATAATTTCAGGCCTACTTCAGAGAGGGTCAACTCCAGAACCAGGATGATTTGGATTTCACAATCTATAGAAAAGCTACTCATCTGAATTGATAGAGTGAGTTTCCTCTCCAGCAGTTCCTTATGCTGATGAAAAACCTCATGGTCAGGTCTGTGTGTATGTGTATGTATATTTCTGCTTTCTTTCAAAAGCTATATTTTTCTTTTATACTTCACAAAATGTTCCCTGCTAATCAAAGCCAAAACAGTGCATAAAACATTTCAGCAGCCTGTAATTTAATCTTCTCTTTTTGTTTTCCTTATCAAGTGTTTGGCAGGTTAGAGAAGACACATTCCACTTTCTTGATTAGTATACTTCAATATTACCTTGGTTTTCTCCATGAAAAGGTTAGAAAAACATGGTTGTTCTATTAAAAAAAACAACAACAACAACACAAGTTTTCATGCAGGGTGATGGGGTGGGGGGGGGGGAGATTTAGAAGGCTTTGAGGGACCATTCCATATAGAATTGTAGTAAGACTCCAAGAAATCCAAAAGATTCAAACCCCCTAGACCAAGGGGAAAACAGCTCTCTCTCCCACCTGAGGTATGAGATATGGCAGGACATGGCATCAGTACACTGATATGCTATACTAAGGTCTGCAAGAGGATATGCAGGATATGAATGGATGCTGCATATCCTATTGATGCCAATTTATCAAAGATCCCCTATTAGTTATTCGAGCCCGAGTTTTTGCATTTCCCATTGCCTTGTATTTCCCTTCCCTTTTTTGTTTTGTAAAGATAACAAAGACCAGGTCTTCTCTCCTCCAGTGGGACAGTCATCACAGTGATCTGTTTTCTGGCCATATTTTCCTCTTTCCTAATAAATCTCTTTTAATTTTACAATATTCATGGTGAGCCTCCAATTCTTTGAATGAACTAGCCCCCAATCCAGGTAGCAAGTCATCCCCCAATAATATTACTGAAAAAAACAGTAGTTTACATGGGAATAATCATTTTTAAGGTTCAAATTAGGTTTGACATTTTTGTTGGGACATATCAAGGAATTAAGGGACTATTAAGGTTTAAACTGGACAAATAGATATCAGGAGGGATAAACCTAAGAAGTTAGGAGAGAATAAATTCTATAGCAGGAAAGCCAGTTAGTCATGGCTACTACTTGAGATAGGAGAGACAGAGAAAACTCCAGAGGTCAGGACTATTCCAAAAGAAAGTCCTGATGACCCTCAGGAATTTTCCCCCACCCCACCCACAAAAGGAACTTCCCATTTTCAGGTGGTCATTCCATCTCTCCTCTATAAAATCTTTGGCCTTTCTTCCATTTGAGGAGAAAATGTCTCAAAGCCATCTCTTCCCCTTGGGATGAAGTCTTTGACTTATCTCTTGATCACATTCTCTAGCACCCAAATAAAAGACCATCTTTATTCTAACTGGATTGTGTGTGAGAGTTGTAATTCTTTACAGAGGAATACCTAAGGACCCCCACCACACATTTTCCTTCTGAAAGGTTTAATTGTTGTTCTTATAGGGGAAAATGTTATAACAAATTATTTTCATTCAATATTACCTAATGATGTAACAAACATTTTATATTAAATATTTTGGTGAAGGGGAGGCTCTGGTGGTAGGATGTTCATTTTGTTTTGTTTCTGAGTTATCTAGATAATTGTTTCTACATTCTATTTCCCTTTCCCTGTGCAAATGCCATCTTTCACTCAGTGTCTACATAGTGACCTATGCCAGTCCCTGAAGAAAATTCAACATGCAGAGAGGCAAAGTAATTCTAAATTTCATTGATTGCTTTTCAAAACCACAGACTTTTATCTTATTTTTAAACTCATTAATGACTTGCTTTTTTTTTTTACACTGTGGTAATTTCTTTGATATCTTGATCTAATTTAGAACCATCCCTCCTCACACAGGAAAACACTCAAGCAAAATCAGCCAACCCAGAGGTAGCATCTGTCACCATATTCTACATTTGACATCTCGGCTTACTCTCAAAAAGACTGAGTATTCATTATTTGTTCTCCAGTACCAATACTGGTGATTGCATTTAACCTTCAATTCATCTGCTTTTTGCTGTTATTTCCATTTATATTATTCTGGTCAGGGTATATGTACTCTTTTTTTACTTCTATTTCATTTGTTCTACATGAGTCCATAAAACTGTTCCTGTGTTTTTCTGAAATCCTTATACTCATAATTTCTTACAGAAAAATAATAATGTTCTAGTATTAGTAATAGTAGTAGTAGTATAGCAGCGCAGCAGCAGTTAGCCGCTAGGTGGTGCAGTGGATAGAGTATTATTTGAAATTAGGAAGTCCTGCTTCAAATCCTCTCACAGACAATTATTAGCTATACAACCTGAACAAGGCACATAACCTCTTTCAGACTCAGCAACAATAGCACCAATGTCAAAGGGTCATTGTGAAGATCAAGTGAGATAATATATGCAATGTGTTTTTTTTTAATTGTAAAGTGCTATATCAATGCTAGTTGTCATTGTTGTTGTTGTGATTGTTATTATACCATAGATTTTGTTCTTCCATTTCCAAGTTGATGGACTCCAACATTTTTTTTCTTCCCCAGTTTTTGGCTACCCTCAGAAGTGCTCTTTGGAAATCATATTGTCCAATACTATCATTTCACATAAGAGAAAACTGAGATGATACAGGTAGTATGTGTCAGAAATGGTAGCAGAGCCCAAGTCTCAAGTGTTCCTTTCACTATATTCCATTAATACTGCCATGTTGTAATATGGCTTGAAAAAATTACAAAATAGTAATTATATTTTTTCTATTTCATATGTTCCAAATGACTTAAGTAAAAGTTCGATATGATAGGACAAAAGAACTTCTAAATAAATAGATCTTAAATGTGTCTTTTATGGATAAAAAACAATAAAAATCATAGTAAGCAAATGGTATTAAATTAATGGGAGGTTTAAAATCCACATAAATCTTTCAGTAGATATGGAAAAAAAGAAATACTGGGATGCTATTTTTGTCTTAGAAAAAGAAAAAAATAAACTTTACTAATATTTAATATCAAGGTTGATTCTTGGTACCCAGTTCATATGTCAAAAGGTCACATTTCAAAATGAACAAAAAGATATCCAGAAAGAAGTGTGAGAATTCCAAACCTTATCATGGTTGACAGGGAATGTGTCTTTGTTTGTTCAATTTTAGTGTATTGGCTCATGGCGCAATTTATATGTGCCAGGAGAGGTAGATTTTTAGGTTACACGTTGTAGTTTTAAACTATCACAATTAAAATGGCAAGTGATTGAAGAAAATGATAATTGGAGATAAGTAAACAACAAGAAAAGGGCAGAGCTAAACAACTCTACT
Organism: Dromiciops gliroides; assembly: GCF_019393635.1. NCBI lineage: Eukaryota > Metazoa > Chordata > Mammalia > Microbiotheria > Microbiotheriidae > Dromiciops > Dromiciops gliroides. Next base: position 131,995,346 of record NC_057863.1, read on the forward strand.
CCTGGTTACGTTTTCAGGTGAAAAAAATGACAATCTAATCTGACCTAACAAGCAGTTAGCCAAAATTGTAATAAATTATGAAAATATAAACAAAATATAGGAATATATTTGGATAATAAAGGCCCATGTAAATGACATGAGTGAATCAAAGACAAAATTACAAAGAATGTATGATTTGTATTCAAGATCAGATAAAAGAGACATTAAAGTATATGAGATGCAGTCCATTTCTACAATCAATAGATACCAAATCTGTTTCCAGTTTTGGCTACCTTAAAAATGATGCTTAGAAATCATCTTTTCCAATAATCCCATTTCATTTTAGAGGAAATTGATCCCCAGGAAGATGAGGTAACTTACTCAAAGTGACATAGTAAGCATTCAAAATACCACTAGAACCCAGGTGTCTAGTTCATTTTTACTGTACTCTGTTTATAAAGGGCATGTTGTAAGATTCTTTGAAAAAGTTGCTGCATCTTGGGAACTGGGAAAGAAATACAACCATTTGAGTTTTATTCCTTATTCTACTGCTCACTTGATTTGTGACCTGGGGTGGTCAAGTAATTCAATGTATCTGTGCCTCCTTGACATACTTAAAATGAGAATAATATTATCGACTTATTTAATATGACTCTGAAGATTAATGAATAAAAATGATTGCACTATATTTGGAATGACTTCCAAATGCAAGACTGTTATTCTATTAAAGGGGAATGGTAGATTCAGGTCTTACTTTGAACTTTTAGAACTGACAGTTTGGGAATTTGTAGTTATTATAGTACTTAAAATAATGAATTTGTAAAGTTCATTTTTATCACTCCTCATATTTCACTTATGTCCACCATTCAAAAGCAATTAACCCCTTGAATGAGGTTAGAGTATGAGGATGACCTTTAAAGATTTTTATAGGTTATTCATGGATAAAAGAATCATCTCTGTGACAAATGACTCATCCATCCTATTAATTTTTAATCAAACCAAGATTCTTTTTCACCTAATTATTTTTTTTTTTCAGTTTTTGGAATCCTATTCTGAAAATTCTTCATTTAAGTATGTAAGTTCTTTTAATTTTTTACAATTATAGAAATGTATGACTATTGATTATATCAACAAGAAATATTGATTAGTTCATATATATGTGTGTGTGTGTATGTATATATACAGTTTTAAGCTTTAGTAGCTACTGAAACTTTGGGAAGACTTATAAGCTTTCATTTCTTCATCTAGAAAATGAAAATTATAATTGATGTACCATATACATCATAGACATGTTGGGAGGAAATTATTTTATAAATTGTAAAGAATTTTTTAGAGAAGCTGAGTGTGTTATAACAGAAAGAACATTGATTATAGGGTCAGAAGATCTGGTCCAAGTCCTGAATCTGCCACTTCCTGACTCAAGAAAAATGAAAGTCAGTGTTCTTTTCTGAAAAATGGGGACACTATGTGTACTTGTACTTTGTGAAACTTATGCTATATTTTATATGTGGATCATTCATTATCCAAAAATGTCCTGTTATCCATTTCTAGTCTTTTAAAAGTGATTAGATAGCCCATTAGCAAATCCAGTTTCTTCCACAAAAGTGATATAAAATGAAATATTGATCATCCTCCTGCTCTTCAACATTTAATAAGAAAACTTCTTATTAAATATTTAAAATTTCTGATGTGTATAAGAAATATTAGAAATTAATCGTATTGGAAGTCATCTGTCCACTAAATCAACATTAATCAAAGAGCAATTTTGTGCCTAATGAAACTATTACTCAGAAATTTTATTCATCTTTTTTTTTAAATAAACACTGAAGCTGGATTTTTTCCATTGATGCTCTCATGTGATTGTTTATAGTGTATGTTCTGTTTCCCTGGAAACAGCCATTTTATCAAGGAAAGCAAGGCCAAAGCTTTAAAACCCTCATTTTACTTTGATTTTACTGATCCAACCTCTATTTCCAGGAGAAACAAGAATTTCAATACTGCTGGTAGCTAGTAACCAGGTGTTAAGTATTTAGTTTTCAACTTCTGCCAAGAGCTGGGAGCAATGAAATAAAATGCTTGTTTTCAGAAAAGCCTTTACATTTTTTGAAAATTTCTCAACTTGAAAATCCATTCCAAAACTCAAATCAGAATTGCAATAAAAAAGACTTTGGGACTCCTTTAATAATGAATATTTTGTTGGGCATAGTCTAGGATTATTCAGACATGGTGTGCAATTCTTGAAGTTAGATAAAGGAATAGAAAATGACCTTAGGCAAGACAAGCTGATATCTCCTTTAAAAAATAGCTAATCTTAAGGAGTCATTTTGTTGTAGGGAGCCTTTGTACAGAATAAGAATTGATCATTTTTTTTTTTAGCTATCTTCAAATGATTTGGGCTTTAATGTCAAAAAATCCAATGTAGATCTTTCTAAGTTGTCATTTTCACTTAAGGTATCACTGTTGGAAATAAGGGAATGCCATTGGAAACACAGAAGGATCACTTATAAGAGCTCAGTGGTTAGGAAAAAATAAAATTATAACACAGTAAATGAAATTTACCCTTTGTCCTTACATACTTTGGGTCCTGAATATAGTATATAGTGGATAATTTCTTCTTACTATATTTTACCATTTTACTTCTTTTTTTGATATATAGCCATGAAAGTCTATGAACTAAAATTAATAATCAAGATTCTACTAAGCATTTAAAATGACTAAAAATCAACCAAACATTAAAACATTTTGAGAGTTCAGTCTGGATAAGACCTGGTTGGGTGTCCCTGTCCTTCTCTTCTGTGTTTAGTCTTGATCCTTGAATTGATATTTGTCTGTTCTTTGTTCATATTTAGAGTGCAAATTTAGTTCACTTTACAGGGAAGACATAAAATAGAGAAATTGAGAGGAATGAGTCAAATCAACTAATAGTCATGAGACAAGTATTAGTTGCTTTAGAGCAATTTAATGGTATAGTCAGATGTATTCTATGGATCTAATTTTCTTTATTTGTAAAATGATGTCTTTAGACTAGATAAGGAGTCCCTAGCTTGGATTCTGAAAACATATGGTCCTAGGACATGTGAACAGTGATATGGGGTATTTAAAAAATGGATTAATAGAAAAAGATAAATATTTACAGGATTAGGTGAATGAGCAAGAATAAAAAATAAAATAAGCATTAATTAAGGACCTACTATGTGTTAAGTGCTTTACAAATATTACCTAATTTAATCCTCACAATGACCCTATGCAGTAAATGTTATTACTCCCATTTTACAGTTTAGGAAACTGATGCAGACAGAGGTTAAGTGGCTTGTCCAGGATTACATAGCTAGTGAGTGTCTTGAAATTGAATTTGATTTCATGTTTTCCAGTCCCAGCATACTATCCATTGTACCATGTAGCTACCTCTAAAAGAAAGAAACAAAACATGAGGAGGCTTGAAATGATGAGATGACCTTTAAAGATACTTCTCACTCTATGTATATATGATCCTAGACCCCAGGAAAGTAGATATACCATAATGCCATTGCAATGGATACTCCCTGGTGACTCCCCAACCCCACTTTCTCAGCTTCCTTTTGTATACTGTCTTTCACCGTTAGATCATTAGCTTATTAGAGTCTAGGACTGTATTCTTTTTCTCATTTTTATGCCCAGCTTAGTGCAATACCTTGGAACTTAATAAATGTTTATTTAATTGAAATGTAGCTGTTTTATACAGCTACTCATGAGCTTTCCTGTGCTTATTTAGGATCCTAGAGAATTGATATAGAGTTGAAATTAATAAAGAGTTTTCCAGGTACTGGATCTCAAAATAAAATTTGTTACAGCCCTCTCCACTCTGAAGTAGAAGTCAAGTAAAGTCAAGAAGCATTGATCAATCACTTAGTTTATACAAGACACTGTGATAAGTGCTGAGGAAATACAAACAAAAATAACAATGAAAGTTGCACCCTCAACAATTTTAGGGAAGTAGGGGAAATGGCAAGTTTTCAGGCTGATGATAATGAATCTATTTTGGGAGATGCTGAATTTAAGATATCTTTGGGATATTCAATTTGACATAGCAAAGAATCAGTTGGAAATTTTGAGGCTGAGCCTGGAGAGAGGGTAAGGCTAGATAATACATCTTAGTCATTTCCATAAACAAGATAATTGTATCCAAGGTAAAGAATAAGATGATCACATACTTTCCCTTGGATTTAATTGTCCTGTACTATAGTACATAGGAAAAAGAGAAGAGGTACCAAGACAAAGCTTTGGGGAATACCCCAGGTTTGTGAACTTGACATAGATGAAAACACAGCAAAGTAGAGTGAAGGACTTTCAGTCAAGATTCTAATCTTTGGAGTCTGCAGGAAGAGGAAAAGAAACAAAAATAATTAGGAACCACATCCATGTATACAGAGGTGGGAAAATAATCACCAGGGCCATGAGCATCACAGGGGTAAGGCTAGGCAGTCCCTGATCTAGAGGAAAAATACATCTCTTAATAAATGCTTTTTATTCATAAATAGACTCCCCTGAATTATTCTTAGAAGAAGCAACAGCTAAAACTCAAGCTATAAGTTTGCAGAATATTTTATACTGTAAGAATCATGTGCCTATTCGCATATAGGCCATTTCAGAAAATATTAATCCTACTAAAAGTGCATACCTGAAGGGTTTTCTGATTCAGCGTGCTTTTATTTTGAGATGGAGAAGGCAACTTAAGGTCTTAAATCCTTATCCTGTTACAATCATTAACAACATATGGCTATATAGGTATAGGACATTGGCTGAGGACTTGGAAAGCCTCCATAAGTGATTCCTGTGAGGCTCAGCATAGCCTGTATCTATCACAAATACAGACATTCAAGCTTAATTCATAGAATGTTTTCAGGCTTTGCTTAGCTCATGAAGTGATAATAGTGATGACATGGGTAAGATGAACCAGAATTATCTTCTTTAGATTTTTTGTTGTTTGTCATTTATTTTCAAAGAGGATCAATGACATCACAGGTGTTATACTGACTTGCAACTGAATCATATTTAAGTGAGTCAGTGTTGTACAGTAATGAGTCTTAATGTCTCTTCCTGAATCATCAAAGTCGAGACGAAAGACGAATGTCAGCATAAATGGTGATGATTTGAAATACAGTGGATCACCTTGGTCTTTGATATTTGACCAGCCTCTAAGCACCCCACAAGGCTTGATTCAGTTGCCTTCATAGCTGTTGGAACAAATTGTTTTCACTCATCCATTCTACCAACTGAGAGGAATGAAAAGTCTAAAAGACAGAGTTATTAATAATCAATTTATCAATTGGTCTAGCAAATAATAACTTGATGGTCAGTGGTTTCTCTCAGGAACAATGGAGATCATCCACTGCTTAAATACCTTTGAAAATTGGGTGTACCTGACAGGCAGAGATTAACCCTGATTGGAGAACAATCCATCAAGAGGTGAATGAGCAGGCTGAAAGTATTCAGCTCCTCCAGCTGAGAACAGGGCTGGAAGAGAATCAGCTGCCTCCAATTATATGGACAAAATAATGTCTACACCCATCCTACTTAAGGTGGGGGGAGGCAGGTTTCAAGGATGTGAGCCTAATACTTTAGGGTTGGAATTCATATAGATTAGATTCTATTTGTACTTTCACCAGAAGTAAACTCATCTACTTGGGTAGGGTCCTGCCCAAGATTGAGGAGAATATTTCTGGAGGGTTAGGCTAATCTCATAATCATCTCTGTTTTTCAAAGGACTGGGCTTATGAATGAGGAAGAAGGAAATGAAAAATGGATGATTTTGTTTATCATAAATTAAAAGTTTTTTGTACAAACAGAAGCAATGCAGCCAAAATTAGAAGTGAAGCAGAAAGCTGGAAAACCATTTTACAGCCAGTATTTTTGATAAAGGCCTTGTTTCTAAAATATATTGGGAACTAATTCAAATTTATAAGAATGCAAGTCATTCCCCAATTGAGAAATGGTCAATGGATATGAACAAGCAGTTTCAGATGAAGAAATCAAAGCTATCTATGGCCATGTGAAAAAAATTCTCTAAATCACATTGATTAGGAGAGATTCCAAATCAAAACAACTGTTAGGTACCACTGAACACCTATCATATTGGTAATATGACAAAAAAGAAAAATAATAAATGGAGAAGCTGTGAAAAAATTGGAACACAAAAGCATTGTTGGTGGAATTGTGAACTGATTCAACCATTTCATCTGGAGAGCAATTTGGAACTATATCCAAAAGGCTTTAGGGCTGTGAATGACCTTTGACCCAGTAAAGGGGGAAGGGGCCCCACATCTAATGAGAATGTTTATGGCAGCTCTCTTTGTGGTGGTGAAGAATTAGAAATCAAGGGAATGCCCATCATGTTGGGGAATGAGTGAACAAATTGTGGTTTATGACTATAATGGAATACAATTGTGCTATAAGAAATGAGGAACAGACAGATTTTAGAAAAAAAACTGGAAAGACTTAAGTGTACTGATGCTGAGGGAAGTGAGCAGAACTAGGAGAACATTGTGCACAGTAACAGCAACATTATTGATGACAACAGTGATAGATTTAGTTCTTCTTAGCAATACAAAAATCTAAGGCAATTCCAAAAGACTGATGATAGTGAATGTTCTCCACATCCAGAAAAAAAAAAAAAAGAACTGTGGAATCTAAAATCAGATTGAACCATATTGTTTCTACTTTTTTTGTTTGTTTTTTGAGGTTTTTCACTTTTTTTTCTGATTCATCTTTCACAGTATGACTAATGCACGAATATTTTTAATAAGGTTGTATATAGATAACCTATATCAGATTGCTTTCTGTAAGGGATGGGGGAGGGAAGGAGAAAAATTTGAAACTCAAAATCGTATAAAAACAAATGTTGAAAATTATCTTTACATGTAACTGGAAAACAATAAAATATTTTTATAATTACAAAAATGAATGAGGAAGAAAAAGGAGAAAAATTCTGGGTTTTGCTATTAATAATTGTCTATTAATAAGAATTTCTGTTGTACTTCATTGGGAAAAGACTTCACTTATTTCTGGTAGACATTCCCCTAACTCATCAATAGGTTTGAGGCTTGTTGGTTACCCTCAACTTGGTTTAACTCATCCGTAAGATATTTTTTAGCAGGGTATAGCCAGCCGTGCATGCTACAGCTTCTTAGAGACCCTGGTGAGAGTTGGGTGAGAGGTGGACACCAAAAGTGGAAGAGATGCTCTGAAAAGTGTTCAGCAAGACCTCACACCAAATGTGCTAATTCTGTTGAACACCCCCAAAATTCTAGTATGGCAACTACTTAGGAATTAGCTTAAATCACTGGGGAAAAATACATAATACATAATACATACATATATAATACATATACACACATACATAAATACCAACATACATACATACATACACCTGTATGTGTGTCTATAGACACACACACACACACGCATATATATGTACATATATATGCGTGTGTGTGTGTGTGTGTATTATTTAGGATTTCTGTAACAGAATCCAAATCTGAGGAATATAGTAATTAAATTAGTATAATTATCTTTGCTAAACATTACTTTTGCTGAGCACAACTATTCATGTTTTATACCTCCCTTTACATAAATACTCAGAATGTGTACATCTATGTAATTACAGTGATCATATTATTTCTTATCATTTAAAATATATGTGTATATACATACACAATATAACTGTATATATGTGTGTGTGTGTGTGGAAAAAAAAGAAGTCAGACATCAAGGATTGCTCTTTGGACACTAAGGCCATGGGCAATTTAACCAGATAAGAAATATTTCATCATTTGATTCTCAAAGATAGTGCTAAGTTCATGCTTCACTTGTACTGGGGCCAGAATATGCAAACAACTGCTTAACACTCTCCAAATGAGTCAAAATAATTTAAATGAATTAAACATTTGTCCCATCTGACTTCACTCTATCTATATAGATATGACCAATGTCTCTTAAAATGAGTTTTCTTATCTTCTCTTAGGGTCACAGAACATTTGCTTTTGTATTTTATTTACTACTATTGCCTGCACAACAGTTTTCCCAAAAATATTGAAACATTTCCTTCCTGAATATTATCTTTTTGCCCTAAGGATTTTCCTTACTCAAATTCTAGTTCTTTTACTTTCTCTTATAGTCTAGTGTTTTAAGATCCACTAAGTCAGCTAAGTTTTGCTAACATTATATGAATTTAGACTATGGATTAGTACACTTGAGATGTTAACTTTAAGATAATTTTTTCCGTTGAAGTATCTCAAACAATATTCAAATTGTTCACTTTTAGAATTGACAGCATAACTAATCTCTTCTGAATAGTGCATGGAAAAGGAATTTTGAGAACACCAAATTAATCAGCTAGCCCTCACATTTCTATATGGAAAATTCCTGCTGTAAAAGAAGAGATTAACATATGGCCCAAAAATTTGCAAGTAGTATTTCCAGGCAAATGCTTAGCAGAAACATTCAACTCAGGGTTTCCTTTATAATCTTCCTTCCAACCCCCCAAACTTCTGCCTGGTGAGCAGAAAAACTCACATCTTATTCCATTCCATGCCCACTCTTTCTAACTCTTTTCACTAAATTTCTTTCAGTTCCTTATCTGATCATATCTGTGGGACATCTTTACCTGATCATCTTACTACTACCTTAAACTTTAAAAAATCCAAATTGATGTCATTAAATATAAAGTACCTAAGGAAGTCTCTGAATCCAGGCTTCCTGATTTCAAATCAAGTGTTTCCCCACCAAAGCCTTTACAGCTGGCACTACTATCATCCCACTCACTCAGGCTAAAACACCCATGTCATCTTTGATTCCTTCTTCTCCCTGGCTCTCCATGGCTAATCAGTTGCTTTGCCTTCTCATCAATTCTGAATGCCATCACTGATTTCTCTTCAAGCTAACACTACTCAATCTTGGACTTTTCTTACCTTTTGCAATGGTCTCCTAAATGCTTGTATCTAGTTGCTCTCTAGATCCTCTACTCCCAAGTCTATATTGCACTGGCTCTGGATGAAACTTTTTACAAAGCAGCCTTGAGCATATTACTACCTTCAACAAAATTCCTACATCATTCCTACTCCATACCATGATATTAAATTAAAATTATACATAAATTAACATATATGCCAATCCAAATTTACCTTAGCTGCCATATTTTCCACTAATCATTTTAGGTGTCTTGTTATCCATCAAAACTCTACTATTCTATTGAACAAGAAAACACTTATTAAGTGCCTGATGGTGTGTCAGCACTCTGTTAGATACTGAGAATATGAAGATAAAAAATGAGAGCCCTTACCATCAAGGAACTTACATGTATAGGAAAAGACAACATAAACATAAAATAAACCAATATATAAATAAAATAAACACAAAATAATTTGGGAGGAAAGGACTAGAAGTGGGTGGATTTGGAAAAGCCTCATATAGAAAAATACTACTTGATCTAAACTTTTGACATTTGCTGGACACAAATATACACTTTATTGGTGTGTATTTCCAGGCAGAGGTGTCCCACCTCATACAAAGGCATGAAGATGGAAAATAGAATTTGTATAAGACAAAACAACAAGAAGACTTGTTTGGTTTGATTATAGAATGCATGTAGGGTATTACCAATATAATAAGATTGGAATGATAGATTGGAGACATCTGCTGAATGGCATTAAATACCCAACAGAAAAGTTTGTATTCAGTAAATGAGCAGGGGATTTTTTTTTAAAATTTCTTCCATTCTTCTTGAGTTCTATTCTTCATTTCCCTGTGGCTCTAACTCATGTTATTTCCTCAGCCTAGAATATCTTTTTATTCCGCATATGCCTAGCAAAATCTATCCATCCTTTAAGGTTCTAATGTCACTTCATCTATAAATACTTCCCTGATCACTATAGCAAGAAATAATCTCTCTTTTCTCTGAATGCTCTAAGTCCTTTCTTTCTGCACATCTATCCTACACTATAATGATCATATTGCCTTTCATCTCCTTTACTTGCTTATAAACTCTCTTCATTTAAAAAAAAAATTGATATTCCCTGTTGTGATGTTATAGTGTTTCACAAATAATAAACAGTTAAAATGATTTCAGAGAAATATGCCAATACAAACTAATTTTATTAATATTCCCTAGACCTGTAAATCTGTATTTCTTGGGATGTATAAATAATTACAATAACTGCTACTCTTTCCATATCAGAGTTCAGACTAACTTCTAAAAGGATCAAGAGAGAAACTAGATACAAATATTTGTAAACATTTGAAATGGATGATAAAGTACACAGTAACAGCAACATTGTGCAATGATTAAACTCAGATGGACTTAGTTCTTCTTATTAACAAAATGATCTAAGACAATTCCAAAAGACTCATAATGGAAAATGCTATCCACATCCACAAAAAGAACTATGGAATCTGAATACAGATTGGAGCATACCTATTTTCACTTTTTTTGGGTTGTTTTTCCTTTTTGTTCCAATTCTTCTTTACTAACATTACTAAAATGTGTAACATGATTGCATAGTATAACCTACGTCAGATTGTTTGCTGTCTTAAGGAAGGGGAAGGAAAGGGAGGGAGGGAGAAAAATTTGGAACTCAAAAAATCTTACAAAAATGAAATGTTTAAAACTATTTTTAGGGGCAGCTAGGGTGGCGCAGTGGATAAAGCACGGTCCTGGAGTCAGGAGTACATGAGTTCAAATCCTACCTCTGACACTAACACTTACTAGCTGTGTGGACCCTGAGCAAGTCACTTAACCCCAATTGCCTCACTAAATAAAAAAAAATTAAAACCATTTTTACATGTAATTAAAAAAATATTAAAAATTATTTTAAAGCATTAATAAAAACCGTATTTGGAGTGGGGATAAAAGAAAGGTATGATATACATAAAGAACTTTTTAAAAATGTATAAGCAAATGTGTTTATTCTTCTTAGCAATATTAAATCCTTCACTATCCAATTCAATACCATTCAGTAGAGGAACCTCAAGAGAAAAAACACATACCATAAGCAACCACGTTTGACATAGGCCCTACTATTGTCCTGTATTCCTCCTATACACAAAGCCTATCCTAGAGCAAAATGGTGAAGTTTGATTTCACTTCCCCACACCTCTCCTTCTGGATTGTCTTCATGTTTTTTCCCCCCAACAATTCTTATTCATCAATGATATTATTATTAATAACCAATGATTTGGGGAGATCCAGAATTCTCCCTTTTTCTAAAGTCCTCAGTTAAAAGCTCAGTCTCTGAAGGTTGAACTAATTTTCTTCTCAATCATGGTCAGACCCAACCCAACTTTACACGGAAACTTTTCTAACATGAATTCCTGCCTATTGTGTGCCACTCAAGCAAGTTTGGGTGAAGGTAGATACTTTGTTCAGATTGCCCAAGGCTGGCAGTGGTCTGGGTGCACAGATAGTCTTTTTTGTCTAAGAGTATCATGATGTCTCTCTCTCAGCCTCTCATTGGAGTGAGACCAAGTCTCCTTGTAATACTCATTCTCTCATTAATCATTAATCAATTAGAATGGATTATGATCCTTAGGGACACTCACTCTTCCACAGACATATAAACCATGAGGCCACTTCATGAGAGGTCTTTGGCATTTGAAAGTGCCCCTGACTTCTTTAAATAATAAAATGCTAGCATTATTAATAAAATGATTAATTACCCAGAAACCATGTTTCTTGAACTTTTTTTGTGTTTTGTTTTGTTTTGTTTTGCGGGGCAATGGGGGTTAAGTGACTTGCCCAGGGTCACACAGCTAGTAAGTGTCAAGTGTCTGAGACCGGATTTGAACTCAGTACTCCTGAATCCAGGGCCGGTGCTTTATCCACTGTGCTATCTAGCCGCCCCGTTTCTTGAACTTTTAAATGTCACACCAAGTTATGCAATGCATTTATCTACTCCTTTTAATCAAAGGAAAGGATGTGGAATTTAATGTGTATATTCAGAATACTTGCATTGAAATTTTGTTTTAATTAATTTGAAAAAATGAGAGACATCCAAATATTGTAGCACCTGGTACTTTGGGGAAAAGGAAAGGAAAGGAATGGAATAATTAATTGGAGATGGCTTCCTGTCACCTTTCCATCCCATAAGATAGATCATTATATATTTAATTGTAAGGTTTCAACCTAAAAGAGCTGGTGGGATTCTGTAGGGCTTAGCAGTCCAGTTTTGAGATTTAGATGCAGATTAGTCTAAAAGTCTCTTCTCATCTATTCTAAGTATCTGCTTCTAGTCACAGACAGCCCTGGAAATTATATAGCTATCTGGTGAGGTGTGATGGAATGTCTCCTTTTAGTGCAGGACTTCTTAAACTTTTCCCACTAATGACCCATTTTCACCTGAAACATTTTTACATGATCCTGGACATATAGCTATATAAAAAATAGGTTTTCATAATCTTTTACTGTTGCCAAATTTTTTTGTGACCTCCACATTCAGTTATGGGACCTCTTATGAGATTGTGACCCATTGATTAAGAAGCTAGGTTCCAGTGTATTCTGAATGCATGTATTATTGTCTAAAATGCCTTGAATTTGCTTGTAGTCAGAACAACTAAGTTCAAGACCTAGCTGTCCCAGTCTTTAAAAGCTGTTATGGGAATAAGATGAAATTTTGATTTCAACAATTGACCAATAGTGGATAAACCAATCAGCATTTTATTATAAACCATTTTAACTCACAAAAAGTAGAGCTTGGTTTCTAAAACAAAACAAGAGAAAGGAATAGAGAAAAGCTGAGGCAAGAAGAAAAGCATAAACCCAGGGCATTTTAATAGCAGGTTAACTAGTATTTAGGCAACAGTGGCATGGTTACCTTTATTGTTTCATAATGGCCACCTTCAAAAGCCAAAAAAGCTAAGTTGATCTTTGGCCACATAAAGAGAGGCATAGATTCCATGAACAGGAGGACTAAATTTCCATTGTATTCTACCTTTATCAGACTTCGCTGGAAAAACTTTGTTGTTTTTCTGAACACATAGATTTAAGAAAGACATTGATAAATTGGGGAGATTATAGAACAGGTCAATAAGGGTAGTAAAGAGCCTCAGGTCCCTGCCATATGAGGATTGGTTCAGGGAAATGCATGTCTAGTTTGGAGAAAAAAAGAATAAGTAGAGATGAGATTGCCATCTTCCAGTACTGATACAGCTGTCACACAGAGGAGTGAAAAAACAAAACAACAAAAACCATTTTTTTCTAGTCCCAGAGGGCAAAAGTAGGAGAATAGCATGGAAATTGTAAAAAAGACAAACTTAAGCTTGATGTCAGGAAAAATATTGCTATCAATTATAGCTGTCAAAAAGTAGGGAAGTTTTTTGCCTCAAGAAGATATGTCTTCTACTGCCATGGAAGTCTTGACAAGGAGTCAAGATATATTTTAGGAGTGAGTCCCTTCATTTATGAGTGGACCAGATGCCTAATTATATCCAACTCTCACATTTTGTGATTTTGTGATGACACATTTTTATAATACATTAAGATCTACAAAATCCTTTTCTCACAACAATCTGAACAAATTAAATATGAATTATCTCTACTTTGCAAAAGCAAAAAGTTTCTGACAAGTTAGATGACTTGCTGTGATGAATGAATGAATGAATATAATTTAATAAGTGTGTGCCATGTTCCTAGCATTAGAGATACAAACAAGGGGGAAAAAATGCCCCTGCTCTCAAGGAGCTCAAGTTTAATTTAAGGGAGTAAATATGTAACAGAAAAATCAGATTCAAGACTGTTAGAAAGATCCAGGAATGCTAAGAGTGCTGTGATAAGGTTGAATGCAAAAAAATTGGGGTCCTTATGCTTTATTAGTGGGTCAATTGACAGTGTGTGGAGGGTATAGAGGTAGAGCAGAGGATAAGGACAAGAGAACTTTAGTATAGATTATCTTTGATGATACGAAGACCTGGTGTTCCTCCATCTTCTGGGGAAATATAGTGTTGACTCATCTCCATTCAAGCAGTGTGAGCTGTCAATTGGCCTATAGAGGGCTTAGATAGCTTAAACCAGGAGAAGGATAAAGACCAGGAAGGAAATAGGGCACTTACCAGTGGTAGTAGGTAGCTAAACTGCCTGACCACTAGGCAATCAATTGCCCACATAGAGGATCAGATAACATGTCTAAGGCAAATTTGGACCCAATTATTCTGCTTTGATGTCAAGTGCCCTATACTTTCCACCATGCTGATTCTTGGGTTTTTCTATATGACTTATTGGTTATTAATTGCAGACTTTATTTTGTTGGTATGAGGAAATCTAATGAGTAAATTCCGTTGAAGGCATTGGAATCCTATTGTTCTGCAAATCATATGAAAGGCTGACTAATAGAGGCTACTCCTACTTATTCCCTCTATACTGGCTTTAGGCAAAAACTCACAGTTTGCTCAGTGACGATATAAGAAATCTCAGAGGAAATGTTAACCAGAAGCACAAACGTGTCTTTGTTTCATAGTTCTCTTCCTTTCAATCTAGAAGACAGGAAAAATCTGAGGCTGAAAAGAAATTATCTTAAAGTCTTTTTTTTTAAGATAAGGTTGCTTTGGAGAATCTACGTGGTGCAGTGGATAAAACACTGGCCCTGGATTCAGGAATACCTGAGTTCAAATCCGGCCTCAGACACTTGATACTTACTAGCTGTGTGACCCTGGGCAAGTCACTTAACCCCCATTGCCCCCCCCACACAAAAAAGATAAGGTTGCTTTATTTTCAATTTAGAATTATATTACATAGAACTAAATGTAACTGTATTTAAGAAGACATAATAAACTCACATATTGCATAGTTTGGTTTTTTTAAATGCCAGATGAGGTTGTTGTATTTATTGTAGAAACAATATATTTTCCAGAATTTCTAGCTACCCATAATCTTTAAATAAGTGCAAAGAAAAAGAATTGCTATATGTATTATCCTGCTATTAAAAATACAATGGAAAAAGAATTACTGATATGGTTAACAAGACTGATATGTAAATCAAAAACATTCTAGTATTATTTGTTACTAAAAATTTAAAAAGCAGTAGATAGAAAAATGTTTTAAAAGCTCTCTCTCAATTTTTGCATAAGGTTTTGGCAACTAAAATGATTTAACAATATACATTAAATGGAAACACCTGTTAATGACTTGAACAATCAGCCATTTTTAACCTAATTTGAAGGAACAAAATAGCTAATTACATTTACAATTAGTCCATTACAGGCACAATTATTCCAGAGCACAATCTCTTGCCAGCAAATAATTGTGGATACCAAGGGAACCTAGAAAGTGTCTTAGAAAAAAATTGGCCCTTTTGGCTCTCTTACTCACTACAGTTATTTTGGCTCTGCACACTTTTACTTGTTTTAGGAACTTTTATACTTTTAGTCTCTCCATTCTAGAGAATGAAATGTTAAGGGAGGTGAGGACAAGTAATTTTATTTAATGATGTCAGTAATGGAAATTTTCTCAATCTTATAAATAAAGTATTACTTATGTATTATAAGTAACAGAATAATAGAACTGAAGCCAAAGAGTTTGGGTGCATGTTTTGTTTTGTTTTTTTAATCCATCTATGCAGAGTTTCTATTCCAAGGAGCAACATACAAACACCAGGGAAGGGCAATTTTGTCATCTGCCCACATATTCTAAATGTTCTTCAGAATGGAGATATTACCCCAGGATACAGTGAAAGTTGGGTTCAGGCAGACATTTTGCCACCTGCATAGCATACAATCTGGAGCACTATTGATGCTTACTTTCATTTGCAATTAGATATAACATCAGTATGTCAGCTTTTTTGCTTCCCAAGGAGTTTTTCACCTCCTTTATCCAGATGTTATGTTAATGTAGTGTACAGAAAGTTAATACAACTATTATATTTCACATATTTTTACCAAGTTGCTTCTATATTATTTGAGAGATCCAATGATTTAAATTCTACCCACTTTTCCTGTCCTGTCATAAAGCCAACTAAACTATGAATACTATGAAATATATTGAGTTGTTTGTGGCTTATGTAATAGTTCCCATAATTAACATATAGATGTATTCATTAGTAATATTTTCTTTTTACATTTTACAACTGAAAAAACCATTCTTTCTTATTCAATGAAAACAAAAATATAACTTTCTAGAAAATGGATGCATCATTGACAGATAACTGATTTAGTAAACATAAATAAGATTCCCTAATATGTCAAATACTGAACAAAATATCAAGAGCACATGTTAATTTATACAATCTGTGCACAGCTTGATATAAAAATTAAAGAATGGTTCAGAACAGGTAAAAGTTAAATGACATATGACCTGGACTTATCTGAGCATGTCAAGTCTTCATAACATGGGACCTTTGGAGCATGTTTAGATTACCTTTGATTGTTCTCTGCATCTTTAAAACTGATGAGACTGAGACAATAATTCTAATTTTAGTCTCTCTTTACTGTAAGATCTTTCTGCTACACATAAAGCCATAGCATTCTCTTCCTCTCCCATCAATCAATCCAGTGAAAGGGTAAAAATTTCCTTCTCCTGCTTTCTCACTTTTAACATGATGCTGATAAGTGCGTCTATGAGATATATGTTTCTCTTCTCTTTTGTTAGTCCTCCTCAGTTTTAGTTGTTGGAGGTGATTCTCATAGGACTGGGAGTTTCTAGACATGATGATATTAGAGATAACCATGGAAGCCGTAGGTAATCAAGATGCCTGAGACTCTAGCCTGAGGTGGGGTTCAGACCTTGAACTCAGACTATGTTCTATAAGAATTGAGATAAGCTATGAATCTACTCTTTTTCCCCTCCTTGGAGACTTTGATGATACAAAGGGGGTTTAAGTGCCGCCCATATATTAGAGGAGTAAATTTGTATATTTATGATTATCTTTTCAAGTAAATATTTCTTTGTAAAATCTAATCTGACTTTTGGTACTTAAATAGAATTGAGGCCCACCTAAAATTGAGGGAACAGCATTGGTGGGGTGTTGCAGCCATTTACAGAATGTGTAGACAGCCCTATTTCTCTTAAGGGTATTGTGGCTTATTATCTCTTATTTGTGATATCAGACAGTGTATTTCCAATCCTAATCTTTCTCAAGCTATTTGCTATATTTAACACTATTGATTACCAACTCATCTTGGATAATTTTTTTTTCTTTTGGGGGTTTTCATGACATTACCCTCTCCTGGTTATTCTTGTACCTGTCTAGGTGCTCTTTGTCAGTCTCCTCTTCTGGCTCATTATGCACATCATGCCGGATAATTATGGGTATTTACCAACATTATGATCTGAACCCTTTTTTCTTATGTCTAAACTTTCTTGGTACCTTCATCAGCTCTTGTGGGTTAAACTATCACCATCATGCAGACGACTCAGATCTAAATATATAGCCTACACATTTTCTCTGAATGACATCCCCTCAACATTGATTGTGTAAAGAACTAATTGTTATTTGAGGTTTTTAATGCCTTGGCACACACTGGCCTGGGGTTCTGCAAACCCCACGGTGCTTCACCCATTGGTTGTAGCCGTTGCCAGAGTGCAGGCACCTCACATCATCACCACTCACTGACACCTACATGGGCCTGGCAAAATTATAATGATTGGAAGCCTAGTGAGGGCAGTCATGTGACTGTTACAGTGGCCAGCCAATTGGCTGGGAGCTGTGTGGAGTGTGCTGGGAGGGAGGAAGTCCCCCTACCCCCCTGCATTCTAACTGGAAGCTGGAAGGGGACAGGAGCGTGTCTGTGTATTCTCAGCTGATTTCTGGGTGGTGGTATTTTCTCAGGTTGTATAATTTCCCTTTCCCCATTTTATTTCCTTTCCCTTGATCCTACTGATCCTGTTTGTGTTGTTTTTTTTTTCTAAGTTCATTCTTGTTAAAATAAATCCTGCTCTCTTTTGAGGGAGGCTGCTGGTCTCCTTCCTTGCCCTAATATTAAGGCAAGCTGCTTAGCTAACACTCCCTAATTAAAAATTGGTCCCCAAAATTGACAATTATATTTTTCAAACATTATATACCAGAGACATCTTAAATTCAACATGTCAAAAATTAAACTCATATATTTTCTCCTAAAGCCTTCCCTTTTCCAAATATTCCTATTTTATTAAAGTAATACCATCTGTTTTAGCATCTCATATTCATAATTATCTTAGACACCTCACTTTCCCTCAACATATTCAATTAGTTTTCAAATCTTGACATATATAGCTTTACAATACATATTGTATCCCATTCTTCTGTCCACTTACAGTTACCACAATATTTTTCAGGCTATTATCATATCTCACCTAGATTATTGCAACTAGTTCTTAATTGGTCTCCCTTCTTCAATAGTCTCACCATTACTTCTTTGTCAGGTATAAGGTACTATATAAATGTTATCTATTACTGTTGTTGCAAGAATCAACCTAACGGGTTTATTTTAAGGAAATCTCTCTTTTAATTACTATAGAAATGTAGGTTACTATAAAAAAAAATGATGAACAGGATGCTATCAGAAAAACCCAGAAAGACCTATATGAGCTGATGCAATGTGAAATGTACTGTATACAAAATAACAGCAATACAGTAAGATGATCTGCTGTGAATGACTTGCTTATTTTCAGCAATATGATAATCTAAAACAGGTCTGAAGTTCCTATGAAAAATGCAGTCCATGAACAGAGAGAGAACTGATGGTGTCTGAATATAGATTGAAGTATATTTTTTGTTTGTTAGTTCCTTTATTTTGAAGTTTTGTTTTTGTCCGTTTTCTTTCATAATCTGGCTAATGTGGAAATGTTTTGCATGACCACACATTTATAGCTTATATTAAATTGCTTGAGTTCTTTGGGGGATGGGGAGGGAGGGAGGAAGAGAATGTGGAACACAAAATTTTTTTTAAATGATGTAAAAATTTGTATTTACATGGAATTTGGGAACATAAAACTTAATGGGAGAAAAAAATTAAAAAAAGATTCTCACCATTACAATGCATTCTACATACTGTGGTTCTCAAAGGCAGAAAAGTGACTAGCATACACAACCAACTGCAGTGTTTCCCTATTGCCCCTATAAGAAAATGCAAATTATTTTGTTGAGTGTTAAAAGCCCTATACAATCTGCCCCCAACATATATTTTAAGTCACAGTGGATATTGCCCGGTCTCCAATACTTTGTTATAAAGCCAAACTGGCCTTTTCTCTGTTTCTCACTCACAATACCTTGTTTCACTCTCTCTATTTGAACTATGTGTTGTTCTCTTTTCAGCCATTTGGATTTTCTTTCTTTCTTTAAAATACTGTTCAGATATCATTTTCTCCATGACAACATTCTTTATTCTCACCAACTACATGTCCTTCAACTCATAGTACCTTTACTTTGTAAATTTATACACACATATTTTTTTATTAACTATTATATTGATGTGGAATATATTTTTATATGTCTTTGTTACCTTCCCATTAGAATGTAAGCATATTGGGAGTGGGTATCTTTTTCATTTATTAAACATCTACCATGCCTTGGACATAGTAGATAATTAATAAATGTTTGCTGCTTGATTGATGATCACTAGGTCTCAGATTCTTAAGTATCTCTTCTATGATTTCTTATCCCCATGATCTTCTCCTGAATTACAATCACAAACCCTTCATTTTACATTAAAAATAACATATTTGGGGCAGCTAGGTGGTGCAGTGGATAGAGCACTGGCCCTGGATTCAGGAAGAACTGAGTTCAAATCCAGCCTTGACACTTACTAGCTGTGTGATGCTGGGCAAGTCGTTTAACCCCAATTGCCTCACCAAAAAAACACATAAACAAAGAAACAAAAAAACATATTTGCTTTGATGCTTCTTTATAAGTTCACTGATGGCTAAAGTCATGACCGTGCATGACCTTTTAATAAAAAATGTTGAATTTTAGCCATTTCATAGTGTAAGGTCTAAAATTCTAGCTATACTATTTAAAATATCTAATGAGTGGTCACCAATAAATTATAAGCTTTAGAAAGAGTTAGGCTTTTACGCATTTATTAAGGAGAATAAGAATTTGGTAGAGAGAGAAAGGCCTAGATTCATCTATCTATTAAAGGGAGAGAGCATTTCCCTTAATGCTCTCTTCCAAAACATTAGGTCATAAATCACCTTCAAAATATGGTAGCTCCTTGGCACTTGTAAGCCTATCCTCTGTTGCTCTAGATTCATCTATCTATTAAAGGGAGAGAGCATTCCTAGCTCCCGTCTCCACCAGAGTCCTCAGTAAAGAGAGTGAGCCATCGCATCAGCCTCCCGCTTCTTCCTCCCACAAGTAAATGCCTGACGCCAAAGAAAAGATGCATGGTCCTGCCCTCAGAGGCCCTCTCCTCATGTTGGAGCTTTCCTACAGTAAGTCTCCAGCAGGTGGAGTCATTCCAATCATTACTATAGGCTCCATACAGAATGGATGTCAATGACATAGGATAAATATAATAATATGTGCCTATTACCAACCTTTCCTCTCATTCAATAAAAGGGTGTCTTCTTGTTCTGATAGTATTGCTTTATTTATTTTCATATTTGGGTGATGATGTTAAAATGCTACTGTCATGGAAAATCTATGATGTCCCAATATGGATTCAATTCTCTATTATCTGCAGGCAACTTGCCCAGAAATGCCTACTCTTCAAGCAAGATTATTCATTATGGAAATATCTTAATGTTTCTCATCCATTTTATTTCCTTTCATTTTCATAGGGAGAATGCTCTATATTAGTCACTGCCACCTTCACAGGGAGCAAAGCAAGAAGGTGAAATATTTTTCAAACTCTCTCTGACAAGCTTTTATGTTTGAGAATGTTTGAAGGAATAGATGTTTTATAATAGAAATATTTGTAACTCTCTTTTTTATCACCAAAAACACAACAGCTCATTTACTCCTCCCCAAAAATCTGTACTGGGTTATATTCCTGAAAAGCATGTTAGTATGTTTTAGATATTGCATACTTTTCATCTTCGTGATACATGACTAAAGTTGCTGCAGCCAGAAAGGAATATGTGTCAAGTAGGAAATTGACCTTTCTCACAGCTCTTGTGTAATTTAGATGCTCAGCTAGCTATCTGCTTGAGTGATAGTATTCTTGGTTATTCATGAGAGTATTTTTTTTCTCACTCTCTTTTAGGATTGATTCAGGAATGGCAAAAATTCTTTTCACTTTAAGTTTTCCTATTTGGGTCATAGTAAAATAAATAATGCTTTGCTCTCATGTCAGAATATAGTACTTGTGGTGGGGGAGGAAAAGAAAAATACCTGCATCTCTTCAGATGCCATTGCAAGTTTTAGTTTTCCCCTTCACATATCCAACTTTACTTAAAGACCAGTATCAGGTGTTTCCTTGTTTTTTTTTTTCCTCCTTCACTTTATCTTATTTTGCTCTGAGAGGGAAAGCAGATGCCTCTAAATATTGGTTTTCTGTTTTTCTTTTTCATCTTCTATGAATAATTATACTTCTAAATTTCATCACCAGAGTACCTGGTGATTTTCCTAATTTTCTCTCTCTCTATAGTCCAAAACTTTCCAACTATGTTTGACAAGTAGCTAACTTTTGTATATTTTTCATACACAAATGATATGATACTATTATAAAATTCCAAGTGAGCCTGTTTTCATTGGTATGGGTCTAATTTACCTAATTATGGTTCCGTCTGTAAAGTTATTTATTTTTTTAAAGTAAGTTATAGGATAAAAAAATTGTTGATTTCTCTTGACAAATTGTTCATTGAATGTCAAATTCACGAATATTTTAAAATTTTCTCAAGTATATGGGCCTTTGACCACTTATTTCCTTAATCCTGCATCACATTTCCTAACATATTTTTCATTTTTCTCCCTTGTGTCTACCATTGCACTGAAATCACAAGAATATGAAAACATACTGATTTTATTTGGAAGAGCCACTTGAGCTCTTCACAGAATTTCTCTACAACCTGTCCTCTGCAAAATATGGGCCATAAATTGCACTTTTCTTCATGTTTGTCTTTTTGTAAATTTGTGTTAATTTGTGTTGTGAGCAATACAAGATGAAAAATGCCCAGGAAATGATGTTTCTTTTTGCTGGTAGTCAATATAACAAAATTTCATCCCTTTCTTTATTTTCCATTGAAATAATACCTTGTGAGGCATCCTTGCACTAACCTGCAATGCCAATATGTCTCTGGTTTCATTCATAAGGAGAATGTAAAAATATATATATGATTTATTTTCTCATGTAGGGTGTCAGCTTTTTAGTTGATCATTGGTAGTTAAAAACCTTACAGCATGTTTCCAGGATCATTGGAACTTAATTCTAGGCTAATTGATCTATATGATTTCCTCATGCACATCATTCAATCTTCTGACCCCATGCCTTTGAGAAGAATGTTCCCTCATGCCTAAAATTTCTCCTTCTTCTTCTCTATGTCTTGGAAATCTGAGTATCCATCAAGCTTCAGTTCCAGTGCCATATCCTTCAAGAAACCATTTTGGTTCTTATTTTAAATGCTATTTGTGCCTGCCACTCAAGGCCCTATTAATGTTATGTGTGACTTATATTTATTTATCTGTGGATGTGTTTTATCTATCTTTTAGTGTGTAAGCTTTTGGGGAGCAAGTATTACCTCACATTTGCATTTGAATCTGTAGCAAATTACCAGTATGTAGCACATAGTAAGCATTTAATAAATGTTTTTATGGCCTAATTAATTGTCAAAGATCATACACACATATATTACAAGCAATAAATTTGTTCATATATACGTAAGTAAATTCTGTTGCTTTTAGTACTGTGTCTCACCCTCTACCATGTTTTCTCTTATTCTGTCATTGCCACTGCAGCAAGTAGAGGGAAAATTCATAGGAGTAACTGTCATTTGGGGTTTCATTTTTCCATGGGGTGTCATGGCAAAAAGGAATTATCACATAGTGACTCCCGACTCCATCCCCAATGGTGAACAATTAAACCTATCTCTTTTTAAATATAATAATTGAGTTTCAAGATGTAATCTTAGATGTTACCTGGTTCAGTCTATTCCTGAACTAGATCTAATTGGCCCCTTCATAACCAGTGGTTACCCATTTTTTTGATGAAGACTCATTACATTTCAAGGTTTCCCGTTTTTCTTTTAGAATGTATCAGATGAATTCCCTTAACATTTAACCAAAATATGCTGCTTTAAAACTTCAAATGAGCTCTTAGTTCTTTCCTCTGAGGTCAAAAAGATCAATTTGAATACGTTTTCTATAAGATGATCCTTCACATATTACCATGCACCCACCATAAATTTTTTTTAAGACTTCAATTTATTGCTAATTTCTTCAACTAATTATGGTATGGCATGGTTGTGGTTGTCTTATCATACTAGTCCCCTTTGTAAAAAGCTTGAGATTGTTGACTCAGATAAGATCTTACAGGGGCAGCCTACTCCACAACTCTATCTTGCAATCAGTGAAAGCAAAGATCATATTATTGCTTTTGGTTTCTAAGTTACACTACTCACTCATTGCAGTCAGACTACTCATGGCAAATTGCATCATACTGAGTTTTTGCTGTTAGGAGGTTTTTTCTTTTCCTCCTGAGTAGTTTGTAAAAAAGAAGTGTATGACAATAGACTAAGGCAATGGTAAGAATTCGGGGGAGCAGACTAAATTCAATTTTGTGTTTTTAAATTTGAAGAAAGATTAATGATTTTCTATTTTTTCATTCTCTATTCTATCTTTTTAACAAAGGTTTTGAAGAAAAGTTAGAGAAAACAAGCTTGCAAATATCACTTACTTAAAATGATACATGTCTTACTTAAAGGATACATTTGATATTACAATGTTTCAGAATAGAAAAGCAATGCACCCTTTCTAATTTCAATATAAAGCTACAGAAAGGATCATAGGTATCTTTCAGAAATATCGTCAGCAAATGTCATGATTGTTATAGGCCATGCTATAGCCATCTGCTTGAGCATCTTCTAAAGATGAAGAATGTTGAATATCTTCTGTTTTATTTTAACATGAAACCCTGCTTTAACTATAATCTCCTGTGCAATGGAATGAATAATATGGAAACAGAGGGTTTGAAATGTAGACCATGAATTCTATTTGAGCAGTAACAGCCTTTGTGAATTTACTGCAAGTAATATTCATCTTAACTCATGTATCCATTTTTTAGGAATGCACTTTGTGAGTACCATAAATAATATAAATGGCCAGCATTATAACTTTGATATACAGGCATTGATACGTCTCTGCTTCACTGCACCTAGTGGAGGAAGAATAGGATTCATAAAATAGTTCTTCAGCAATAGGATGTTCACTTTCTGTTTTACACATATTTCCTGGAAAACCGGCAGAATCCAACCACTGTAATTTAAATGAAAATTAGAGGAAAGAATTAGTTGGTAGACTCAGATGACAATAAGGTTAATTTCTAGAGTGTTCCATCTGGCATGGAAATACATGTACTTAGATAAAAAAAAAATTAAATCCTGAGAGAATAGAGAAAGCCATTCTGTTTTTAAATGTTGTTTATCCAAATCAGCTTTTGAAATCTAAGAATTCTGGTACAATCCATAGTAAATCTAAAGCAAAAATTGATGAGTGAAAGGCATGGATATAATCTATTTACCATAAGTGAGAGGCAGTATGATCAAGTGGAGAGGGAGATGGGTTCTAAGTCAGAAAGACCTGGGTTCAATTTCTGCTTCTGAGTAGAGGGAGAGGGAGATGGACAGATGACAGAGAAAGGAAGAGTTGATAGAGAGAGGGAGAGATGGAGATAGAGATGATAGAGAGAGGGAGAGATGGAGATAGAGATGATAGAGAGTGGGAGTGATAGAGAAAGAGATGATAGAGAGAGATAGAGATGGAGATACAGAGACAGAGACAGAGTGAGATAGAGATACACAAACATATGTGTATGTGTATGTGTATAAGTGTATATATACACTTATATATGTGAGTATATATATATATCTTAGAAGCAGAAACATATATAAATAAACAGAAATAAATAATACACACATATATTGTATATGTAGTATATGTGAAATATACTATATATACTATACACTATGTATTGTGTGTATATATTGTTTAGTGTGTATATATGTATATATGCATGTGTATACATATACCTACACACATACACATGTGTATATATACATATATACATGCATATACATATATGTATATACAAATATACACTGGCTTTGTCACTCTGGGGGATGTTCTTAATCTTTCAGTGTCTGAAGCATCTCTCAAAGTCTGCAAGTAGGTATCTATTCCAAACAGTATTTACAATTTTTTAAAAAAGAAAAATAAACATTAAAATATGCAAATTAGGTAATGCTAATAGCACATAATTTATCTACAGGCAGAAAATTTGATATATGGATCAAGAAGAAAAATATATGTACTTTTTATCTATAAGCAGATACTTTTGATGATTTTTTAGTGCAAATCTTTACTTGTCTATCAATGGCACCTGTCATTTATTTCTCCCCTTTTGTCAAATTATATTTCAGATTTGAACTTTATTCCAGAACACTCCTCTTTCATAAAAAAATTCAGCTACAAAAAAGTTATTTTAGAGAAAAGTAATATTTTATTCTTTACTTGTCTCCTACAGAAGATAACATGAAAGCCTTAGATAATAGGAAAAAAAGATTTCTATTGATTAAGGTATTTCAGTTTACCTTGAAAATCACTAATAATTAGAGAAATGCAATGTTGCAATGTATATATATACACACATACACACACAAATGTATATACTTCATAGTGACAAAGAACTGGAAATCAAAGAGATGTCAACTGAGGAATAACTATACTAATAATGACATGTTCAATGGAACAGTACTACTTGTAAGAAATGGCAAAATGACAAAGATACATCGTTAAAAAGAACCTGGGAAAACTGATATGAACTGATACAAATTGAAGTAGAAGAATCAGTAGAATGATTTAGATTATGCCATCATTATTATAGAAATTAAAACTTTGAAAGACTTAAGAACACAGCTTAATTCAATGATGAACCATCATCTCAAAATATTGACTAAGAAATATGCTGTCTGTTTACCTTCTGACAGAGAGATTATGAAATAAATATGTTGAATGAGCCACAATTTTGATGAGGCAAAGTGGTAAATTTGATTTGCTTGAATATACATAGGGTTGTGTTTCCTTCACCTTTTGTTTTTATTTTTCATTGTGTTGGGCATGATAAAAGCTTGGTAATTGAAAAAAAAATTGAGAATTGTTAGCAACAGCTTTATAATAGGAGAGAGACGAGAGATAAGGCTAGTACCTGAGCAGAGCCACATAATGCAGTAGCTGAGGATTTTTTCATATGCTCCCAAATTACTTTTCAGAATTCATCTTTATTTGTTCATTTGAAGTATTGTGAATTCTCTATGTGTCAGGCATATCCATATTAAAATATTGTTTCCTTATAATAAATTTACCAATCCAATTCATTGATCTTTATGTAGTACCTTCTCTCAACTCACTATCACAAAAGGCATTAATGGGGGATAAAGTGAAATATGGTACATGGCTCGTGATTCCAAAGAATGTACAATCTATTTGGGGAAATGAAGTTAACATACTTGAAATAATTAGAGAAAAATATCCACTTGCATGAAACATTGTGGTACTTATTACAGATTCAATATAAGTTAAAAAAAGAAATCAATTAAATAGGCTTAATCAGACAAGGGCACAAAGAGAAAATGAGGCTTGAGTTTGCTGTTAAAGTCTTAATAGGTTTTCCTTCAAACATTAAGAGCAATGTGAATATTCTAGTGGTAGTCAAAATGAGCAACATATAGATATAAATAATTGAGCATAATCTGTGAAGTAGAATGCATATTTTAAGATGCAGAAAGAAGATTTCTATAACTGAGCCAGTAAAGATCATATTCTAGAAAAATGAATAGATCTAAAAAACAATTTAATGAAATACACTTAAATTCAACATATATGAAATGTTTCAAACAAAATACTGTGCTGGTGGATACAATGCTACATGAGACCTGGTCATTCTGTTCTTATATTTCACAATTTCATTAGATTGATAATTTTATCTCTCTCACTCTATGTATATTTATGTATATATATATATATATATGTATATATATCAATCTATAGTAGGTATATCCCTCCTGTAGTGCAACTCACCATCTATCTAACATTTTAAAAAATGATCATTATCTTTTTTTCTCAATGCTCCTTACAAAAAATTCATGGAAGACCTTTAGTTTCCTGTAATCCTTTACATAAAATTTTGCACATTAGGACAAAATTTGTCTGTCTCTTAATCCCTTGATATCTCTACATCACTAATGTAGCCTTTTTTATAGCACTTCTCAAAGGGAAATGATTTTGATGATGAGTGACAAACTATTACAACCCTCCCTATGCTTTCATGATGTTTAATGACATGAAGACTCATAATATCATTATGAGATTATTGGTACTCAATATATCACATTATATTAGAGAATAATTTAGGGTTATTAAAATATTGTGCACTCTCTTAAATGTGATATCACCGACTTCCAACTTACTCAACTTCTGATCTTGGCTCAATCTTCCATCTATTGGCATCGGAGATATGATACTCATGGACTAAATGGTTTAGCTATAAAATTTAGAATGTCAATTTTGGACAATTTGCGTATTCTTTCCAATTCTTATCTTTAGTGCACAAGACTAATCCTTTTAATACTGTACTTAATTTTTTAATGTCATCAGCAAAAATTAGCACACTTCAGGAATTATTGACAGAGTAGCCCTCAATTTATTTAGACTTACAAGAGAGACATAACTATGACTGGCAAAAAAATGTTTTTTCTTTAAACTCTGCAAAATTTTTTAAGAAACATCTAACCTGGAGACCACCTGAGACAAGATAGTAGAAAGAAGTGATAAAATTGAGCTTTCCCCTATAACTATTCCACAAAAACCTAAAAAATGAACCAGGTCAAGTACTGATAAGGAAAGGTACTAAAAAGAAATCACGGGGCAGCTAGGTGGCCCAGTGGATGGACCATCAGCCCTGGAGTCAGGAATACTTAAGTTCAAATCTGGCCTCAGACATTTAACACTTACTAGTTGTGTGGCCCTGGGCAAGTCACTTAACCCCAATTGCCTCACTAAAAAAAGAAAAAAGAAAGTAAAAAAGAAATCACAGTGAACATTTCTTCTAGCTCATGAAGAAAAAGAGACATATTTGTGCATAATTAGAACAGGGCCTAGGTAAGGATAATGATAGACACTGACTTCTATCTTAGTAACAAAGGATCTTTTAGCTTCTTTGCACCAGGGCAAGAGGTCCTAGAACTTACTTAGAGTATTCTGACCTTGTGGAGAAAGTAGAAGATGGTGGAACCTGGTAGCCCTACCACTAGTGATTGCTCTGAAAGAGAAACAGGGCAGACTTAAGAAGGGACCTGGACTTAGGTGGGGTTTTTTTGTTTGTGTTTCTTTGTTTGTTTGTTTGTTTTTCTGTGGAGATGTGGAGAGTAGTGGAAGACAAGTAGCAATTGCAGGCCGTACATTCTGTACTTAGGTAGGAAAAAATAAAGAGTGAAGTTACAAATCCAACAACCAGCTAAATCTGAAAACTTCATTGATATAATCATGGCAGGAGGCCCCAGCCAAAGCACAGCCTGAAGTTCTAGGAGCCTGTACAGCTTTGTAGCTAACTGATAGTGTCTGAATAAAACATTAGTTTACTAGAACCCCAACCAAGAACAAACCTGCTATAATACTATTGCTGAGATCCAAACCAAGGTGAGGAATTTTCAGAGCCCCAGTCACAAAGGCAGTAAACAGACTTTTCCTTGGATAGGATCTCTTTAAACACACAATTAATAGGCACCAGCCTGATCTCTTCCTGAGATCCTAGGATAATACTCAAGAAAGGAGAATTAGGATCAAAAGGTAGCAGTATGAAGGATTAAATATACCCCAGATATTCCCAACGGAATTACACTGAGCCTGAATCTAAGGCAAAGTCTGAAAGTCAGGAAGTAAGACTGAAATAATCATCAATGAACAAAAAGATTCACTACATAAGAAAAAGATAAATAAATAAAACTTATGATAATGAACATGCTCAAGACACAAATATAAAATATCTACAAATGTATCTAAAATAAAAGACTAAAAATCCCCAAAGTTTACATAATTGCAGGAAGATAATTACAGGAAGATATGAAGGAGGAGCTAAACAAAGTTTAAAATTTATTTTATAATAGAAATGAAAGTGCTTGATTAATACTTCAGAAAGTGATTAGAGTGCTAGGTCAAAAATGTAAAATAAATGAGACATATGATAGAAAGAATTGAAATGAAAATTACAGCAGGACATACTAGATACCAAACCTTATGTAAGTAACAGACTCCTTGGAAATTAAAATGGGCCAAATAGAATTTAATGACTCCAAGAATCATGCAATATTAAAGCAAAGTGAAAAGACAGCAAATAGAAGAAAAAGGTTAAAGGCGTCTCATAAGCCAAAATATCCTGTCCTGGAAACATCAGAAAATAGGATAATTTTAAAATCATTGTACTACCTGAAAACTGTGATCAACAAAAGAACATAAACATTATCTTTCTAGATACCATAAAAAGAATACTTCTCAGATCACTTAGAACCAGGGGGTAAATTGGAAACAGAAGGAATGCATCTGTCACCTCATCGAAAAGAAAACCAATAACAACTAGATAATAAGACTTAGATTATGAAGGGCAGGGCAGCTAGTGGGTACAATGGAAATGGCACTGACCCCGGATTGGAGAGGACATGAGTTCAAATCTGGCCTCAGACACTTGACACTTACTAGCTGTGTGACCCTGGGCAAATCACTTAACCCTTATTGCTACACCAAAAAAAAAAAAAGGTTATGAAGGGCTTTTTTTTTTTTTTTTTTTTGCGGGGCAATGGGGGTTAAGTGACTTGCCCAAGGTCACACAGCTAGTAAGTGTTAAGTGTCTGAGGCCGGATTTGAACTCAGGTACTCCTGAATCCAGGGCCGGTGCTTTAACCACTGTGCCATCTAGCTGCCCCATGAAGGGCTTTGAATGGCAAAAAGAGCATTTTATATTTGGTCATGGAGGCAATAAGAAGCCACAAGAATTTATTTACTAGGAGGCTGATATGCACTATGCACTTTAGGATAATCACTTTAGTGGCTAAATGGAAATAGATATGAGTGGAGAGATAATAGAAGCAGACAGAGGCAGCAGCAGGTTATTATGGTAATTCAGGTATGTGGTGATAAAGACTTGTACTAGAGTGGTGTCACTGTTAGAGGAATGAAGGGGAACTAGTCAGGAGATATTACAAAGCACTTGGCAACAACTTGCATATGGAAAATGAGAGAGAGTGAGGAATCCAGGATTGTGAGCCTGAGGGACTGGGAGAATGTTATTGTCCTGTATAGTAATAGAGAAAATAAGAAGGGTGGGAAAAGGGTTTATGGGAAAAGGTTATAAGTTCTGTTTTGGACATATTGAGTTTAAAGGATTTATAAGATATCCAGTTCAAAATGTCTGAAAGGCATTTGGAGATGTGATATTGGAGCTCAGCAGAGATGTTGGGCCAGGGAAGGTAGATTTGAGAATCATCAGTGAAGAAATCAAAAAAGAAAAAAAAAAGACTCTTACATACAAGAAAGAATTATAGTTCTTTTGGTAATGGCAAAGTGTTGGAAACTAAGGGGTTTCCATCCAATGAGTAATGGCTGAATATTATATTAATTTTTTGGTGAGGCATTTGGGGTTAAGTGACTTGCCCAGGCTCACACAGCTAGTAAGTGTCAAGTGTCTGAGGCCAGATTTTGAACTTAGGTCCTCCTGACTCCAGGGCCACTGCTCTATCCACTGTGCGACCTAGCTGCCCCTATTATATTAATTTAATGAAACATAATTGCATTTTAAGAAATTACTAATGGGACATTTTCAAAGTAACCTGGGAAGATCTATGTGAAATGATATAGAATAAAGTAAATGGAACATATAGAAAGAATAATGACATTGTAATGACAAACAAATTTGGAAGACAATGATTTAGACCTAGAAAATCATTACAGAAAAATGATGGTGATGAATGTTACCTATATCCTCACAGAGAAAGGATGGACTCATAATACAGAATGACACATATATTTTTATATGAACAATGTGGGAATTTGTTTTACTTGCTAAGCACATTTGTATAAGCCTTCTTTTCTTTTTTTTTCCCTTTTGTCTTTCAATAAATTTTGAGTGAAGAAAGAAAATAAATATTTTAGTGAAAAATAGAAAAATAATTTTAAATATAAGTAGGTTAGCAATATCTAATTGCATAGATTCACCTTTGTAACAATTAACTTCTAGATTCAAAAGAAAGATACTTAGAACATATTGAATGTAGTTTCCTAAATACAATGTATTAAGCAATGCAAATGATCTGCTTTGAGATAAAGGTGTCAACTATGATATCACATGCTATTCACAAATGACTTTTACTCATTAAAACAGATAAAAAAATTTGAATTGGTGAGATTAGTTGTATTAGATATTGTTTGAGCATATACTTGACAACATTAAAACTTTGTTTCCTTTCAAATAATCTAAAATTCAGACTTGTAACTAGTTCTGATAGGCTTCTCCATCTGGCTAAAATTTGTTATTTTTTTTCATGAATTATTCAGAAATTAATCTTCACATTCACTTTCTTTATATGCAATGGTATTATGTTATTATTACATATAAGGAAATGGAAGCATAGATGTTATTGACATGTCCATAAAGCCAAAAATAGATTGATATAACTCATTTCGCATGTCTTATGTATTAAGTAAGACAATGCCATTTCATTAACAGTGGCTTTACCAAAATTTCCACTTAACTTATTTGTATTTATTTCCTAATTAAACAATAGGTGTAATAGAAAGTTAAGAAAAAGTATTGGCAAAGTATCACAAATGTTGACTGAAAGTATCCCACCTTCACTTCCTAATTGGATTTAATTTGGGCTTTGCTCCATCCATTTGAGGCTTTCTCCCCCAGATTGCTAAAAATATACTATAATTTCTGGGATTTATACATCAGAGGTACCACATTCAAATTTATTCTTTGTGGAAAGATAACAAAGCAGAAAAGGGATCATTCCTTTTACTTTTTAAGTAATAAACATTTTTATTTATAGATTTGGGTTCCAATTTTTACCCCTCCTTCCCTCCCTCACCTCAGCCCTTCCTGAGGTAGCAAGCAATCAAATGAAAGATTATGTAAAAGATTACCACATTAGTCATTTTGTATAAGAAAACTTGAATAAAAGACAAAAATGAAAGAAAGTAAAAATAGCATGGTTCAATCTGTTGCATTAATATCAGTTCTGACTTTGGAGGTGAATTGTATGTTTCAATAGTTCTTTGGAATCATCTTGGATCATTGTATTGTTGAGAATAGTTGTCATTCACAGTTCTTCATCAAACAATATTACTGTCTCTGTATACAATGATCTCTTGGTTCTGGCTCAATTCACCATACATCAGTTCATACAAGTATTTCCAGGCCTTTCTGAAATCATCTTGCTTGTCATTTCTTATATCACAATAATATTTCATCACCCTCATATACCACAGATTGTTTAGCTATTCCCGAATTGATGGGCATTCCTTTGATTTCCAATTCTCAGCCACCACAAAAAGAGCTGCTCTAAATATTTTGTAAAACTAGGTCTTTTTTTTTTCTCTTCTTCAGGACACTTTTGGGATATAAACCTAGCAGTGGTATTGCTGAGTCAAAGGACATGCACAGTTCTATAGCCCTTTGAGTCTAGTTCCAAATTGCTCTCCAGAAGGGTTGGATCTTTTTCAACTCTACCAAGAGTGGATTAGCTTCTCAGCTTTCCCACGTCCTCTCCAACATCCAATATTTTCCAATTCAGTTATATTTGCCACTCTGATTAATGTGAGGTGATACCTTGGAGTTGTTTAAATTTGCATTTCTCTGATCAATAGTGATCTAGAGCATTTTTTCATATGATTTAAAGATATCTCTGATTTCTTTGTATGGAAACTGTTAACATCTTTGAACATTTATCAATTGGGGAATGACCTATATTTTTTTACAAATGTAACTAGTTCCCTATATTTTTGGAGAATTTAGGTCTTTATCAGAGATATTTGTTTTTAAAAAAGATCTTTCCCAGTTTTCTGCTTCCCCTGTAATCCTGGCTGCCTCTACTTTTGTTTGTGCAAAACCTTTTACATTTTACATAATTAAAATGATCTATTTTACATTTTTTACTCTCCATATCTTCTTTGGACCTAAATTCTTCCTCTGCCCATAAATCTGACAGATAAATGATTCCATGCACTTTCAAATTGCTTATGGTATCATCCTTTATGTGTAAATCATATGGTATTCATCCTTTATGTGTAAATCAAAATCTGGCCTCATATATACAGTGTGAGATGTTGTTCTTTTTTTTTAATTAATAAAGTATTTTTTTCCATTATATGTAAGATAGTTCTCGACCTTTGTTTATACAAGCTTTACAATTTCAGATTTTTCTCACCCTCCCCTCCCCCTCCCTCCCCCCTCCCCTAGACAGCAGGTAATCGATTATAGGTTTTATATATATCCCATATTATCCATATATACACACACACACACATACACATAATAACATTAATCCTATTTCTGCCATAGTCATAGTTATAAGAGAAAAAAAATCAGTAGCAAATGATGGAAAACCTCAAAATAGAAAAAAAAACAAGAGCATCAAAAACAAAAGAAATAGTATGGTTCATTTAGCATCTATACTCCGCAGTTCTTTTTTTTTTTTTTCCTGGATTTGGAGATCCTCTTCCATCACGAGTTCCCTGGAACTCTTCTGTGCCACTGCATTGGTGAGAAGAATATAGTCCATCACAGTAGGTCAACACTCAATGTTGATGTTACTGTGTACAATGTTCTTCTAGTTCTGCTCATCTCACTCATCATCAGCCCACGCAAGACCCTCCAGGTTTCTCTGAACTCCTCCTGCTCATCGTTTCTTATAGCACAATAGTATTCCATTGTATTCATATGCCACAACTTGTCCAGCCATTCCCAATTGATGGGCACCCCCTCAACTTCCAATCTTTGCCCACCACGTAAAGAAGCAGCTATAAATATTTTTGTACATGAGGGTCCCTCTCCCCCTTCCATGATCTCTTTGGGAAAAAAACCCAAAAGTGGTATTGCTGGTTCAAAGGGTACGCACAGCTTTATTGCCCTTTGGGCATATTCCAAATTGCTCTCCAGAATGGTTGGATCAGTTTCACAGCTCCACCAACAATGGATTAGTGTTCCAATTTCCCACAGCTTCTGCAACATTTATTATTTTCCTTTTTTGTCATTTTAGCCAATCTGATAGGTGTCAGGTTGTACCTCAGAGTTGTTTTTATTTGCATCTCTCTACTCATTAGAGATTAGAGCATTTTTTCCATATGGGAATAGATAGCTTTGGTTTCTTCATCAGAAAACTGCCTGTTCATATCCTTTGAACATTTCTCAATTGGGGAATGACTTGGGTTCTTATAAATTTGATTTAGTTCCCTATATATTTTAGATGAGACCTTTATCAGAAGTACTGGCCTCAAAAATTGTTTCCCAGTTTTCTGCCTCCCTTCTAATTTTGGATGCCATTGCTTCTGTTTGTACAAAAAATTTTAAATTTAATGTAATTAAAAATCATCCACTTTGCATTTTATAATATACTCTATCTCTTGTTTTGTCAAAAACTGTTTTCCTTTCCAATGATCTGATAGGTTGGACTATTCCTTTCTCTCCTAATTTACCTATGGTATCACCTCTTATGTCTAAATCGAGTATTCCATTTTGACTTTATTTAGTATAAGGTGTAAGATGTGCATCTATGCCTAATTTCTGCCATACTATCTCCAGTTTTCCCAGCAGTTTTTGTCAAATCCTGAGTTCCTATCCAGAAGATGGAGTCTCTGGGTTTATCAAACACTACATTACTAGTGTCATTTACTACTGCATTTCCTGAGCTAGCCTATTCCACTGATCTACCACTCTATTTTTTAGCCAGTACCAGATAGTTTTGATGACTGCCACTTATAGTAGAGCTCCAGGTTTGGTACCACTAACGCACCTTCCTGTGAATTTTTTTTTTTCAATATTTCCCTGGATATCTTGATTTTTTGTTTTTCCAGATGAATTATTATTATTATTCTTTCTAGCTCTATAAAATAATTTTTAGGTAGTCTGAATGGTATGGCACTGAATAAGTAAATTAATTTAGGCAGTATTGTCATTTTTACTATATTAGCTCTGCCTATCCATGAGCAATTGATATCTTTCCAATTATTTAGATCTGATTTGATTTGTGTGAAGAGTGTTTGGTAGTTGTGTTCATAGAGTTCCTGGGTTTGTCTTGGGCAAGTAGACTCCCAAGTATTTTATATTATCTACCGTTACTTTAAATGGAATTTCTCTTTCTATCTCTTGCTGCTGGACTTGTTGGTCATGTATACGAAATGCTGATGATTATGTGGATTTATTTTATATCCTGCCTACTTTGCTAAAGTTGTTAATTGTTTCAAATAATTTTTGACTTGATTCTCGAGGATTCCTTACTGTATATCCATCATATCATCTGCAAAGAGTGATGGTTTTGTTTCCTCTTGCCTATTCTAATTCCTTTAATTCCTTTCTCTTCTCTGAATTGCTAAAGCTAACATTTCTAGGACAATATTAAATAATAGGGTGATAATGGACATCCCTGTTTCACCCCTGATCTTATGGGAAGGCCTCTAATTTATCTCCATTGCATATAATACTTGCTGATGGCTTCAGGTAGATACTGTTTATTATTTTAAGGAAAGCTCACCCTATTCCTAAACTCTCCAGTGTTTTTATTAGGAATAGGTTGTTATATCTTTTCAAAAGCTTTCTCTACATCTATTGAGATAATCACATGATTTTGGTTGGTTTTCTTATTGATGTGGTTGATTATGTTATAGTTTTCCTAATGTTGAACCAGCCCTGCATTCCTGGTATGAATCCACCTGGTCATAGTGTATTATCCTGGGTGGATTACTTGCTGTAATCTCCTTGCTAATATCTTATTTAAGATTTTAGCATCAATATTCATTAGGGAAATTGGTCTATAATTTTCTTTCTCTGGTTTTTGCTTTGCCTGGTTCTGGTATCACCCACCATAATGTGTCATAAAATGAATTTGGTAGAACTCCTTCGTTCACCTATTTTTCCAAATAATTTGTAATAATATTGGAATTAATTGTTCTTTAAAATGGATTGGTAAAATTCACGTGTAAACCCATCTGGCCCTGGGGATTTTTTCTTAGGGGAGTTCATTAATGGTGCTTGTTCAATTTCTTTTTCTATATGGGTTTATTAAGGATTTTATTTCTTCTTCAGTTAAACTGGGCAGTTTGTATTTTGTAAATATTCATCCATTTCATTTAGATTGTCAAATTTATGGCATACAGTTGGGCAAAATATTCCTATTATTGATTTAATTTCTACTTCATTGGTGGTAACATCCCCTTTTTTGTTTTTGATACTGGTAATTTGGTTTTTTCTTCTTTCTTTTTTTTAAATCAAATTAACCAATATTTTATCTATTTTATTGGTTTTTTCATAAAACCAGCTCTTAGTTTTATTGATTAATTCTATAGTTTTTTACTTTCAATCTTATTAATTTCTCCTTTGTTTTCAGGATCTCTAATTTAGTATCTAATTGGGGATTTCTAATTTGTTCTTTTTCTAGCGTTTTAAGTTGCATGCCCAATTCATTAATCTCCTCTTTCTGTTTTTTATTCATGTAAGCATTTAGAGCTATAAATTTTCCCCTAAGCACTGCTTTGGCTGCATCCCATAGATTTTGGTATGCTGTCTCATTATTGTCATTTTCTTGGATATAGTTATTGATTGTTTCTATGAGTTCTTGTTTGGCCCATTCATTCTATTAGAATGAAATTATTTAGTTTCCAATTGATTTACCATTCTACGTTTTCCCTGGCTCTTTCTTACATGTAATTTTTATTGCATCATGATCTGAAAAGGATGCATTTACTATTTCTGCATTTCTACATTTAACTATGATGTTTTTGTGCCCTATACATGGTCAATTTTTGAAAATATGCCATGTACTGCTGAGAAGTAAAGGTATATTCCTTTCTATCCCATTCAATTTTCTTCCAGACCATCTATCATGTCCTAACTTTTCGTAGTAATCTATTCACCTCTTTCATTCTCTTTCTTATTTATTTTATGGCTAGATTTATCTAAATTCTGAGAGGGGGTAGATTCAGAAGCCCACACTAATGTATAGTATTAAATGTCTAAATTCCTCATGTAACTCATTTAATTCT
This sequence comes from Dromiciops gliroides, assembly GCF_019393635.1. NCBI lineage: Eukaryota > Metazoa > Chordata > Mammalia > Microbiotheria > Microbiotheriidae > Dromiciops > Dromiciops gliroides. The sequence continues at coordinate 132,032,719 of NC_057863.1, forward strand.
CCTCTATACGACTTGGATGCCCTAGACCACAAGTGCGCATATAGTATTCAATATTTGATATTACCTTCATATATCATAGTAACCTTTTAAGCTAGATGTAATTTCCTCCTTATCTCTAGTTAATGATATCTATTTTTGCCTGCAGTTTGTCTGAGATAAGGATTGCTACTCCTGCTTTTTTTTACTGCATATGCTGAAGCATAATATCTTCTACTCTAGCCATTTACCTGTACTCTTGTGTGTATCTCTCTGCTTCATATGGGATTCTGTAAACAGCATATTGTAGGGTTCTGTTTATTATCCACTCTGCAAATCGCTTCCATTTATAGCAGATTTCGTCCCTTTCACATTCATAATTATTACTACTTACTGTCTATTCCCCTCCATTCTCTTTACCCCTTTGTACTTTCCCCCCCCTTCTTTCACCCTATTCCTCTCACCGATTGTTTTACTTCTTACCCCAGGCCTCCCCCAATCTGCCCTCCCTTTTTATCACCCCCCTCTCTTTTGCTTTACCCTTTTCCTCCCTTGCTTTTGTCCCTCCCTTCTATCAGTCCTCCACCCTTTCCCTTCCCCTTTGATTCCTAAAGAATGAGTTAAGCTTCTTTATCCCATGATTGTATATGTTATTCCCTTGTTTGATTAAATTCTAATGAGAATAGGGTTGAAACAATGTTCACCCCCTCCTTTCTTTCCCTCTTTTGTAATAGGTTTTTTTTTTACCTCTTCATATGATATAATTCATCCCCTTCCACCTCCCTTTCCTCTCCTCCCCATAGACTCCCTTTTTAACCCCCTTAAAATTTTTTTTGTATCATCACATCAAAGACAATTTATATTTATACCCTCTTTTAAAGTCCTCTCTCTCTTCCCAAATACATTTTACAGTTCTTCAGAATTATGAGTTTATCTTCCCATGTAGGGATATAAACAGTTAACCTAATAGGGTAACCTTTTTTTTTCTCCCCCTCTGTTTACACTTTTTAAACTTCTCTTGAGTCTTGTATGTTGAGATCAAAGTTTCTATCAATCTGGTCTTTTCACCAGAAAGATTGAAAGTCCCAATGTCATTAAATGTCCCTCTTTTTCCCCTGAAAGAAAATGCACATTTTTGCTGGGTAATAGATTCTTGGCTGCAATCCAAGCTCCTTTACCTCTGGAATATCATATTCCAAGCCTTGTGGTCCCTTTAATGTTGAGCTGCCAGGGTCCTGAGCAATCTGATTGTAGGCTCCATGATATTTAAATTGCTTCTTTCTGGGCCTGCTTGGAGTATTTTCTCCTTCATATGATAATTCTGCAATTTGGATACAATATTCCTTGGGAGTTTTCCTTTTGGGGTCTCTTTCAAGAGGTGATCGGTTGGATTCTTTCAATGATGATTTTATCCTCTGATTCTATGATATCAGGGCAGTTCTCCTTAATAATTTCCTGGAATATGGTGTCTAGATTCTTTTTCTGGTCATGGCTTTCAGGCAGTCCAATGATTCTCAAATGGTCTCTCTCCTCGATCTGTTTTCCAGATCAGTTGTCTTTCCAATGAGGTATTTCACATTTTTCTTTTATTTTTTCATTCTTTTGATTCTGCTTGACTGATTCCTGGTGTCTCATGGATTCCTTATCTTCCAACTGTCCAATTTTAATTTTTAAAGCATTGTTTTCTTCAGTAAGATTATGCACCTTTTTTTCCATTTGGCCAAGTGAATTTTTAAGGCACTCTTTTCTTCAGCGAGATTATGCACCTTTTTTTTCCATTTGGCCAGATGAATTTTTTAAGGCATTGTTTTCTTCACTGAAATTATGCACTTTTTTTTCCATTTGGCCAGTCAATCTTTGTGCTTCCTTTTCCTAGTTGCTGATTCTTTTTTCATATTTTATTCTTGTTTTGCTTTCATTTCTCTCCCCCATTTTTTTCTTCTACATCTCTCAATTGATGTTTTTTTTTTTTTGCGGGGCAAAGGGGGTTAAGTGACTTGCCCAAGGTCACACAGCTAGTAAGTGTCTGAGGGCCGGATTGAACTCAGGTACTCCTGAATCCAGGGCCCGGTGCTTTATTCCACTGTGCTACCTAGCTGCCCCCTCTCAATTGATTTTTAAAATCCTTTTTTGAGCTCCTCCAGGAAGGCTTTTTTTTCTTGAGACAATTCACCTTCCCTCGTGAGGCCTTCACATGTAGCAATCTGAGGGTATGTCCTCATCTGAGTTTGCTTTGGCTTCTTCCATATTGATACAGAAGCTCTCACTGGAGAGGGCTCTTTTTTGCTTCTTACTCATTATTGCAGATTATTTATTTTTAAGTTGAGGTGCTGCTCTCGGGGCACCAGAGTCCCTGTTTTGGGCTTCTTGTGCAGGGGTATAGGTGCTGTGTGACTGGCCTTTTTACTCTGAGGCTTTTATGGGGTGTGGAGATCCCCCGCCCTGCAATTCCTGTCTGGGTGCACTTGGCCAGCCAGCGCGCCCGCTCAGGAGTCCTTTCTCGCCTGACCCATTCGTCGCCCTCCCAGCCGGTGCAGGTAGGTTTTTCCACTGTCCCTTCTTGGCCACCAGATTTTTGAACCAGGTTCCAGGGGCCTCAGTTGTTCGGCTGTGGCTCGTAGCTCCTGTTGTACTTGCCACCGTCCCCCCCTCGGCGCTGGTTGCTGCCCTGCGCTGGGCCTCCCTTTTGCCTGAGTCAGGACCGACCTTTTCCTGAAGTCTTCTAATTATCTCTGGTTGGAGGACTGTGTCTCTCTCTGTCCCTTTGCAGGTTCTGTAGTTCAGAATCCGTCCAGAGGCTTGATTTAATGTTCTTTTTGAGGGAACAGAAGGAGAGCTCAGGCTGTTTGCTGCTTCCTCTCACGCCATCTTGGCTCTGCCAATGGTTGTTCTATACTTAGTTTTCTGACATATTATTTCCAGCTTTCAAGCAGAATTTGTCAAATAATGAGTTTTTGATCCCACAACTTGGATCATTGGTGTAGATCAATATATTAGATTACCATAGTCATTTAATACTGTATAAATTTTTCCTATTCTATTCACAGTTCCATCTTTCTATTTCTTTAGCCAGTAGCAGATTATTTTTATAATTACATTTTATAATGCATTTAGAAGTCTGGTACTGCTAGATCACCTCTTTTGCATTTATTTTTATTGATTACCATGATATCCTTGAACTTTTGTTTTTCCAAATGAATTTTCTTATATTTTTTCTAGATGTATAAAATATTTATTGATAGTTTGATAGTATAGAATTAAATAAATAAATTAAACTTAGGTAGGATTGCTGTTTTTATTATATTGGCTTGGGCTACCCATGAGCAATTAATACATTTCTTTCTTTTTTTTTATGAAGGCAATTGGGGTTAAGTGACTTGCCCAGGGTCACACAGCACATTTCTAATCAATTAGAATCTACTTTATTTGTGTGAAAAGTGTTTTGTAGTTCTGGTCATATAGTTCCTGTTTTTGTCTTGGCAGGTAGATTTCCAAATATTTTATACTGACCACAGTGATTTTAAATGAATTTCTTCTTTCCTATTGTTGTTGCCTGGAATTTGTTAGTCTTATATAGAAAGCTTGATAATTTGTGTGGGTTTCCTTTGTATCCTACAACTTTTCTTAAGTTGTTAATAATTTTCAAGTAACTTTTTAGTTGATTCTCTAGCATTTTCTAAGTTTAGCATCATATCATCTACAAAGAGTGAGAGTTTTGTTTCCTCATTACCAATTCTAATTCTTTAATTTGCTTTTATTCTCTTGTTTCCAATAGCTCATATTCTAGTAAAATATTAAATAATAGAGGTGATAATGGGCATCCTTGCACACCCCTGATTGTATTGGGATGGCTTAAAGCTTATCCCCATACAGATAATGCTTGCTGCTGGTTTTAGATATTTAGTACTTTATCATTTTAATGTAAATTCCTTTTATTCTATTCTCTCTAGTGTTTTTAATAGGAAAGGGTGCTGAATTTTGTCAAAGGCCTTTCAATTGAGAAAATAAGATTATTTCTGTTGGTTTTAAATTGCTATGGTCAATTATGCTGATAGTTTTCCTAATATAAAACCACTCCTGCATTACTGGTATAAAGCCCATCTGGTCATAGTGCATGATCCTTGTGATATATTAATGTAATCTTTTTGCTAATATTTTATTTAAAATTTTTCATCAATATTCATCAGCAAGGATTGGTCTATAATATTCTTTCTCTGTTTTGGCTCTTTCTGGTTTGTTTATCAGCACCATATTTGTCTCATAGAAAGAAGTTGGTAGGACTCCTTCACTTATGTTTTCAAACAAGTTATTGGGATTAATTGTTTCTTTCAATGTGTGGGATTTTTTCTTAGGAAATTCATATGATGACATTCAATTTTTCTTTCTGAAATTGGGTTACATACATGTTTTATTTCTTCTGGTAATCTGGGTGTATCTCTCAGTTTCACATGTGTTTCTTGTGAGTGCAGCTAGGTAGTGCAGTGGATAAAGTACTGGCCCTAGATTCAGGAGGATGTGAGTTCAAATCCGACCTCAGACACTGGACATTTAGTAGCTGTAACCCTCACTTAACCCTCATTGCCCCACCAAAAAATAATAATAATGTGTTTCTTGTAAACAACATATTGTAGGATTGTGGTTTTTAATAGATTCTGCTATTTTCTTACATTTAATGGGTGAGTCCATCCTATTCACATTGATAGTTATGATGAATAACTGCTTATTTCTCTCCATGCTATTTTTCACCTGTTTATCCCACACACACACTCTTCCCCTCCTTACAAATGCTTTACTTATGATCAACACCTTCCCCAATATCCCCTCCCTTGGATCAATCCCCCCTCCCTTTTCTATCATCCCATTCCTTTTTAAAACTTCCTTATAGGGTAAGAATATTTCTATATCCCATACTGAGTATTTCAGTTATATCTTCTTTGAGGCACCTTTGATGACAGTCTAAGATTTAAAACTGTGCCCATCTCCCTGTCTTCTGCTCCATTTGATAATTCCTTCATGACCTCTTTCTGTGTCTAATGTGTGTTGGACAATTCAACACCTTCCAATTTCTTCTCTCCTTCCATGCATTTCTTTCTTACCCTTTATTTGTTTTTGGGATGTCATCCCACCAATGTCACCTTATAACCACACCCTCTGTCTACTATATACTTCTAATATTCTTTATCATATAGTTGATTAGAATTACAAATATTATCTATTATAACCTTCAATATCAACCACTAGTGAGTTTTCTGCATTCCTTTCATACTTCTTACTTTTAACATCATTTTTGTTGAATAACTATCATTACTTTTGTGGCAGTTAAAAAAATGCATAAGAAAAGGCCAGCAAGAAAATTAAATTCATTGTAAAACCCAATGAGGCAATAAATATTTGATAATACATGCACATATACTTCCTTGATGTTGCTGAAGAATATTTTGGAGACAAATATTTTTCCTGTTTTAAATAATGAAACCTATCAGAGGGCATTTTGGCAAACATATCAGCAATGTAACTCAAATCTTACCTTCCAACGGATTTTGATTTCTCCTAAAATATAATTCATAGGTTTCTATGCATTTTGCATTGCATATCTATGTATTTGTATAAAGCTTTCTGACACATCAGTGATAATTGTTTCATAAGAAATAATTTTGTTCTTGTATTTAGAAATAAGAGTGTTACTTTTCCCTAAAAACAATGTATATTATGTGATATGCCCAAGGATTTAATTTCATCCACATGTACTACTCATGCCCAGTATGAATTGAAAATCTCTACAATTACTAAATCAGACCCTCAGTGATCCTAACATACCTGATTTTCATAGGCCTTGACTAAGCCCAATTAATTCTAACATTTGAAATACATTTTCCCAACTCACAATTAGAAAGTAGTTGACACAAGCCTTTCGTGGCAGACAAATTTAGGAACTTTATCCTTGTGAAAAGGATGTAAATACACCAGAAATCATTTTTTGTAAAACTGATTTCATTGCCACACATCCATGCAAACATGAACTAGAGAGAACTCAGAAAAGAACTATTTATATACAGAGTAAACTGAAAAGTCTTAGTGATTTTAATTTTTTTAATTCCAAATTATTTCTCTTCCTCTTTCCCTCCCTCACTCATTGAGATAAAAAAATAAAATCATCTTATATAATAAATCATGCAAATTACATATCCACATTAGCAATGATCCATGGGAATGAAGGAACAAGAAAAGAGAGAAAGGGGAAAATGGTTGAATTTACTCTCTGAGACCAACAATTCTTTAGGTAGAGGTGGACAGCATATTGAACCATGAGTCCTTGGAGTTGTGGTGGCCTGTTTTATTGATAAGAGATAATTTGTATTTCACAGATGATTATCTTTACAAGTTTGCTTTAAATGTGAGCATTTTTCTACTGATTCTGCTCACTAAACTGCACCAGTTTATATGTCTTTCCATTTTTATCATTTCTATATAGCACAATAGTAATTTTTTTCTTATCCATAAACCATATTTTTTCAGACATCTCCAAGTGATGGACATATTCGTTTCTAATTCTTTGCAACCATGATAAGAAGTGCTATAAATATTTTTTGCACATATGGGTCTATTTCCTATTCTTTTGGATCTTCTTGGTGTCATAGATATGATATTGGTGAGTGAAAGGGTATTATTTTAAATAAAATATATTTTAAAATAACCATAGACAATGTTAAAATGCATGGGAGTCTACCTGCAAAGACAAACCCACTACATATATGATCACAATAATAAAACATTTTTAACCAGAAATAAAGTCAGATTTTAAACAATTGCAAAACATTAATTGCCCATGTGTATTTCTAACCAATATAACATGGATGTCAATTTTTACCAAAACTAACCTACTTATTCATTGCCATCCCAATCAATTACAAAAAAATATAATTTTTTTTGATCTAGAAAAAAAATACAAAATTCACTTGAAAGAAAAAAAATATCAAGAATACTAAGGGCATCTAGGTAGCGCAATGGATAAAGCACTGCGCCCTGGATTCAGGAGGGCCTGAGTTCAGATCTGGCCTCAGACACTTGACACTTACTAGCTGTGTGACCCTGGGCAAATCACTTAACCCTCATGTCCTGAAAAAAAACAAAACACAAAACACAAAAAAACAGAAAAGAATACTAATGAAATTAATCTGCAAAAAATATAAAAGGGGGTCTAACACTACCAGATCTAAGACACTATTATAAAGTGTTAATTACAGAAAGTATTTGCTACTGGCTAAAAAATTGAAAGGTGGATTAGTGAAATAAAGTAGGCATATAATACCTGGCATTCTAATGCTTATAGTAAACTTGTGTTTGGCAAACACAAAGATCTAAACTTTGGGGTTAAGAATTATTTGATAAAAATGGCTAAGTAACCTAAAAAGCATTCTGGCAGAGCTAGGTATAGGCCAAAAACAAGCAATGTCAAAATGGATATGACCTAAAAATTAAGGAAAATATCATAAGTAAATTACAGGAGCAAGGAATACCTTACCTATTAGATTATGGATAGAATAATTTATGAACAAAATGAGATAAAAATTCCAGTAGCATGAAAAATGGATGATTTTGATTATATTAAATTAAAATTTTTTTGTGCAAATAACACCAATGTAGCCAAGATTAGAAGGAAAGCAGAAAATTTGTGAGGGGGGAGGGGAGGAGGACATTTATAAATAGTTTCATACATAAATACCTAGTATCTCAAATATATAGAGAAATAAGTCACATTAATAAGACACAGTCTTTCCCAGTTGAATAAATGGCCAAAGGATATGAACAGACAATTTTTGGAAGAATAAATCAAAGCTACAAATAGTCATATAAAAATGCTACAAATCATTATTTCATTAGAGAAAATGCAAATTAAAAGACTCCTGAGTTATCATTCTCACACTTATCAGATTGCTTTAATCATAGAAGGGAAAATGACAAAGTTTTGAGTGGGTGTGGGGGCAAATTGTGCAATAAAATAGTATGCTGTTGGAATTGTAAACTGATTCAAAACATTTTGGAGAGCAGAGAAGGAATTTTGTAGGACCTCCCCTTTATTTTTACAACATATAAATGTACATATCTATATGCACATAAATGTGTATGCATATATGTGTATATAAATTTGTACATATCTGTATGTGTGTATGAAAAGAATATGTTTACAACTGTTTCTCCTTTCACCTCACCCTATTGATTCTGAGCCTCAATTTCCTCACCTCTAAAATAAGAAAAATAGCACCTTCATCAAAGTTGTTTTTTTTAGTTCACTTAGATAATATAGGCAAACTACTTGATAATATAGGCAATAAACCTTTGAAGCACTATATAATATAGAAATGTCACAATGGTGAATTTAGTCAAAATAATTATTAGGTTGTTGTGGGAAAATTGGGTAGGAGGTTTGGGGTAGGGGATTAAAATTGGGGTCCTTAGGAATTCTTCTTTAAAGAATTACACCCTCTTGAAAAAATCAAAAGATAACAGTTTATTCAGGAGCTGGGGAAGGGAAAACAAAAGAGAAATCCTTGGACTTCTTCTCATGGGGAGAAAGGCAAGGCAAAGAGTGTGGATCTGAGATACCAATCTCCTCGAGCAGGAGACAGGCAGATACTTTTATAGAGGTCTGATGTTGGTCCGATGAGATGATCATCTCACTGTGGAAAGTTCCCCTATTGAGGGAGGACCATTCCCCACTGGTGGTGGCTGGGGGAATTGGGTGAGGGGTAGCTGCAGATCTCTCAAGTCATCCCTCTCTCCTCCTCCCACCACAAAGGCAGCAGCCACACCCAATTTTATCTCCCCAGGGGTGGGGGATACTGAAATGAAGGGTGATGGTCCTGGAGATACCTCAGGCCTGATCAAGTTCCACTTATCTCATTAGGTATGTGTGCACTGTCTTGGGGTTAAGTTTCTCAAGGAGAAGGTTCTTTGATGTACCCCTCTGGGGTACTAGGTACAATAACCTGTTCTTCTTACAATTTATATCAGTTACGCGTAGGCCCCAGAGGGATCTTTTTACCTTACCTTTCTTTTGATATGTGTATTTCTGCATAAAATTGTAGTACAAAGAAAATAAAGTATATAATATCACCACAGTCTATCCATTCATAGATCATTCAATGTCCCCCCATATGGGGTCACTGTTCTGATGTATTCAATAAAGAGAATAATTTAGAAAAGCATTGTATAATTTGGAAGAAGTTATCACTCACAGACAAAGCTGAATTTGAGCCATGGAGAGACCGGCAGGTGATTCACAATATTCTTTTCAATCTCTACAATGACTAAAAAAATCTTGAGTATGTTCAGAACATAAGGACATGTCACCACATGCCAGAATCTAATGAATTAATTTTTCCTTTTTTTTCAAATTCATAGAAAAAACTATTTGTGGAAATTACAATTCCTTTTAATACTCAACAGATCCCAGAATCAAGGGAACTCAGTGTGAAGGGACTTTATAGCCTATCTAGGCAGACACATACATAAACAAAATTCTGCTGACAGTATCCCCTATAATCTATTTCTGCATAATTTTGATTTTTAGAAAATTCTCAACTTCCACTCATTATTCCTATTTCTCCCTGCTGAGTCCAAAGAGAAAAAACAAAGTTGATCCCTCTTTTATAAGAAAAATTTTCAAATATTTTAAGACAGATATTATATTTCCACCGAATTTTCATTTTTCCAGGCTAATGAGACCCATTTTCTTCAGCTAATTTTTATCTAACATGAACTTAGAGTTCTACAATTCTGTTTAGGTCTTATGATTACTCTCTCATTTATACTAGATAAGTCTTCTTCTTAGAAATAGTGAAGGACACATTTGGATACAGTTGAATTTCAACTGGAAATATCCTAGTCAGATTATAAATAAAATGCAATGCAGGTATAGTAGGTGACGTGCTGACCATTGAATTAGATATAAGAGTTGTGGGGGCAGGCTAGGTGACCCAGTGGGATAAAGCACTGGTCTGGATTTAGGAAGAACTGAGTTCAAAATCGGCCTCAGACCACTGACATACTTACGAGCTAGGTGACCCTGGGCAAGTCACTTAACCCTCATTGCCCTGCAAAAAAAAAAAAAAAAGAAGAAAGAAAGAGGAAAAAAAAAAGGAAAGTGATTGTATAATTAAGAACAATGTTGCTCAAATTCTTTGAAAATTCAGTATGCAGAACAGAAAAATAGTACCCAGATATAGAATGACTAAATAAAACTACAGAGAGATTACAATCTGTCTCAAATTGAATTATATTTCCTTTTCAAACACTACTGAAAAATACACTGGAGTTTTGTGTGATCATTATACTCTCAACTATATTGATCTTATTGTCCCAATAAAATTCCCAGTTCTTTTTATACTTTTGGAATTGAGTTTGCTAGAATTCTAGCATTTTGTTTTTACAAAGTTCTATATTGAATTCATGTAAGATGCTATTTGTCATTGTTAATTAAATCTTATTTATATTTTGCATCATTTTTCTATATTTAACATATAAAGATATCTTTGAATCCACAATTTTTGATTCAATGTGTTGGTTATTCATTTATGCTTTCCGTCATCTACAAGTCTGGTAAAAATGACTTCTATTCCATTATACAAGTTATTGTTTAAAATGTTAAGAATCACAGATTTGGGAAATAATGTCCAGGGCACCTTTAGCAGACAGTTCTATTGCTATTCTTTTCAAGCCAATAATGAGTACTTTTTGGAGGCTAGGCAATAAACCAGATTGAAATTTGTCTAACTGCCTCAAGGCCCTGCACAGGTACCCATCCATTTCCTTTTTCAGTTGCTTTCTTGTCTTGTCTTACCTCATTAGAATGTAAATAAATTGAAACCAGTGGCAGATTATAATTTGCTTTTACTTGTATCACTGCACTTTACATAGTGTCTGGCAAATAATAAGCATTTAATAAATGTTTGTATCTTGATTTGATCAGATATTGTAAATTGTATTCATGCTTTGCATGGGAGTTAGACTAAAAGACCTTCAGGTACTTGCCTAATCTGTAATTCCATGAATCTGACATTCTATTATTCACTTGAGTGGTATCATTTAAGTAGAGGTTAATACTAAGTAGAGAAGGGTATGAAGATTCTGATTACATGCTTCATCAAGGTTAGTATTAAAAGACATTGGGGGAAAATCTGTCTTTTGTAATTTTTTCATTCTATATCTTCAAGTATCATTCCATGGCTGCTTCATGCATCTTTTATTATATTTAAGTATTTCTTTCAAGCACAGCAGCATGAAAAATGAAATGCACAGTGGTTTCAGCACTCTTTTCAGATCAGCTGATTAGGGATCAGATTTATTTAAATTTCTATCTATTTTCAAAGAGAAATGATTTTTCTCATTTCCTCTCACTTATTTTTAGCCTTGTTTCTGAATAACATTGTAAAAAATTGGACAAGGTCTTTTTTTTATCTAATTTTGTATGTTTTATTATAAGTTTGGCCTTTACCAAACAAACACACAATACTCAAATAAAATTTGAAGACAATCAAACGGAGAACAACTATTGCTTGTTTGTGGAATGCAATTTCTAGAGTCATTTAAAAACTATTGTTGCATACTTTGAACTTGAGTGGGAAAGGTGAAAGTAGATATATTTGCCTTCTGTCTCTTTACACAGGAATTTAACATTATGCTGTTCACTAAACAGGGGTATTTACCACAGCAATCTTTACAACACATACACACACAGTATGAATTACAACAGTAGCCTAGGAAAGGACATAGAGGCACTAGGACTTAGGAGCTTTAATAAAATTTTAAAATGAAACACAATTATTTTAATACTTAAGTTCTGAAATTTAAGAAAAATGAATAAACTTTTTTCATATCAAACTTTAATTTCACAGTAGATTAAATAGTTTTGCTAAAGCTTCTTATAATCTATTGTATCCATAGACAAGGATCCTACTCCTGATTCCATGATTCTTGTTCAATTTTCTTCTAGGTAACTTCATTGGATGAAAAGAAGGATTATTTCATATTGTTAAATGAAAGTATTTTTTTAATTAATAACTTAGCAAATGTCTTATTAAGTCTTGTTCTTAGAAATAGTGAAGGACCCATTTGGATAAGTTGGAATTTCAACTGGAAGATATCCTAGTCAGATTAAAAATAAAATGCAATGCTATATAGTAGATGAAGTGCTGACCATTGAATTAGAAATAAAAGTTTTATGATTAAGAAAAATGTTGCTCAACTTCTTTAAAATTCAATATTTTTATCTCTTAAAAAAAGAGGAGGTTGTGCTTAGGATCTTTCTTGCACTAACTCTCTGTATATATTCTCTTAGATAAATGCTATCCAGTAATAGATGGCATTATTGTTATTTTATGTGTGTATACATATTGTTGTATATGTATACATATATGTATATACATGTATATATGAATATACACATATAATACACACATTTTATGTATACATATATTTCTTCAAATTGAAGAAATTGAAACTATAAATAAATGAGATTTAATTATAAAAACTGCTTTTGAAAATTATGTATTTTCAGTATTAGAGTCACGCTGTGACTATGTAAAGCCAAAGGATAGTATTGACACCATGACAAAAATAAAGATAGAACTAAATAAATCAGGTAGTAGCAAATAATCTATTTATTTCTACTATGCTAGCTGATGCATCTCCACAAATGATCCATGTATCTATTAGTTAATATCACCATTAGGAGTAATATTGTCAGTTGCCAAAGCCATAACATGGCCAACCCAGAAAAGTAATTTTGTTTAAAAACAAAATAAATAAAAAACATATAAAGCAAATAATTCCAACCACTACTTACCATTGATTTGTATATTAAGAAAAATTGTTAGAGGTAAAATCTCATCACATTTCTTCTCTCTTTACCAAATTCTTATTCTCCTTAATAATGCTTAAAAGTCTAACTCTTGCTAAAGCTAATAATTTATTGGCGACCACTCATAGATATTTTTAGACAGTTTAGCTAGAATTTTAGCCTTAAGACATTGTCCTTTACAGTAATGTCTATCATCTTAATCCTTAACAATTCAATGAACCATTTTCTCCCCTAAAAGTACAAATACATATGTTCTTTGCCCCAGTGGGTATTCTGAAATTGTGAGTCTGTGAAAGGAGAAGATGAAAACAATGATTCAGGTTTAGGTTCTCTAAGAAAACAAATATTTAATACAAACACACACTATATATAGATATTATATTTTATGTACACATCTATACATACAAATATACATGTATATATAACATATGTGTGTGGCCAAGGGCTTTTCAGTCATGCTCATCTACCTTTGGTGTCTGACATGACTCAACTAGCTCTCTCACCAAAGCTTCCAAGGAAAAATATGAAGTGTCTCTCCTCAGGGCTATGGAAGCTCTCAAAAGGCACTTTGAAGAGAAAGTAGGAGAAATAGAAAGAAGATATAGAGAAAGGGAGGGAAGAAATGGAAAGGGAAATAGAGCGATAAGCAGAGAGTCATGAGAAAAAAGTCAACAGTTTGAAAAGCCAAATGGAAAAGGAGATTAAAAAATTGTCTGATTGAAAATAACTGCATATGAATTAGGGATTGAACAAATGGAAGCCAGTGACCTTATGAGAAACCAAGACACAGTAAAGCAAATCCAATTGAATGAAAAGAAATAGAGGGCATGTGAAATATCTCCTTGGAAAAAACAGCTGACTGGAAAATAAATATAGGAGAGATAATTTGAAAATCATTGTACTACCTGAAAACCATGACCAAAACAAAAGCTTAGACACTATCTTCCAGGAGATTGTGAGGGAAAATTTCCCTGATATTCTAGAAGCAGAAACTAAAATAGAAATTGAAAGAATCCACCGATCACCTCCTGAAAGACATCCCAAAAGGAAAACCTCCAGGAATATTATAGCCAAATTCCAGAGCTCCAAGTCAAGGAGAAAATACTGCAAGCATCTGGAAAAAAGGAATACAAATAACTGTGAGCGCCAATAAAGATAAAGCAAGATCTAGCAGCTTCTTCATTAAAGGACTGAAGGGCATGGAATATGATATTCTAGAGGGCAAAGGAACTGGGACTATGGCCAAAACTCACATACCCAATAAAATTGAATATAATTTTTCTGAGGCAAAAATGGGATTTCAATGAGAAAGAGGTCTTTCAAGCATTTGTGATGAAAAGACCTGAACTGAATGGAAAATTTGACTTTCAAATACAAGACCCTGGAGAAGCATAAAAAGGTAATCAGGAAAAGACTTCATGAGGGATATTAAAAGATCAAACTGTTTATATTCCTACATGGGAAGATAATACTTTGAACTCATAAGAACTATCTCAGTAAGGAATTCACAGAAGACACAGAAATGAACAGAATATGAAGGGAAGCATTTATGTTTTGTTCTTTGTGGGGCAGACAGGGTGGGGTATCTTATGTCTGGGGTTGGATTTGGGCTTGGGGCCTCCTGGGTCCAGGGCTGGTGCTTTGTCCACTATGCCACCTATCTAATCCATGATGACATCTTAAAAATAAGGTTGACGTATAGGAGGAATAAAATGGGGGAGGGAGAAGGGGAGAGATGGTCTGTGTAGAGGTAGTTCAAATGAAGGAAACAAGAAAAATGCTTATGGGGGAGACTAGAAGAGGGGGAAGGAGTTGGGGAGTGAGTGAATCTTAATATCATCAGAATTGGCTCAAAGAAGGACTACCATACATACTCAAGTAGGTATAGTAATATATTTTTGCCCTGAGGGAGGGGAGGGGAGAAGGAAGAAAGGAGGAAAGAGCAGATTGGGGTAGAGAGCAGTAAAAAGCAAAACATTTTCAAGGAAGATGAAGATGTTCTGCATTACTACACAAGTATGACATATTGAACTGCTTGATCACATAGGGAGGGGTGAGGAGGGAGGGAGGAAGAAAAATTTAGAACACAGAATTTGCTCAGGGACCTTGATCTCATTGGAGTGGGCTCATGGAGGGAATAGCTTTCATACCCAATTGAGAGGAGTAATCTATTTAACCCTGCAAGAAAGTAGGAGGGGAAGAGGTTAAGGGAGGAAGGGTGAAAAAAGGGAATGCACAGCGAGGGAGAAGATAGTCAGAAGTAAAACACTTTTGAGGCAGAATAGGTAAAAAGAAGATAGAGTAAATGTCATGGGAAGGGAGTGGGTTGGAGGGAAATAGTTATGATGATTGATTACAATGGCAAAATGTATGATACCTACTTTGCTGGGCTTTTATGAAGAAAATTCTCTGTCAAGCTTAAGGTACTATATACAGGTTATGATGAACAGGATACTATCAGAAAAACCTGAAAAGACCTACCTGAACTGAAGCCGTGTGAAATGTACTGTATACAAAATAACAGCAAAAGCGGGGAATGAACTGCTTTGAAGCATATGGTTATTTTCAGCAAGGCAATGATCCAATATAACCCTGAAGGACTTATGAAGATTGCAGCCCATCTGTGAGAAAGAGCTGATAGTATCTGAAAACAGATGGAAACACATTTAAAATTTTTTTTCTTTTCCTCTTTGACAATTCCTTAATCTGAAATTTGGGGGTTTTTAACTGTTCTCTCTCATGACTAGCTAATATGGGAATTTTTCCATGACTACTCATGTATAACTTACTTTGAATTGCTTTAGTTCTTATGGGTGGTGGGTGGGAATGGAGGGGGGAAGAGAAGTTGGAACACAAAATTTAAAAAAAATTGATGTTAAAATTTTGTTTTTACATATATTTTGGAAAATAAAATTCTATTCAGAATAAAAAAAAATGGGGCAGCTAGGTGGCACATGGCCCTGGATTCAGGAGGACCTGAGTTCAAATCCGGCCTCAGACACTTAACAATTACTAGCTGTGTGACCCTGGGCAAGTCACTTAACCCCAATTGCCTCACCAAAAAAACCCCAAAAAACAACAACAACAACAACAACAAAAACAAAACAGAAAACAAAATTTAAAAAGGCATCGTCAAGAATATATATATATATATATATATATATATTTGTATTTAAAGTTTCTTTTGATTATCAGATTATTTTATACTCCCCCTTTCTCAATGAGGGCATTTTCTCTATAAGATCCCTGACATGTACTCTTCTAGTCACTGTGCAAATACATTCAGTAAGATGATTTAATCACCTTCCAAGGTAACCCATTTTACATTTCAATAGCCCTAATGGTTGTTAGAAAATTCTCCATTTATTTTGAGCAAAATAATGTCTCCTTGTAATATATACATAAATTCATTCTGGGCATGGAAACTTTGATCACACATAATATTAGATTCTCCAATTAGTCTTCTGTAGTTATATGAGTATAGTTGCTCTTGTATTTAATGACCAGTAACATTTATATACAGTGAATAGATCCTATTTCCTTCTATGTCAACTTCAACCCCACAAGTACAACCTGTTTTTCTCCTCAGTCTAGACATCTTCAATTCATTCAACTATTTCTAGCATTCAATAGTTTTACACCCTTCATGATTCTGATCATCTTCTACATATGCTCTAATTTGTTAATGATCTATTTAAAACATGAATGAAATGATACATACAAAAATTAATGGAGGAAAATTATTAAGTGCTTACTTTGCTCCGAATGCTGCATTATTCACTGGCAATATTAAGCCAAAGAAAGGTAAGAGAGACATGACTTCAAGGAGCTTCTATTTTATTCCAATTAGGGAGACAATAGATAGAGAAGAATAATAGTGACAGAGAAGTATTTTTGGAAGGTTGTAGGGATTGTGAATTAATCAATAGAAGAGTAGATTGAAATATGTTTTGATTTGATTATATTCTCCCCATGCCACCTGAAAGGCCCTTATGCCTCAGCAGATCAAGTGTTTGAGGTTAAAGTTCTAGGTTTGATTTTGCCTAATTTGTATTATTATATTTGATTTCTCTTCTGCATCATCTCTAACCTACACAGATATAGGATTGGACATGGAAGCAAGGCAAGGAAAGAATTCTCCATTTATCTTTATACTTAGGTTAAGAACACAACAGGAATCCTATCCCTGTCACTTCTTCTGCCCCATAGTATTCCAATCCTTTCTCCATTTGACACTAGACATCCTGGTGGTCCTCTCTGCATTCATCCTCATATGGGTTGGGATATTGGTTGCCTGAGCACCACTCTGTCTGCCTCTACTACCCAATGCTATCCCCATGATGGGTCATAGCGAAGAATGAGTGTGTGTATGTTTATGAAATTGCTAAAAAAAAAAGACATTTTAATATAATAAAGTCTATTTGCCCAAAACAATTTTTAAAAAGAACATGAAAACAGCTCCTATCCTCCAGGACCTAATGTTCTTTTGGGAAAAGACAACATATAAATAGATGCTGAAAGATGTCAGGCTGGAGGAGCAGGGAGGATTGGTGACAAGGTAGAAAATGTCCAGAGAGGGAGTAAAACAACCAGTAGAGGAATGAAGGAAGACATGGCTTGTCTGTGCAACCTCCTTAAAACAGAAGTAGTGGGGAAAAAACCCCAGCCAATTAGAGTAAGAGGCCACAGGGGAAGATGGTACTTAGAGTTTGAGTACTTAAAGGGTGGAATCAACTTCCAGGGTGAAGAGGTTTCTGTGGCAGAAAGTATAGTAAGTTAAGAGCAAAGGTTTAAGGGGAAAGAAGACAGTAGACATCCTTCAGTCAGCACAAGCACAACTGATTTTCTGAAAGGAAGTACAAAACTTTACAACTATGTTTTTTATTAAATTTCATCTTGTCAGTGTCATGCCATCATCATTCTGGCCTATGGAAGTCTCCAGTTCATTTTCTTTCTTTCTTTCTTTCTTTCTTTCTTTTTTCATTAAATTAGTTTTTCATTTTGGCTGTGGTGATTTCTTTCTTCATCTGAACTACTAATTAAAAATATTGAATTGGACAGGCCAAGCACATTATACTGTGAATTTAAAAGGGACCAATCTTTTCTACTTACCCCACCCCATTCATAGCTATATAATAATTGATGGAAACATCATAACTTGTCATACTCAGGTCTTTTCTTGAGTCAGAAAGTTCAAGGCATACTTCTGATACACTCTGATTATGTAACCTTGGGCAAATTATTTAATCCCAGCCAATTCTCTATTACTATAAATTGCAGAATAGTGGCATTGGTAATGCATTGGTAAAGGGGATTCCTTCACTAAAATTGTTTACTAAGGTGAAATAAAAGATAAGGATTCATCTGCATCATTATCATTGGTATGGGCCCAGAGCACCCCAGAACTTTTCTGGGGTACATAAAACCTTCTCTTTGAGAAACTAAACCCAAAGACAGACACACCTAAAGAAAAAAGTAGAACCTATCAAGACTGAGCTAGCCCCAGGACCACCACCCTTCATTCCATTCTCCCTCACCCCTGGAGAGATAAGATTAGGTGTGGCTGCTGCCTTTGTGGTGGGAGGAGGAGAGAGGGATGGCTTGAGAGATCCTCAGTCACCCCTCACCCAATTCCCCCAGCCACCACCAGTAGGGGATGGTCCTCCCTCAATAGGGGAACTTTCCATAGTCAGACGATCACCCCATCAGACATCTATTAAAGTATCTGCCTATCTGCTGCTCAAGGAGATTGGTATCTCAGATCCACACTCTGTACTATGCCTTTCTCCCCTTGAGAAGAAGTCCAAGGATTTCTCTCTTGGTTTCCCTTCCCCAGCCCCTAAATAAACTATCTTATTCTATTGGTTTTGTGTGCAAGAGGGTGTAATTCTTTAAAGAGGAATTCCTAAGGACCCCAATTTTAATCCCCTACCCCAAACCCGCTACCCTATTTTTCCTGTGTCAATCATCATCATCAATTTCTTGGGTTAATGTCTAGGGAACCTAACCCTATTATCATTTAGATTGCTTACAAGGTCCAAAATATCCATTATCCATATAAGGAATAGATTTGGTAATAGAAGTTGAATGTCTGAGTTTTTTTTTAATTTAAATTAATTTTATGCATTTTGAGGTAAGTGTATTCATTTTGAGGTTAGAAGCACTGATCTAAGAGTATAGTGTTAAATGTTAACAACAGGCTCTCCAAGAAAAAAATAATAATAATATGTATGAGAAACATTTAAATTTAATTTATATTTTAAAATCTTATCTATCACTTTCTTAAATCTAGACAATTAAAACAATATAGAGAGCCCAGATTTGTACCATTTGCGGATTCTGAGGTATAAATGCACACTTTACAAATTTGATTTTCCTCAGAGCTAGTTTGAACTAGTTCCCCTACATATTCTCTCTTTCCCCTCTCCCTTCCTCCCTTCTGTATTTCTTTGTTTCAGTCTCTATTTCTCTATCTCAGACTTGTTTTTCTATTTCTCACTCTCTGTCACTGCTGCTCTCTTTTTTCTATCTCTTTTTCCCTTTCTCTCTCTCCCTCTGTCAGTCTGTTTTTTGTATCTTTTTTTCTGTATCCATCTCTCTGTCTCTTTTTCTCTGTCTTCCCCTTATTTTGAGCTACTATAGTATCTTTAACATGTATATTGGTTTTGGAGGTATAATAATGCTTCTTGATTTGCTGTTCCTGTTTACCTTTTTTTTTTTTTTTTTTTGGTGGGGCAATGAGGGTAAAGTGGCTTGTCTAGCATCACATAGCTAGTAAGTGTCAAGTGTGTGAGGTCAGATTTGAACTCAGGTCCTCCTGAATTCAGGGATGGATGGTGTTTTATCCACTGTGCCACCTAGCTGCACTCTGTTCCTGTTTACTTCCATATAGGCATGCCAGTCATCTCATTCTGACACACTTCAGCTCCTACTAGAGTGAAGAGTTTATAGCATTTTCCAAACAAGTTTTAACCTTAGTGACAGATTGTAGCTAACTGCTGCTAGTGGTGATTGGAAACAGCTAGAATTTAAGGGAGATTTATAATCAAAAGTCTGACAAAACCTTAACATGGGAGTCTGCTAATGATATCATAATGTCCTGACAATCTTGAAAATATATTTAAGGAAAGCTCGAAAAATGCAAATTTTCCCCAAGGAAAATATCCCAGCTGTTCTTTTAAAAAAAAAATGTTTCAAAATATCCTCATCTCCAAGTGCAAGTAGTTATGATTTCTTTCTTTTTTTTAATAAATGATCCTTTTGATAGGATAAATAATGGCTAATGGAAAAATCCTTTAGAACCTTGTGTCTATAATGGGACTTCCCAATAACCTTTTAAAGGTAACTGAATGGGAAAATTGTCAGAAATCCCTCAACTGTAGCAAAATGTGTCCTGAATTCTCCTATTAGCAAAACTAAAAGGAACATTAAGAACTTTATTAGTTTAAAGCTTACAGCAAAAAGTAAGTTGTAAACTAATAAGGTGCTGAATAAATTCCCTTTAGGCAGCTATAAAGAGCATTCACCATCACTTCCCATTGTTGAGGGAATTTTGACAATTCTCTTTAGAAATCACTTTAAAGACTACTTTACCAAGCTGATTAGGCTTAAATATTGATTTGAGCTGTCTGTAAGTTTGGAGACAAAATTGCAAGTCATCATGCAGTCCAAGTTCCATTCTCAGCATTTCATCTGGCTGTGTGCACGCTTCAAAGATATTAATAGTATTCACCTTATATTTATAGAGAGATTTAAAGGTTTCAAAGTGTTTTCAATTCAATTTAATTCAAAATCTACTTTATACAAAGTACTGTGTAATAGAGGAGAGTGTGTTTGAGGGGAAGGGAAAGGGGTGGCTTTCACTTTTTTCTTTCAGTGTTAAGAGCAGTACTAAGAAGTAGAAAGAAACATGACTTAAAATTAAAATCTTCAAAATCCATTCAGCTTATCCCAAGGGAAATAGCTTTTATCTATGTATTTTTAAAAGACCTGGCAATTTTGGTTATTAATTAGATGGTCATAACATGGCATGAGATATTCTGACTCTAATATTCTCCTTCTCTTTTTTTCCATCAGTGATTGTATAAAAGATAAATCATCAAGAGGTACAGATTTTACTTCCATGAAGTATTTGATTATCTGAATAAAAATATTCCATCTAGTCCAAATAAAGTTCAGATTACAGTAATAATCTCTTGGTTGTCATCTTTTACTAATGAACACAGGAATTTGGAAAATTTCTCTTTTATCAAAAATTTTAATTTTTTTTATATTATTCATTTTATCCCCATGAGAAGTCTAGCAAACTAAATTGATATTCTTTTTTTATGTGTATATTTAACTCTAGGAAATAACTTGCCAAACTCTCCTCTCAATTAGAAAACCTCTTTTGTAAAAGAATAGTATAGTCAGGTAATAGGAATCAAAGACAGCATCAAAAATTCACTTTTTCAAATGCACAGAAGAGGGGCAGCTAGGTGGCACAGTAGATAGAGCACCAGCACTGGATTCAGGAGGACCTGAGTTCAATATATCCTCAGACACTTGATACTTACTAGCTGTGTGACCCTGGGCAAGTCACTTAACCTCAATTGCCTCACCAAGAAAAAAAAAAAGCACAGAAGAAAGTGAAAAGTGTAAAAGGGGACATAAGGAAATTTTGATAGTATGCAGCTAAATTGAATGTATCAATCACTTTTTAATGTAAATTTCCTTTTAGCAGTTGTAAGCACTAAAATTAGCCTTGGGTGCCCTAAATGGGCCGCCCCTCCCCCAGCCTAACTGCTCTACCCAAGACCGCCTGGCATGTAAAATTTGTAAGCCCAGGCCCCTTGCAGCAGGGAGGCACACGGGAGGCCCAAGGGCCACTGGAGCTTCCCTTGCCCAGTTCCCAGCTCCCGGAGCACCAGGCACAGGGCTCTACCTGCCCTAGGGTATCAGCAAATTAGCTTGGCATTTGTGTGGGCACAGCGAGGCCCAAGGGTCCAGTGAGAAAGAAGGGTTTATATTCAGGAGTGGGGGTGGTGAAAGGGGGGCTTTCATCTAGAAGGAGGGGTTGCTACAGTGAAGCAGGTGTCACTACACAGTTTATCAATTTCTATTCTTATATATATATATATATATATGTGTGTGTGTGTGTTTTATATATGTATATATAAGTTTAAACTATCAATAAAATTATGTATATACATATATATAAATAAATACATACACATATGTACATATACATAAATTGTTGAAAATTAAATATAGTTTTATTTTCCTGTCTCCTGGAAAAAAATTAATAAACAGATGAGAGAAATTAATTTTATAATATCTCCTACCCAGAAAAAAAATAACAAGCACAGATCAAAGAACATGTCTCCAATGGGTCAAGTGAGATCAAATCAGAGAATTTATTTTTCATAATTTCTCCTAAAGGTAAAACCATATCAGAGACAGACAGAAAAAATCATGATACCAATTTATTTGTCCCAAGAAGAAAGAAACATGATCATGTGGAGACCCTCTCCTAAGAAGGGAGCTCAGAGATTCCCTCTTTCTAAGGACATTTAAGGTACCTTTGTTCACTAGTTACAGGGTGTTGTCAGTTACAGATCAACCCAAAAGCAAATACTGTAACAAGAATGGATGTAATGCAAAGCAGTTTTAGAAGCACCATGATAAGATGACTGGATTCCAAACAGGAGTTTGGCAAGAATGAGGATGCCCAGATGTCCCCACAAGGTATTGACTTACTATGCTGAGGAAAGAAGTTGCCAGGTAGCTATCTGGGTTCAGTTTTGAGTTCAGTTGAAGGATATTTTGCTCCTATTAGCTCAGTGTTTCATAAAAATGTTTTGGATAGGGCAGCTAGGTGGCACAGTGGATAAAGCACTGGCCTTGGATTCAGGAGGACCTGAGTTCAAATCCAGCCTCAGACACTTGATACTTAACTAGCTGTGTGACCCTGGGCAAGTCACTTAACCCTCAGTGCCCTGCCCCAAAAAAAAATTAAAAAAAATGTTTTGGATAATAAGGCACCTCCATCAAATCCAGCTGATCTATACACTCATATTAATAATATACAACTACGTATGTATATATTTACATATTTACTCAAATAGCTTCATATATATGTGTATATCTATATCTATATATCTTTTTTAAAAACTGTAAAGAATAGAAGTTCATAGTTTCTCAAACAATCCTAAGGAGATCGGGAGACTGAGTCTACAAATAATGTTAAAGAATTGTTTTTGTTTGTCCTTCATTCTCACAGAGGACCATGACATCAAAAGGTAATGTCATAATTTGCAGTGAATTGGATTTAAGTGAGTAAGAATTAAGGATCACTGTTTGGAAGGCAAGGTTAATTCTCAGGAGAAGAGTGGCTTGGTTGGAGTTATTTCCAAGTTCATCTAAATAAGATATGAATAGCTTTGGGGCATATAGACTGCTTCATTTGGGACTCTGATCTCTGGAATCAAGGAAGGCTTCTTTCAGACTGGCTTTACTTATGCGGGTGGTCACTACTTGATTTTATTAGAATGGCATTCCCTTGGATGCCTGCCTAAAATACCAGAAAGAAAGCAGAGGTCTAGGAAAAGGGCAGAACAATGCAAGCAAAAACTCTAAGCCAATAGGACTTTTGAGGGAGAGAAACATATGCTTTGCATTTCAGGATGAAACTAAACAAGGAAGGAAGAGAGAAAGGAATACTATTTTCTTTTCTTTTTTTTTTTTTTTTGAGGGGCAGTGGGGATTAAGTGATTTGCCCAGGGTCACACAGCTAGTAAGTTTCAAGTGTCTGAGGCCGGATTTGAACTCAGGTACTCCTGAATCCAAGGCCAGTGCTTTATCCAGTGCGTCACCTAGCTGCCCCTTAGGAATACTATTTTCAGTGTGAAAATTAATGAAACAATCGCTACTACAAAACAAACGTCTGTAATGGGGCAGAGGAGTTATAAAGTCTGATACTGACAAAACAAGCTAGGACTACCCAAAGGGTTGGGCCAAAAACAGTTTATATAGGGTACAAGCAACAACAATTTTAAAAAAAACAGCTCATGAAAAACAGCCTTTTGTTAATTAACATTTTTTTCGGGGGGGGTGAGGCAATTGGGGTTAAGTGACTTGCCCAGGGTCACACAGCTAGTAAGTGTTAAGTATCTGAGTCCAGATTTGAACTCAGGTCCTCCTGTCTCCAAGGCTTGTATTTTATCCACTGTGCCAACTAGCTGCCCCAGTTGATTACCTTTTGTTTCACCTGTTAAATTCTTTTTAAAAAGCTGACAGTAACAGATTCTTAGGGACACCTACAAAGTAATCAGAGCCTGGAATTGACAAAGTTTGGTCAGCCCCACCTCATTCATTGGTCTAGGGAAAGAAACTAAATGAAGTCAATCAGTTATCAGTAAATTGTTTTTGTCCCTATCAATGACTAGCATTTATTTAACACTTTAAAGTTTGTGCCTTTACAAACATATTATTTTATTCTCCCAACACCCCTGGTAGATAGGTGCTATTATTGTCTCCATTATATAGATGAGAAATCTGAGTCTGAGAGAGTTTAAGGGACTTGTCTAATATATGAAAATGAATTTGAACTCAGTTCTTGAGTTCAATAGTCTATCCATATGCTTTGGTGAAGGAAGGGATGAATGAAGCAAGGAAAGATGGAAATAGAAAAGATGGAGTAAGCAGGAAGGGAGGAAGGAAGCAAAGAAGGAAGGAAACAAGGAAGCAAGCAAGGAAGGAAGAAAGCAAGGAAGCAAGGAAGGATGGAAAAAAGGAAGTAAGGAAGGAAAACAACAGTCACACATTTAATGAAAGTTCATTTATCATTGAAACCTTATTCCATGTCCACCTGTGTTTTCTCTTTGCCTTATCTATTCCTGAGGAGTAACCACACCTGGGCTTATTATGTAGCATTTAAAGCCAGTGTCTTAGATATTCTTCTACATATTTGAATGCAGGAGCAACCTGCTTTACTGTAATTGACAGAAAAATAAAATGTCAATGTTCCTTTGGCTTCCAGTAACCTAATTATGTAGTCCATAGAAGACAACATGACTCACTGCATTAATTAAGCAACAAATCAGGACTTTAATCCTGATCCAACTACTGAATTTCTAAGTAGCCTTAGGAAACTTCTACTTTTTTCCCCAGTTTCCTTAATTAAACTGACTCCCTATGGAGGTATAAAGAGAAATAAAGTAGAGTCAATAGTAGTTGTAAGGCATTCTACAAATGTCTAATACTGTTACTTTATGAACTAATTTGCTGTTTGTTTTATAGACACTAAAATTTTTGAAGTACTGCTTTTGTTTAGTGAATAGGTCTGTTGTTTTGATATGTCATTATTGGGGATCTTGTTACCCAAGATTTATTCTTTTCTATTGTTCCTTTGTTAGATCTCAAATTCCTCTGCTAATTCCAACTTCCTTTGATCAAACAGGAGTCAAATGGCTTGGTATGTACACTAATATCAAAATGGAGTTGGAAATGGACTTAAAGTGTGACAAAATCTTTTCCCTGCTATTTAAGCAATAGCTAATTTAACACTACCAGTAGAATAAAATGTCATGTGCATCATACATGAATCATTTATTTTTAATAAAATACTGTCCTTATAGGTATAACATAGTATGGTTTATTTAGTAATGAAGAATGTGTGTTTAGGGGAGGATGGCTTATAGAACCATATACTTGGGCATGGATGCTTTAGATAAATAAGACAGGGCTCTGCCTTGACCCTTCTTAACAGGGTGCTTCTAGTTGTTGTTTTGGTTCAGATGATAGAGACTGTACCAAATAGCACTGATGACTAAGCATAGATAATACCAACCATGCTTATGGACTCTTCTGAGGGCACCCTTTGAGGACATATCCAATGACAGAAATCCTTTGGCCTTTTGGGGTATTCATTTGTAGCAGTAGCTATAATAAGCACACAAGAGGCAATAGGGGCATAAGACAAGACTCCAAGTCCCATTGTATTTCGTTCCTTAGCAGTAACTGGATAGTGATTTCTGAGAAATAAATGTTGTTGGTATAGGAGTACTTCATGAGTTTTGAGAGGTCAGGAGTTATTTTACTTGAAGATGACAGAATAGTAGAAAGTACTTCTTGAAATTCTGATGCTTTTCTGAAGAATATTCAAGGAGTATATGTTGATTTCTGGAAGATCCAAGCCATAAACTGACTGGGTTAGAATGTCTAGTTCTAGAGTTGCTACTTAGATTGTCTAATGGAATCTCTGACTCCATCAACTTCAGGACTTGCTGCTACAGCTTCTGTTTTGTCTCACATTTCTCTGTGTACCTCTCCTTTATGAAAGTTTGTTAAAGTTCAGTATAATTTGCCCATGGGATTTCTGGGGAATATCTCATTGGCTTTCATAGTCATCACATTTACCATTGCCATATAGCCAGAAGGCAGAGGCAAGGATTAAGGAAATGAGGTAAATTTATTTCCAGTAATCAAGTAATTGAATGTGAGATAGTGGAATGCAGGCAAATCTTAGAACCAAAGGCCAAGCGTTTTGAAGTCAGTCTCTGAAATCTATTACCTTGGACAAGGTGTTCCTTCTTCCAGGCCTCAATTCCTTCATCAGTAGAAGGAAGAGGATGAATTTAAAGGGAATTCAAAAATTTCCTTCTATAATCTTAGGTAATTTGGTTAATGTGATGCCATTTAGCAAAAAGAAAAGGCATCTGGTTATTCTACTAAACTCTTTCCTTCCACTTTGGCTGTCTCTTGGTCATTTTCTCTTTATATAAAACAACAACTACCTCTTTAGTCCCTAAATTTCACTCATGTCAGAAAACTTCTCAAATAAACATTAATTAATTCAAATTAGTGCATTGGTATTCAAATTTAAGTAATAGAACATCCAATCTTTACAAAGAATGTAATACTCCTAATTTTTTTTCATGAAATACTCTACCTTTATATTTTCTTTTATAATATTATGTTTACTCTAGCTTTCTTAGCTTATATTTTATTCATGTTTAAATAAAAATTCATTATAATTATGTAACAGAAAACAAATCACGAGGCAACTAGGTGGTACAGTGGATAAAGCACTAGCCCTGGATTCAGGAGGACGTGAGTTCAAATCTGCCCTCAGACACTTGACACTTGCTAACTGTGTGACCCTGGGCAAGTCATTTGACCCCAATTGCCTCACCTAACAGACAATAACAAACAAACAAACAACAAATCACAAACCCACAATAAATTATAGAATGTATAAATATTTACTAATTGATAAAATTATTTTAAAGTAAAATAATTATATTTAAATCTAATATAAAGTGGTTGGTTATAAATAATCAATTTGGATTTTTTTCTAATTTTTAAAAGTCATATATTTACTAGTAAATAAGTTGTATTATATTATCAATGTAAATGACATGGGGAAATGCAATAGATTTCATGGCAATCTTAACTTTTACAATAAGGTTGTCATCTCTTAAATTCAAATATTTCATATTGTATCAGCCCATAGTTAAACAATACTCACCTCTATCATAAACTTATATACCAATTGTTATTAAAGGGGGCAGACTATGCCAGTGAAGTGTATATGCACCTGTTAACTCCAATTTAACCTGATGAAAACAACAGATTAAGTAATCACTGGGCGTCATTCACTGTCAGTTAAATTGATTTTCCATGGAGTCTTGCCCAATTTTACTTTGACTTCAGTTTATTTTTCATTGGGAAAAAAAGCAGATGTATTCATGCAGGTGTTGTTCTTTAAAAAGTGATTTTGGCTGTAATTTCATAGGTAAAAATGGAAAAGTTTGGAAAACTTTTAATTACTTCATTTCATTTTTTATATCACAAATAAGTGAGATATTGGAATTTTAAAAGAAAAATGGTTATGGCATATTATCCAGTTTCCCAAATGAACAATTCCTCAGTTACTTTGCATACTCTTCAGATTTTTGGTTCATTCTTTTGGAAAAATTTTGGGTAGAAAGTTACATGCTATAGTGGAGCCTCACAGAAAAGAAGACATAATATTAAGTCTTGTCTCTGATGTATACTTATTATATGATGCTGGCAAGTCACTTAAATTCTTGTGTTCTAAGTAATTCTCCAAAATTTTAAGTTCCAGAGACAGTCCTGACCCGTACTGGATTGTGGAGTTTCTATAATCCTTATACCACAAATCTATACCCCATTCGCCATTCATGTTGTTGTTTCAACAGGTATAATAGCACAAAGCTTACTCTGTTTTAGATGCAACTTGTGGCCACAATGTATAGAGTGCCAGATCTGGAGTCAGAAAGACCCAAATCCAAATCCAGCCTTGATTACTTTTTCTGCTGTGATCCTTGCAAAAATCAATAACACTGTTGCCTCACTTTCCTCATCTGTAAAACAACCTGGAGGATGAAATGGCGAGCCACTCCAGTATCTTTGTGAAGATAGTCCCAAAGAGGGGGAAAAGAGAGTTAGACATGACTGGAAACATCAAATAATCTAGTTGAAGGAAATTAGAGGAGAATATTAAGCTTACAAGAACTTGATAAACCCTAAAAATCCATTTTTGAGCAATTACTCTCTATTTGATAAACAAAAACAACTGCAAAAATAATGTGGCAAAAGCTAGGCTTAGACCAACATCTCACGTTTTATACCACATTAATGTCAAAATAGTTACATGATTTAGACATAAAGTGTGATATGAACAAATTAAGGGAACATGAAAAAATTACCAGTCAGATGAATAGATTTTATAAGAATTTATAATTAATCAGGAGATTGAGAGTATCACTAAAGGTAAATAGGATAATTTTGATTATATGAAATTTAAAATGTTTTGTACAAACAAAATCAATTCAGTGAAAGTTAGAAGGAAAGCAGTTAACTGGGACAAAATTTTTCAGCAAGTTTTTGATAAAGGTCTCACTTTTCAAATATATAAGCAACTGTGCCATGTTTAAAGAAATGTTATTCCCCAATTGATAGTCAAAAGATATGAAGTCAGAAGAAGAAATCATAACAATCAATAGACATAAAAATGCTCAAAATCACTAATAATGAGAGAAATGAAAATTAAAACAACTCTGGGACACAACCTTACACAATAAATAGATTAGCTAACCTAACAGAAAATGAAAATGACAAATATTAGAGATTGAGGGGAAAAAAAAAAGGTACACCAATGTATGATAAATAGAGTTTTAAACTGTTCCAATCATTCTGTAGAACAATTTGGAACTTTGCCCAAAGGACTAAAAAACTACATAACCTTTGACCCAGCAATACTACTACTAGATCTGTATCACAAAGAGGTCAAAGAAAAAGTAAAAGGACATATATATACAAAAATATTTATGGCAATGTGTTTTGTGGTGTCAAAGAATTGGCATTTGAGGTGATGGTCATTAATTGGAGAATGGCTGAACAGTTTGTGCTATTTGATTGTGATAGAATACTATTGTGCTATAAGAAACAATAATGAAAATAGATTTAGAAATACCTGGGATGACTAGTAGTAGGCTTCTGCCAGTCGTGGACAACCATGGATCAGTGCCTTGAAGAGCCACAGGCCACAGTGTGGCTGTGCAGTCCGATATGGGAGCCACAACTCCTGCCACAACAAGGACATCGGAAAACTGCGCTCTCTGTTGGCCCATTGGTTCCTGCGTCTCATTCGTTTTTCTTTCTCCAAGCTTGGAGGACCATCAGCTCTGCGCACAAGCTGCTTCCTGAGTACTGAACTCCATCAGGGCGCGGTCCTGGGCCATCTCTTCCCAGCTGCCGGTGTCTATTCCCAGAGCCCTGGAGTCTCTCTTGCATACATCTCTGTAGTGAAGCGGTGGGGTGTCCAGCAGGTCTTAGGCCTGAGGCTAACTCGCCATAGAGTAGGAGCTTTAGGAATGCACCCGCTTGCATGTGGTACATATGTCCAAGCCAGTGCAGGCATCTTTGTTTCAGTACTGTGTAGATGCTCAAAGTTGCCGCTCGTTGAGCACTTCTGTGTTGTGATCCTATCGGACCAAGATATGCCAAGGATGCTCCTGAAGGCAGTGCATTGGGAAGCTGTTAAGCTTCTTCTCTTGTCTAGTATATGGTAGTCCATGTTTCGCTGCCATACAGTAGGTACTCAGGACGCATGCGCCTATAGATGGCAAATTGTGGTTCATCTTCTCAGTTTACGGTTTGCCCAGACATGCTTGCAAGCTTAGCCATGGTGAAGTAGCTTTCCCAATCCTCTGATTGATCTCAGAATCAAAGTGACAATTGTCACTGACATAGAGCCAAGATACGAGGAATTGGCTTACGACATCCAACTGATAGCTACTGATGGTGTATCAATGGAGGGTGACATAGCACTCTGACACATGACTTTCGTCTTTTTAAGATTAATGGTTAGGCCAAGTCTGTGCAAGGCTTGGGAGAAGCTATCCATCAAGGGTCTGCAATTCATGCTCTGAGTGACAGGCAAGTGGGGGCATCATCAGCAGAAAGCATGGTCTCTAAGGGTGTGCTAACCTCTCACTCTGGTTTTGGATCTCAGATATGAAACATTGAACAGGCCTCTTTCCAACTGGGAATGCAGATAGATGCCATCCATTCACAAACCAAAAGCATGTTGGAACAGCACAGAGATAGAAAATTCCAAACAGCGGGGGAGGCAAAGCACACATCCTTGCTGGTCACGGAAAAAGACTTTTCTGCTTGGTTATCCGTATGGGATGACTGTGAGGATTTGATACAAAGGTGAAGTGGGCAGAACCAGGAGACCAGTCAGGAGTTCTGGCTTTATGTATAAGGATGAACCAAGGGTCAAGACTAACTTCTCTGATCATTAATATGATGCTAAAACAATTCCAAAGGTACTGATGATAAAAAAGGCTATCAGCCCTCAGAAAATCAAACAATTGAATTAAATACAGGCAGATTGTTTTTCACTGTATTTCTTCAACATGGACAAAAAAGAAGATATGTTTGCATCACTTCACATTATATAATTTTTGTCTTCTCAATTTGTGGGGGAAGAAAGAGAAAGGAGAAGAATCTGAAACTTCAAAATAGAAACAGTGATATCTTAAAAAATAAAAATACTTGGAAAGAAAATTGAACAAAGAGAAAATTAAGATAATTTCAATATTAATAACATAAATTTTAACTTTATCAACACAGGATTCATGACCACATTGAAAACATAATTTAGAATTTAAGAATATTTGACTTCATTTTACTTTTGACATTTCAACATGGTTCAGATTTCTTCTGTAGAAACTTTCTAAACAAATTTCAAGTCACATTTCTCATTAATTTTGAATAGTATTCTGAGAAGCAATCAGCCTTTCAAGAGGGAAAAAAAAATATATATACATACACATACACACACACATATATGTCTTTTGTGTGCACATTCATGCAAGGGAAACACATGCATACACAGATAGATAGCCATATACACATAATGCACATATGTGTACAGAGATATACATACTAATGATGAATATATACATTCATACATGTATGTGCCTATATACGCATATACATACACAATATGTATATATATGTATGTGTGTATGTATGTGTGTATACATATACATATACATATACATACATATATATATATATAAACCTGGGGTCCACCCAAAATATATGAATTGTATATCCATATCTATGGAATCAAAGCCTCCATGAAAAACATTAATATTTTCCCCTCCACATTTTGTGGCTTAGGGGCATAGTGCTCCTAAGATCTGGAAAATTTTTGTAAAAGACTTTGGCCCTCTATTTGTACTGGAGAAGTTTCATTTTTTATGGGGTGTTTACAGTATCTCATTACAAAATTTGGGTTAAGTATTTGGTCATAGGCTCTGTCTGTGTCACCTTCTGTATTCTGCATATTTTCTGCAGCTTCTGAAAAACTCCCCGCAAATTCCTATTGAATTCCTTATGCCAGTCCTCGATATATTGAAACTCCTATGGGGAAAGTCTCAATGAAGAAGGGATAACTATACAAGATTTCTATGCAAATTAATGAGTAATCAATGAAGTTAAATTGGATTTAGTAGTTCCAAAGAAGCATTACAATAGCTAGTTCCCTATTAGATCTAAAACCACAGTCATACAGCAAATACAAAATTATATAGATTTTCAAGTTCTATGTAAATTACTTCTAGAGTGATGAATAGGAAAGATATGTAATGAAAGTTAGAAGAACTGGGTCTGAATCCTAGCTCTATAAATTACTAATTTCATGACTTTCGGAAATTAGCTTTTTGTTTTTCTTCAGCCATCAGTTTTCTCACTTCTAAACTGAGGATTGATGTTTAAATTCCCATCCACCTCTAAATCCATATCCTGTGAACATCCTTAATTCCCATATTGTATTTTGCTTAGGAGATTTGACAAAGATAACTTTGTACCCCTAAAGGAAAAATATAATTTAGAAAAAATAATCATACAACAGTGTTGGTTCTGTTAGTTTATTAAAATATTCTAGAAACTGAAATTCTGGAAAAAAGTAACAAATATGTTCATACTCAAACCCCAAACTGCTATAGAGGAGGCATATAGCCCTGAGAAGATACATACCTAATAGAGACTCAAAAAATGAAATTCTAAATACCTGATAATCAAAGAACAGATCAGCCTCCTCACAAGCTGTGTGCTCAAAACTGGCGGGCACTAGATTGATGCTGGGTTCTTCCCTCAGGATTGGTGGAGTGTTGAAAGACCACCACCCACATCCCCTATACTTCCTATTCTGTCCCCTCTCCTGGGGTCCTCTTCCACTCTGCTTTCATTCCTTAGGTCTTTGGCCTAGCACCAGCAATTCAGAATTTTGCACTAGTACAGTTACAGGGAGTATGATCCGATATCAACAGTTCATATCTTTATAGCCATGGGTTTGGGTCCCTGCAGGATTTTGCTACTAAGAGTCTATTACTATTTTCAGATCGGTCACAGTTAAAAAGAAATTGTCTTCAGCCTGGAGGTGAGAGTACCAGCTATATCACTAGAAAGAAGGAGGGACCTGCCAGTAGGGGTACATTTTATTACATATTTCATGTTTTTGCATCTTCTAGTGAAGCTGCTGGTAGTTTGGGAGTTAGAGAGGAATGCCAAGAGAGTTCAGGCTCAAAAGGGGTCTTGGGTTTAGGTTCGTAGGTTTGTTTTTACAACCATTTTTCAAAAAAAAATCTGGATACCTAGCCCACAGCTTCTTAAACTTGTTCCTCTTGTAAATCTTTTTGCCCGAATTTATTTTACTCTGGGTATAAAATGATATAAAATAGGTATCATAACCTTTTATTGTCACCAAATTTTTCATGACCACACATTCAATTACATGACCTCATTATGAGGTTATGACCCACAGTTTAAGAAGCTTTGGTCTAGATTATTAAAATTGTTGAAGTTTTCTTTATCTTTCAGGAATAATTTCTCTTTTAGACAGGTGTGAGAGGTCCCGGAGATCATAGAAAAGGCTAGTCCTGGATTTGGTTTTGATCCTGTAACTCAGAAGGCAATTTTTAAAAGGCTTGCCTCATTTCTTCCGAAATTCTATTTGAGTTTGTGGTCATGCTGTGTTTTTTCTCTACTGATTTGCTTGCAGATCGTTGGAGTTATAATCTTGTGCATTTGTGTCTTCAGCTGTCCCTTATGCAATGATGGCTCTTTAAAGAGTACTCTTGTTTGCTCATTTTTTAAGTTTCCTTCCTGACTTCTGATCCGATTTTAGGGTTGAGCTCTTCACTTCTGGAAGGGAGGTGTCTTTTGGGCGTCTTGCTACTTTCTTAGGTTTTTTGAGGTGTTGTGAGTTTTGTGATCTCAGGATTTGTTTAAGGACTTTTACCGTGTGTCAGTGCTCCCAAAGGTATCTGATTCAAGTCAAAGTCTGAGTGCTGCCCTGCAGGTCTGAGCTCTGCAAATTTCAGACCTGGATTTTGGGTCTAAGCCAACAATAGAATTCTATTTGACTTGGCCCCTAACAGTCCAGCTGGGAAAGCTCTCTTTGTTAGTGATGGAATAATAGGTTCCCCTTTGGTTTGGAATTGCTTCCATAATTATTCCTCTGTAGGTTCAGCTAGATACTGGAAACTGAAACCCACTCTCTTCTCTCAGGAGTTTCATTGCTGCTTGTTGACTGCTTGCTTGTTCCTGAACTTCTTCCTTTTTCATTACGACTGCCCAGGATCTCTCTACCTATGAAATCTACCCAGAGCAGGAGAGATCCAATTCTTAATTGTGCCCTGGATTGGTGAACAGGAACTCTATAGTATGTGACAAAAATTGCCATTTAGCATTTTTTCACTTCAGTGAGAACCATTATGGGTCTTGTAGGTGCTCTGGTAGTGGATAGGATTGTTATAAGACCTTTTCTTGCACTGCTTCATAGCTACTTCTTGGCTGCTGTAGTATTTGCAAGAACAGCTTCTCATTGGGCAATGGAGTACTTTAAATGCAGCATATTTCTGGTCTTGACCCCTTTTTATCCCAGTGCCTACAATCCTTTCTACCTCCCTATGCTAATCTGACTGGAAATATATACTATTCACTGTACGTTTTTCTGCAGTTTCCCATAACAGATTCAGGTCCATTGCATTTTCTAGGTCTATTTGGAGAAGTTTATTTAGATGGATGGAGAAGGTCACTACGACTTCTTTCCTCCTCCTCTCCGCAATATTGGCTTCATCATTCATGACCTCACTGTCTATGCATACAATTGTATTCCCAAATATGAGGATGTTTATGTTCCTTGTACAAATGCATTTAAATGGGGTGAAGAAGAAAAAAATAATATTTTTTTCAAAAGGATTCTCATGTGCCCCCACCTCACCCCTTTATTGTATATGTGTTCCTCTTAAGAAAATGAAAAATCCTGGGTAAAATAGAATCGAGTCATTCATTACATTAAATGCAGTTAGTTGTATTGGCCCAATTCTGATATTTTGGGTTTTTCATATTTGTAAAGTTTATTCATTTTATACCAGTACTTGGAAGAAAACTGAAAGGTTTGGGTAAGAATTGCAATAACACTATGTGCTTCTCCACTCAAATTCCCCCATGATTTCATAGATGAAATTCATCAAATATGTGACTCATAGAAGCAAATTCTATTTTATTGAAACTTGAGCAAAAGATTTCATGGAATCCAAATAAATTCTTCATTTGAGTAAAGTAAAAATGTGATTAGACAATAGATAATGTGAAGCTAAGATGGTATTTGTTCCAAAACTTGTAACTCTATTGAGAAGTGGTTCCAGTCAAAAACATATAGTTAAAGGTCATAATGCACTGATTGCTGTTGCTAACCTCATTTCCAATATTTCAAAAGCCAGCACTTCACAAAAATTCTATAAACATTTCTGGTTTTGATATATTTTGACTCAAATAGGCTTGCAATACTCCTGATGAAGAGTTCCAAATGAACACTTTTACTTGAAGTACAGCTGAGCACCATTTAAAAATGCATAATTAGTTCTCAAATGTTTTCTACTTCATTGAGATTCAAAATTCCATACATTGGGTTATTATAGTTGAGTAAATGGAAGATAGTTACATAGAAATTCTTTCTATTCATGAAGTTGCCAACTTGTTCAATTTTGTCTGTTGGAAAACAAACACATCTGGCTCTTAAAGCTGTGTTCCTCAGAATATTATTCCTAAACACCCCATGAGCATTCTCTTGTAATTATATCCCTCTATGTTACTAACAAAGTAATTTCATGTTTCTTTGAAATTTCTTTTTTTTGTTTCCTGTGATTAATACATTATGATTTTAATTGCTTTCTCAGGCATTAATTCTATTTATATGAGTATTTTAACCACATAGCATTGTTAGGGAAGTTTCCTCTTATAGGAACAAACCTTGTATCAGATTGCTGTGAACAGTGGAAATACAACACAAAACCAGGGTTACTCACCCACAAAGCAAACCTCTATGGTATATTACATGATCCCTCATTACTCTTTTTTGAAAAGTAAATCATCCTTATAAATGCAGAAACATTGTTTTTTGCGAGCATTTTTTTTATTTTTTAAAATGACATTCATTTATTTTATAAGCATTTATTATCTCTCATTGCCCCTATTGGATTTTTTTGAATGAAAACAAACACTTCAAAATGAATATACACAGCACATTAAAACAAAAGTCTATACTGTCCATGTCCAAAATATATGTCTCATTTTCATGTCAAATCCATCAACTCTCTAGTAGGAGGGGAGGGTCATGTTGCTTTTTTAGTTTCCTGGCTTCATGTTTTATCATTTCATTGATTAGAGTTCTAAGGTTCAAACATTTTTCTCCATAATGGTGTTGTCATTTTAAAAATGTTTTCTCCTAGAACATTCTACATAGAAACAGCAATATTGTAATGATAATCAACTGTGAAAGACTTAGCAGCTATGATCAATATAATGATCCAAAACAACTCCAAAAGATTTATGATGAAAAATGCTTTCCAACTCTAGAGAAAAAAATTAATGACTTAAATGTAGATCGAAGCATACTTCTTTCACTTTTCAATATGGCTATTACGAAAATGTTTTTCCTGGCTTAATGTGTATAACTGCTTTCTTTTTCAATGGGCGGGGCAGGAGCCAAAAAGAGTGAGAGAATATAGAGCTCAATTTTTTTTTTTTTTTTACTGAACATTTATGCCATTTAATGCTTTAAGTTTTATAAATGGGTTATTTTATTTGTTTCTCACAGCAACCCTGTAAAGTAGGTGCTATTGTTTTTTTTCTTGTTGTTGGTTTTTTGTTTTGTTTTGTTTCATTTTTCTTTTTAATTATAAAAGTATTTATATTATTGTTTTCCAGTTACATGTAGAGATAGTTTGCAACGTTTGTTTTAATAAGATTTCTAGTTTCAAATTTTCTTCCTTCCCTCCCCTCCCTTCCCCCCTCCCCAAGACAGCAATATAGGTTATATATATATATATACACACATATATATATATGTATATATATATATATGTATATATATACACACACACACTAACATTAAACATATTTCTGCATTAGTCATATTATAAAAGCAAAAAGGAAAAACCTCAAAAAAAGAAAAACAACAGAACCAAAAACAAAAGAAATAGTATGGTTCAGTCTGCATCCATATTCCATAGTTCTTTTTTTTCTGGATTTGGAGAGCCTTTTCCATCATGAGTCCTTTAGAACTATCTTGTACCATTGTATTACTGAGAAGACTCAAGTCTATCACAATTGATCAACACATAATATTGCTGATACTGTGTATAATGTTCTCCTGGTTCTGCTCATCTCACTCATCATCAGTTGAGCTCAATTTTTTTTAAATGCATGTAAAAATGAATGAATGAATGCACCCCTAGTTCTGCTTACTTCACTCTTCATTAGTTTATAGAGAGCTTACTGCTTATCTCTCAAACTTTATCTTTTGTCATTTCTCATGGTACAATAGTGTTTTATTATATAAGTATACCATAATTTGTTTAACCATTTCCTAATAGCTAGACAAACCCATGGAATTCAGTTTTCAGCTACAATTAAATGAGTATCAAGAATTTTTTTTAAATAAAATTAGGTCCTTGCCCCTCATTCTTTGATCTCCTTGGGGATCAAATTGTGTGTCAAAACTGAGTCAAAGGATATGGATATCTTACCCTTCCCCCTTTTTCTGGGGGAAGAAGGTTTTCAGATTTCTTTTTTAGAATGGATAGAACAATTTATAGCTCTACTACCTTAATATATCTATTTTCCATTAGTGGCCTCCCACATTTGCATTTTCTTATTTTTTTGTCATCTTTGAAATTCTACATGCAAGGTGAAACCTCAAAGATCTTTTAATGTTAGGTTTTTTCTAATTATTAGTCACTTGAGACATTTTTTCATGTGGTTGTTGGTAATACGGGATTTCTACCTTGACTATTTATTGGGAATGGTTCTGCACAATCAGTATCAAACCCTTATCAGAGAAACTTCCTGCAATGCTTTTATTCACAATTATCTATTCCTTTCTAAATTTAATCACATTATGATTTGTTTTTTCAAAAGGTTTTAAATGTTGAGTCAGATTATTCAATTTTTGTGTGATTTTGATTTATTTAGCTTGTAAACTTTCCTTACCTATGGGTGAAGTTTGAAAGGATCATTTTTGGAAAGAGTAGTTTCTTCCTTGTTCCTTTAGAATGCCAGCGGTTTTTATATATAAGTCATGCATCCATTTGAAGCTTATCTTCATAAATTATATGATACATTAAGCTCCATGTAAGTTCTGATTTCCTACCAAAAACCATTTATATGGACAACTTGATTTCTTTCTGTATAGATAATCCTTCATGTTAAGAAAAAGTTTCATTTAGTAATACTTGTTGTCTGTTCTCTTAGGAAGTTGCAAGACTCAGGAAGTCCAGAGTGATAGTCAATGTTAACCGTTACATTTGTTTATTGTTTTCATTTTATTTGCTTTTTTCCTGCAGTTAGCAAATGAACAATAAACAATAAAATGGGTATTTTGACATGCATTCTAGAAAATGAGAGAGTTGTACATGAGACTGAAATCTCCATTATGTAGGGCCTACTTGTCTTCATGAGGGTGACTAGCCAATGAGACCACAGTACTAGCAATATTTACAATGTTGTGCCTGCCAGCAAGCCATTTGAGGGTTTGTTGACCCTAAATGTGGTATCACCCCTCTTCCAGTATTAAATGGCATTCAGGATAAGGTATTTTCAACCACATTAGTATTCCCAGGCCTTGAGTGTGTATAGGAATCCTTACTTTTGCTGCTCATATCTTGCAAGCAGAATCCAACTTAACAGTATGTCAATGGAATGTTTTCTGTCCATTAAAGTACTTTTGCTCCAAATAGATGTTGAACTTCTCAGTCATGGCACACTTCAAAGCTATCATCTCAAGATTTGGGAAAAAGTAACATGTCAATATAATTCAAGTCTCTGTGATAGATGTAATCTGGTGATGATTGCTCACTTCATTCTTAAAACTTCCAGGCTGGCATCTGTATAAAGAACAAAATGTTTGCTTGAGCTCCCATAATCTGGTACAAGAATAAGGTTATTAATTAAATCTTTGAAGCCTTTTTAACATCTGTCTGTCCATTTATCTCCAAAAGATTTTGTATGTTTTTAGGCAGTTTGGCCTTTTTTGCCTTGTTGGTCCTGACTCTTTAATATGTGCAGCAGTGAGGGAATTCAATGATTTAGTAGTGACATTGTTCTCAATATAATTGCAATAAAAATCAATAAATCCCTAGAAAAAATCTTAATTTCCTAAGGTTTTGTGGACATGAACTCTTTAGAAGTGTTTCTAGCTTATTGGATTACAATATGAGCTAGATACTTAAAAGAAATTCTACAAAACTGTCGCTTGTCAATTTATAATATTGACCATGTTCCTCTTTGTTTTCCAAGACTTTCAGCAGTCTTTCTTCATTTTATTTCAAATATGGTGATATCATCAAGGTAAAAGCAACATTCCAGATCATTCATATTTCCAACTACTTCTTCCATCAGGAATTGGAAAGTAGCAGATCATTCTCACATATTTTGGGGCACATGGTCAAACTTATCAAATACAGATGTAGGCATAATAGTTTTTGTTTTTCTCCTTGTGTTTCTCAGACCATTTAGAATCTACTTACTAGTTTAAGAAAGAGAATCACTATTTCCCTTAAAGACAAGCCAGTTTTTTTTTTAATTTATAGCATAGTGTACTGGTGTAATTTAGAGCTCTTGTTCAAAATCTAGTATTCAATGTACATTTTTTATCATTTGTATCTTTCCTTTTTTTTTGCAGGGCAATGAGGGTTAAGTGGCTTGCCCAGGTTGTCACACAGCTAGTAAGTGTCAAGGGTCTGAGGCTGGATTTGAACTCAGTTCTTCCTAAATCCAGGACCGGTGCTTTATCTACTGCACCAGCTGGCTGCCCCCACCATTCTTTTTTGATATCATTACTATGCATAAGGGCTGCTTCATTCTATAATGATATCATCAAAAAGCATTTTGCTTTATTTTTTAAAGCACAGGTAGTAATTCAGCAATTATCTATTTCCTTAGGCATGTTCAGAGAGGGTTAGCAAATCAGATATGAGGGCTTTCTAAGCCCTTTTCAAGGATGCTTATCCACCTTTGGTGTCTACCCTCACTCAACTCTCACTTGTGGTTCCAGGAAGCTATAGCACATGCAGCAGCAACAATAGGGTAAACCATCTTGACAGGCTAACTCAGTCTGAACATAACTGATAGCCTTTAAATCAGGCAGTGAGTTAGGGGGTCTATATTCCTCAAGCCTATGAAGACTTTCTTCTTGCAGAATGGGTGGATAAGACCATGTTCCAACAGCCACAAAGGCAGATGAAGCAGGCCCTGTGGAACTCTTAGAGCTTGGTAAAGCATCAAATATACTAGTCATCTACTGTATCCCAGGCCACAGCCA
Organism: Dromiciops gliroides; assembly: GCF_019393635.1. Lineage (NCBI taxonomy): Eukaryota > Metazoa > Chordata > Mammalia > Microbiotheria > Microbiotheriidae > Dromiciops > Dromiciops gliroides. The sequence continues at coordinate 132,072,963 of NC_057863.1, forward strand.
GTCATCCTGACTTTTGTCTTGTCATTGGAATTCTATGACAATGGAAGACAGAGTGAGGCTGATGATTTTGTGCATCTCTGTCTCACTTAAATCCAATTCACATAAAAGTCATCACTATGTGATATCATTAGTCTTAGAAATGAAGGACAAACAACATCTCCCTATGTATAACCTTTCCTAAATCCTCAGGTTCTTAGTATTCTCCTGTATCATGTGCAGAATTACATTTTATTAACATTATATATATTGTAATATTATGTTATTTTGAATTTTTCTCCTTTCAGATTGTAAGCTACTTGAGATCAAGGAACATTAAGTTGTATAAAACATGCTGTTTTTATCTACAGCATCCCTTATACCCTTCCCTGCTATTCCACTCATATAGTCAATGTCTGCTCCATTTTTTTATCATTTCTTCCTTGTACTATTATAATAACCTCCTTATTGGTCTTCCAGCTTTAAACCTCTCTCAATTCTAAACCATAATCTATACAGTTGTCATTGTGATTTCCCTAAAGTATACATCGAGTACTGTTAAGTCCCTACTATATAAGCTTCAGGGATGTACACTTACTTCTTCCATCAAATAAATTATGCTATTTTAATTCAGAGTTCACACAATGTCTGCAAATTATCTTTCAGCATGGTTATATATTATTTCCTTCTCATATTCTGCATTCCAATTGAACTGACTCTCTTACTGTTACAAATAATACTCTATATTTCATCTATCTCTATGCCTTTGTATTATTTTATCCACTCCATCTCACATGTAGATGGCCCCTTTTCCTTCCCAAAGCTAAACTTTCTACATAAAAAAACTAGTCCCATTTCATCCTATTTCCACCAGGTTATTCCCTTTCCCATTCCCTTGCTCTCGACTAACCGGTGTCATAACTTTTCCCTGTCGCCTTTTGACTGATCCCCTATTGCCAAGCCAACATGCCCATGTTGCTCCCATCCTTAAAAAAGTAGAAGGGAGATATCTCACTTTACATAAGTTTCTTCCTCTCCTCCTTGAGAGATATCAATATGTCAACCAGTCAGAATATTCACTTTCTCTTCGGTCTCCTTTGAGTTTCTTTTCTTTCTTTTTTCTTTCTTTCTTTCTTTTTTGTTTGTCAGGGGCAATGAGGTTTAAGTCACTTGCCCAAGGTACACATAGCTAGTAAGTGTCAAGTATCTGAGGTCAGGATAGGTAACACAGGTCTATCCTGAATCCAGGGCCAGTGCTTTATCCACTGTTCCACCTAGTTACCCCCTCTCTTTAGAGTTTCAACTCTTTTAAGTCTAAATTCTAAACTGAATTCTAAAAGTTTCAACTGAAACTTTTGTTCAAAGTTACCATTGATCTCTTAATTTCCAAATCTAATGGCCTCATCTTAATCCTCATTCTTTCTGATTTTTTTGACATCTATAAAACCATGGATCACCCTCTTTTTCTTTACACTCCCTTCTCTCTCAGTTTTTACAAAACTATTTTCTTCTGGTTCTCTTCTTGCCCGTCTGATTTGTCCCTTTCAGACTCATTTGATTGGTCTTTTTTCAAGTTGCAACTGATAATCCTGGTTTACCTGGTCCCATGGATTTAATTAGCATCTCTATGCTGATGATTGGCACATCTCTACTTATCCTGCCCTAAACTCTCTCCTGACCTCCAATCTCTTATCTCCAACTGCCTTTCATATATCTTGAATTGTATGTGCAGTAGACTTGTTATACACAACATATTCAAAATGGAATTAATTATCTTCCCTCCTTAGCTCTAGCCCCCAAGTTCCCTATTATTGTTTAGGGCAAAACTATTCTCCCAGTCCCCAAAGTCTGTAGCTCAGTTGTCATCCTTGAAACCTTAATAGCTCTTACTTGGCATATTCAATCTATTGCCAAGGCTTACTAATGTCAACTTTGTAACATCTCTCAAATATATCTCCTTCTCTCCTCTGACTGCCACTACTCCAGTATGAGCCCTCATCACCTCATACCTAGACTGTTACAATAACCTATTGCCTCTATATAAAGATAGAGAGACAGGGAGTATGCCTGCCTCAAGTCTCTCCCCACTCCAATTCATTCTTCATTCAGCCATTAATGTGATTTTCCTAAAGTGCAAGTCCAGTCATTCTAGTCTCCTACTCATGAACTCCATTGGCTTTCTATTGCCTCCAGTATCATATACAAAATCCATTGATTTCTATTCAAAGCCCTTCATAACCTAGCCCCTTCCTACCTCTTCAGTCTTATAACATTACTCTCCATTATGGACCACCTGTGTTGTTCCACATATGAGACACTCTTGTACCTAGCAATTTTCCTAGCTGTCCCTTAAGTCTAGAGAAGCATTCAAGTCCTCTTCTCTAGCCTATTGACTTCCCTAGAGAGAAGGAGTCCAAATAAAATCCCATCAGGAAGCCTTTCTGAAGACCCTGTTGGGTTTTCTAGTGCCTTCCCTCTGATAATTATTTCCTATTTAATCTACACACACTCACACACACACACACAGCACGACAAACACACACACATATATATATAGATATGGTATGTATGTATGTATATGTACATATTTCTTTCTAATGGTTGTAGGTAGAGGCTCCCGTGGAGTGGCACAGGCTGTCTTTTGAGTCCTTTTTATGTATCCCCAAAGCTCAGCACAGTGCATGGCACATAGTAGATCCTTAATTACACATTTACTGACTGATTGGACTATGCAGATGATTCTAAGATCTTTACTCTGGCGTTTAGCTTTATCTTGACCTCCAGTATTTCATCTCCAATGGATACATGAAACTTGTTATCTTTAGACCTCTTAGGCACAACCTATCCAAGACAGACTTCACTCTCTTTCTCAAGGACGTAACTGTTGCTTCCTTCATTTGGTTGAACAGTTAACTTATGTAAGCAAACCTTTCTATACAACAGTCTAATTTGTTATTGTTAAATATTTTATAGACATATGAATGAGTGTAGACTAGACTCACAGGACTAAGTATGGGAACATGAGTGTACAAATTTAAGAACTACCGCCAGGGCCTATATAAAAACATAGAATGTGAAATTTGGAAGAGGCATTGCTGGTCACTCATAACTGCATGAATATTTGTACAAAATACCAGTCACTTCATCTTTGATAACTTTCAATGAGGTGGGAGATAGTATGTTCTGAGACAAGCCCTTTTCACTTGTATTTTCTAAGCACTAAGGGAGTTTTCCCTAAATTACTAAAGTATTTAATTTAATTGACTCATTAAATCAATCATACACATGCTCAATGAAATGAAAAAATCCAATATGTATATATTAAATATATACACATATAGATATTGATATAGAGAACATATATAACTTTATCTATCTATCTATCTATCTATCTATCTATCTATCTATCTGTCTGTCTGTCTGTCTGTCTATTGATTTGGATTTAGATACAGTTCATAGAGCTTAGGCTAGATATACCAATACATCTTTGGGGAACCATTATTATTAGGAGGTTGCCAGATATAGTCATATGCTCTATTGATACATAGGGTGAAGGATATACATGATTATGGGGAAATGCCAGTTAATTCCTTCTGAAAATGCAGTAGCTTAGGCACCAAGAATGTTGCAAAAGATTGGTGATAAACCCACAGAAATATAACTCATTACCTTCAAAATGAAAAGCAATGCAATACTAAATGTAATACCATGATGTAAACCACTGCCTTTCACAGCATTGTTAATTTGTTCATTTTTAAAATGACCTACATGTAGAGAGAAAAAAACACACCGTAAAGTGAAGGCCTTAAACTTTTTTACATTACAGAAATTTAATGAAGAGTTAAGTTAATTTGAGGATCTGATATACATATTTTCTTGTATATGGGCCTAGGGAGCCTTTAACATAACAATTAATTTTTCAATCTCAAATTTCTCTTTCGGCATTCAAATGGTAAACATGAAGTCCTTCAGTTAATGGGCTTCATTATCTTCCTGAAAGTTGAAACTGCAGGCTGCCCACCCCTGTTGGTCTACCATCTGCTATACCAGTACATTTAGCTCCTGTGGTTAATACTGTATATTGATAATCATTTCTATTACCCTTTTCATCAGTTCAATCATATATCCTTACTAAGTATTCGTCTAAGGCAGAAGAGTAGTAACATATCTTTAACATTTCTGAAATGAAAAGATCATTTTGATGATATGAAAATATTATATTCATAAAACCAGCAATACTAGAGAAAGGTTAATCACTTCAAAAGTCAAGCTTAAGAAGATGCAATTATGTATCATTCAGTCTCATTCATAGAGATCAAGGCACAGCTAATTTATTTCTGCCTATGTATATAAAGCAACTGTGCTTGCTCTCTCTCTCTCTCTCTCTCTCTCTCTCTCTCTCTCTCTCCCTCTCTCTCTCTCTCTCTCTCCCCCTATCCCTCCCTCCCTCTCTCCCTCTTTGCTACATACACACACATACACATTCATGCAGGCATGCACACACACACACACACACACACACACCATACAAATATAATGCCATTATTTGAGAGGCACAATGGTGCAAGAAGTATAGTCAGTTTTCCCTCTGTACTTATTGGCCTTGTGATTAGGGGTAAGTTAGTGATTCAATTTCCCAGTAATTATCTATGATTGTAAATTAGAGATTGATTGCCTGTCTTCACTAGTGGAGAAATTTTCTACATAGGGATTTTTTGACACTCATGAAATCAAACAGTTTCATGCCCCTCTTCCCCAGACCCTATAACCCCTGAGAACAATAATAATAAAGGCAATGTTTTGCAGATCTGCTATCTCAGTACAAATGTACCTTTCCTTTGGCAGAGTTTGAATATTATGCCATGTGATTTATTGAGACTGTGAAATTAAAATTTATGCAGGAAAATTAGCGCAAGTTTTCTCCTTAAAGAAACACCACATTTAGATGCCTAGCTGTTATCCTTTGCCCAGGTTAATGTTTCCTATTAATCACTTCTACTAGTCTAGATTAGTGATGTGATTCTGTGCAATCAGCCTTAGCACTGGGCATTTTTTCTAGATGATTTTTTAACCAATTTAACAAAACTAAATAGATTCTTTAATGCGTAGTAAATGCAACTTCTATATCTATCAACTAAGATGTTCATGGAAAGTTTAAAGGGTAGTTCATGTCTTATACTAACAAGAAATAAAAGTATCAACTATGCAAAGATGTCACCAATTTATTCTGATATTCTTGTATAAGTTTGTCTTTGACATAGTAATCAAATATGACAGCAAGCCATTAAGAAAAAAGGGCTAAATTTGGAGTCAAGAGACTTAGATTTAAACCTGAGCATAAAATCTCATTAAACTGTGTGAGCTTTGGAAAGTCACTTAACCTTCTCAGAGATTCAGTTTGACTGATCTATATAATGGACTTAATATTTCTACTACATCACAAGGTTGTTCTAAAGAAAGTCCTTTGCAAGCCTATATTTTTTATTGCTATTACTACTACTGCTATTGTACTACTATAACTCCTCATCCTCTTACTCAGAAGAGAATGAAGAAGAAGAGAAGGAGGAAGAGGCTATGACTGTTGCTACTCTCTCCCTTGCACCACCATCCTATTGATATCTTAATTTAAGTGAATGATTCCTCTGTAGGAAAAGCTATGGTATTCTACTCAACACTCTGACCTCTGGGTACAATCATGTACATGGTTTGGTTATCCCTTGCAAAATGCTAGTAAATATGGCTGAAAACATATCTTGTGTCTCTAAGATAGTATAGTTAATCTACTAAATTAGGAAGTTAGAATTAGGGCTGATGGGAACTAAATGTAACAATGAAGTATGTAATATTTTTTAATAAAGAAAATGGTGTTGTCAGTTGTATAGTAGGAAAACAAATTATGAACTAATTACTCTATACCAAGAGCAAAGAAATGGATAAGTAAGGCAAAATTGTTTTGTTGAGCTAACACTGCGAGCTAAAGGGAAGAAATATATAATTTGATTAATATTCTTTCAGTATATATTAATTTAAAATTGAGTGCTTCATTCATGATCAAAAGTACAGGGACTGTAAAAACCTGACATGACCCTATTGATTTCAAGAGTACATGTAGCAAAGCCTTTTCTGCTGGACATATTTCTAATATAAATAATTCATATATCATCTTTTTTTTCAATAGAACAGAGGAAAGGTAGTACACTTCAGCTCCTTTATTGAAACCTTAGGGAATTTTGTCTTCCCTTATGAATATCAGTTAGACATTTTTCTGATTTACTCGGTATTCCTTCCTGAATACCTCAAGGCTTTTAAAACTAAATTTGTCTTGGTTCATAGACTGTCAGTAAATTTGAAATATTTTGTAACCAAAACATTTCAAGGTGAGTTTACCAGCCCATGTCCCAAAGGTTTTTTTTTTTAGATGATTTCCACTGTGATCATGAACTTCAATGCATAAAAGAAGTAGGAAAAAAAACCTTCAACATATTACATGTACCAATAGCAATGCTAAAAGAATCATATTTCTTACAAGCTCTTTTAAAATTCTATGAATATAATAATTAGCCCTCAAATTATACTCTACAGACTTTGAAAGTGGGAACATTATGTTGTATCTGATGACTTGAAATAAAAAAAGAATAAACTTAAAGAAATTTATGAATTTGTTTAGAAGAGTAAGGAAAATTAATGTGACTAAAAACTATGGAGTAAAAGGAAGATATCTGCTATAGTTAGGGAAGTAATGATTAAAGTGTAAATGTTAAATCATTTCAACATTACCTAGCCAGATGAATAAATCTAAAAAAAAGAAACTCTTCCCAACACCTACACCCTACCACACCCTTACAGCAAAGTAGTAATTGGATTAGGTTTCCTTTAATTTTATAATATTGAGTCAAAAAAGGGAAAAGCTTAAAAATTACTGCGGAAATGACAGAAAACATAAAATCCCTGTATGTCAAATTTTACACCACAGCATCTTCCCCTTATCCTGTTTCCCTTTCCCTTCACCAAATAATTTAAGGAATACTAATTGGTAGTATGAGTAGTTAGTTGCTACAACAGATAAAGTACCAGACCTGTAGTCCGGAAGACCTGAGTTCAAATGTGACCTCAGACCACTTGTTAGCTTTGTGACCCTAGGCAAGTAATTTAATACTCTTTGCCTCCGTTCCTCATCTGTAAAATGAGCTGAAGAAGGAAGTGGCAAACTATTCCAGTTTCTTTGCCAAGAAAACCACAGTTCAGATCACAAAGTGTCAGGCATGATTGAAATGACTGAACAACAACATATTGTATGACTTCTTTTGTCATGCTGAGATGGAACCTACCACAGTGATTAATGAGCCAGATATATAGCATATATGTACATATTATATATATACAGATATATAAAGAATGTGTTTACTATTTCTGCTTTTCTACATTTGGTTGTGAGGTATTTAAGTCCTAATACATGGTCAATTTTTGTGTAGGTGCCGTATACCATATACTGTTGAGAATAAGGTATATTCCTTTCTATTTCCAGGATTAGTGGATACTTTAAATTTCTACTTTACCCTCTTCTTCTAATATATCAGGTTAGTTTCCTTTGATATTTTATTGAAATATATTTTCCAGATTTTTAAAAAATCATGACTTTCAAATATTCCAATAATTCTTATATTATCTCTCCTAGATCTATTTTCTAGGTCATAAAATTCCAGACCTGTAGTCAGGAAGACCTGAGTTCAAATATGACCTCAGACCACTTGTTAGCTTTGTGACCCTAGGCAAGTAATTTAATACTGTTTGCCTCCGTTCCTCATCTGTAAAATGAGCTGAAGAAGGAAGTAGCAAACTATTCCAGTTTCTTTGCCAAGAAAACCACAATTCAGATCACAAAGTGTCAGGCATGATTGAAATGACTGAACAACAACATATTGTATGATTTCTTTTATGTCATGCTGAGATGCAACCTACCATAGTGATTAATGAGCCAGATATATAGAATATATGTACATATTTTCTCTATATATATGTATGTATGTATATATATATATGATATATATGTATATATACACAGACATATAAAATACATACACACATTCACATTTGGACTAACTGTGGTTGAAAAATTCATTTAAATTCCCATTATCTCAGAAAAATCTCTAAGACAAATTAGAAATGACTTGCTGACAAGCATGAGTAAAGAAGTCCCTTACTGGCAATTCTATGGAACAATAAATTATTGTTGCAAATCCCTGTGCCACTCCCCACTATTGCTTACCAATGGGTTTTGCTCATGTCTCCTGCCTCATTTTCCTACAAATCTTCCCTCTCCTGCTCTCTCCCTGATTTCCTTGTAATTTTGGTTGCATTGATTTTGCTTGTGCAAAACCTTTTTAATTTATATAATCAAAATTATCTATTTATATTTTGTATTGCTTTCTATATCTTCTTTGGTCCTAAATTCTTCCTTTATCCATAATCTGACAGATAAACTATTCATTGTTCTCTCAATTCGCTTATGGCATTACTCTTTATGTGTAAATCATATACCCATTTTGATCTTATCTTGGTGTATAGTGTAAGATTTTGGTGTATACCTAGTTAATGTCATATAGTTTTCCAGTTTTCCCAGCATGTTTTATAAAAAAAAATTAGTTTTTGTTCCAAAAACTTGAATTTTTGTATTTATCTTATAATAACACTATGGTCATTTATTATAATATAAATTATACCTATTCCATTGGTCCACCACTCTATCTTTTAGCCAGTACAAGATTGTTTTGTTAATTATGACTTTATAATACAGTGTGATATCTGGTATGGCTAGACTACCTTCTTTTGCATTTTTAAAATTCCCTTTATGTCCTTGAACTTTTGTTCTTCCAGATTAATTTTATTATTTTTTCTAACTATAAAATACATTTTCATAGTATGAATAGTATGGCACTTAATAAATAGATTGTTTTAGGTGGAATTATCAGTTTAATTATACAGATTCAGCCTAACCAAGAACAAATGATTCATGCAGTCCTAGGAATTTTTCTCTAATTTATGGTTGTAAGCAATTAGAGATAGACATTTTCTCCTAAGTCCTGTTTTGGCTATATGGCATAAATTTTGGTGTGTTATCCCATTAATGTAATTTTCTTTAATGAAATCATCCATTTTTATATGATTTGCTTGACCTACTTGATTTTTTTTAATATTAGATTATATTTCAAATGAATTTTAATCTCTTTTTTGATTGTCCATTTTGGATGTATTTTTATTGTATTATAATCAGAAAAGAATGTGTTTACTATTTCTTCTTTTCTACATTTGGTTGTGAGGTATTTCAGTCCTAATACATGGTCAATTTTTGTGTAGGTGCCATATACCATGTACTGTTGAGAATAAGGTATGTTCCTTTCTATTTCCAGGAGTTTATCAACCTCCTTAACTTCTTTCTTTCTTTCTTTTTCTTGGTTAGATTTATCTGGTTCTGGGAGGGTAAAGTGGAGGTCTCCCATTAATATAGTTTTATTATCTATTAATTCTCATAACTCATTCAACTTCTCATCCAAAAAATGTAGGTGCTATATCATTCAGTTCATATATGTTTAATATGGATATTACTTAATTATCCATGGTACTTTTCAGAAAGATATGATTAGCTTCTTTATCCATTTTGACTAGATATATTTTTGCTTATACTTTGACTGATAACATGATTGCTACTCCTGCTTTCTTTGCTTCAGCTGAAGCATAATAGATTCTGTGCTATGACCTTACCTTTACCCTGTGTGTATCTCTCTGCTTTAAATGAGTAACAACATATTATAGGATTTTGATTTTTAATCCATTCTACAACCCACTTCCATTTGATGGGTGAGTTCAACCCCTTTATATTCATAGTTATGATAAGTAAGTACATATTTCCCTCAAAACTATATATTTTTTGCTTATTTGTCACCCCCTTCACATACCTGCCCTCTTCCTTCCTCACAAGTATTTAACCACTCATCAACACCTTCCCCAATATGCTCTCAGTTTAATCAGTCCCCCCGCTCCCTTCTATTATCCCTAACCCTTTTTATTTCCTTATATGGTAAGATAGATTACTATTTCATACTAAGTGTGAATGTCATTTCCTCTTTGAGACAATTTGATGACAGTAACATTTAAATCCCACCCCTAATAATCTCTTTCATGTGTCTTTAATGAGGGATAGTTTACCACATTCTATCTTCCTCCCCCTCTTCTTCAAATGCAATTTTCTTTCTCACCCATTTATTTTGTCCCTTGGGGTATCATCCATCAGTCATCTTATATCCACATCCTCTGCCTACATATGCTTCTTTTTTTGTTGTTGTTGGGTATTTTTTTGTTTGTTTGTTTGGCTTTTTTTTTTTAGTGAGGCAATTGGGGTTAAGTGACTTGCCCAGGGTCACACAGCTACTAAGTGTCAAGTGTCTGAGGCCGGATTTGAACTCAGGTACTCCTGACTACAGGACCGGTGCTCTATCCACTATGCCACCTAAGTTGCCCCCCTACATATACTTCTAATTGCTCTTATAATCTTACATTGTAGGTAAAATAAAAATTATTTATCTTTGGTCTTTTATTTATAAATGATTGAAAGTCCATTATTTCATTTAATGTCCATTTTCTCCCTAAAAAAGATTATATTCAGGGGGCAGCTATGTGGTGCAGTGGATAAAGCACCGGCCCTGGATTCAGGAGTACCTGAGTTCAAATCCGGCCTCAGACACTTGACACTTACTAGCTGTGTGACCCTGGGCAAGTCACTTAACCCCCATTGCCCTGCAAAAAAAAAAAAAAAAAGATTATATTCAATTTTGCTGGGGAGGTGATTCTTTTTCATAATCCTAACTCCTTTCCTTTCCAGTATATTATATTCTAAGCATTCAGGTTCTTCAATATAGAAGTTGATAAATCCTTGGTAATCCTAATTGTAGCTTAATAATATTTTATTTGTTTCTTTTTGGCTCCTTGCAATGCTTTCTCTTTGATCTGTAAGCTCTGGAATCAGGCTATGATGTTTCTGGGAGTTTTCATTTTGTGATCTCTTTCATTCAGTGATTAGTGGATACTTTCAATTTCTACTTTACCCTCTTCTTCTAATATATCAGGTTAGTTTCCTTTGATATTTTATTGAAATATCTTTTCCAGATTTTTTGAAAATCGTGACTTTCAGGTATTCCAATAATTCTTGTATTATCTCTCCTGGATCTATTTTCTAGGTCATCATAATTTTTACATTTTCTTCTTTTTAAAAAAATTTTTTATCACATATTGAGGTTTCATAGAGTCATTTCCTTTGTTCCATTCTAATTTTATGTCATCATTTTATTCAATGAGCTTTTGTACTTCCTTTTCCATTTGGTCAGTTCTATTTTTTAGAGTTTTATATTCCTCAGTAGATTTTTTTATATATCTTTTCCCATGTTATTTCCTCTTTTTCATGATATTTTTGCATCACTCTCATTTCTTTTCCTAATTTTTATTCTAGTTCTCTAATTTGCTTTATAAATTCTTTCTACACTCTTCCAGGAATTCATTTTGGGCTTGTGATCAAATTACACTTTTCTTCACAGCTTCACATGTAGCCAGTTTAACATTATTGTCCTCTTCTAAGTTTATGCTTTGATACTTCCTATCACCATAGTAAGTTTCTATAGTCAAGCCCATTTTCTTTTGGGTTTTGCTCATTTTTTCTGTCTTTTTCATGACTTGGTGTTTTTATGTGACAGTTGGGCTCTGGTCCTGCTTTGCCTCAAGCTTTTTGTACTAGGGCTTTGGGTCTTACTGCTGACTTTCCCTCAGCTTCAGGCTTAGCCACTTGCTTTCTCTGCATGTTAGGCTTCCCTTCTGGCTTGTACTGTGGGGAAGGGCCTCCCAGTTGGCCTCCCATAAATGTGGAGTTTAGCTGTTTGACTGCTCAAGTGGTAGAGCATCACAGATGGGTTGCTATGGTAACAGTTTTTTTGGTGAATGGCCCTAGAATAGGAATATTTTGCTGCTTTGCCCCAATGGTGGTATATTCTGCTGCTGGGTCGCAATGGAAACAGGACCTCTTTGTTGGTAGGTGATGAAGGAGTGATTTTGTCCCAGATCTGCCAGAGGTGCCCTGCTGCTGGGTTGTTGTTGAAAAAAAGAATCTTTCTACTGGTAGGTTCCAGGGCTAGGGTCTCCCTGTTGACCAGTCCTGGGATGGGTCTTCACTGCTGGTTATCAATGGGGTCAAATCCTCCTTGGTGGCTTCTGGTAGAAATGAAGTCTCTGGGGTGGGGCCTTGCTGACTGGACTAGACTGTACACTTGCCTAAGGGACTACTGATTAATAGGAAGATGTGACCTCACTGATGGATTGTCCCAGGCTTGAAGCTTTGCTACAGGACCCCTGCTGTGGGGCTGTTTGTGGCTGCTGCTCTTGGACCTTTTTCCCCTCCTTTCCCAGTAAGACGGAGCTTTCTGGTAAAACTACTTCCCTCCTCCTAGATCAATTCTAAGCTAGTTTTCTCATTGTTTGGAAGGAAATTTGAGACTGATTCAGAGGGTTTCTTCTTCACTCTACCATCTCAGCACCAGAATCACTCTCAAGAAGAATATATTTTAACAAGAAAAGACAAGGTTTTCATATATGAGAATAAGCCCATATTTTACAAATGAAGGCAGTCCAAGAGGGAATGAATTTCTGAAGAATAAAATTCTGAAACATCCCACTACCCACACTATTTCTCATATGCACACACATTCATGAACAAAATTGTTTCAGTGTGGGAGGGAAGGCACAAAGAGACTATTGTGGATGCCAGTAGAACTCATTGACCAACACAGATTTACAAAGATAGGTACAAAACCTGAAAGCAAAGACAATAATCTGAGCATTTTTTTTCCTCTTTAGTGAGGCAGTTGGGGTTAAGTGACTTGCCCAAGGTCACACAGCTAGTAAGTGTTAAGTGTCTGAGGCTGGATTTGAACTCAGGTACTCCTGACTCCAGGGCCAATACTCTATCCACTGTGCCACGTAGCTGCCCCTGAGCATATTTTTATAAGTGTTTCATCACCCTGTAAGAATAGTGTCATGAAGACTAAAACTCTGGATTAACAAATGCTTATGAAGGACAACAACGACAACAACAAGTCATTAAAAACAACAAAACAAGAGGAAGATAGAAGAAATTTGAGTTGTGTTAATCAAATATTATTTTATTTCTCTTTTCTCATCCAAGGACACTGATGTTGGCCTATGGGAATAAAACAAAAATATTTAGCTATAAGGAACCTGAGATAAATAAAGAGACACATAGTTTCTAGCTACCCTCCATTAGTTGAAGTTGCAAGGTCCCTATGGATTGGTCGGGAAAGGTGACAGGGAAGGGAATAATTATTTCTTAAATAATGATTTTGTTCCAGAAACTATAATAAGGACCTTAAAAATTATTTTATTTGAACATGGAGAACATTTTGTGATGCAGCACATACTTCTAACACAACTGCAGTGTTCCATTTTTGTCTGATCTATAGTGGTATTCAATTTTAGCTAGACATATAATCTCTTCCATATTTTGAATATGATATTGTGGTAAAAAGTTTTAACAGTCGGTTAGCGATAATGGAGAGATGCCAGTTTTTTTAAGGACCACCCTTTTGGGGAGGAGACCTACGGCATGAGCTACGCACGCCAGACTGCCTGCTACGCACGCCAGACTGCCTGCTAAGGACTCAATTTCCGGGGTGTGAGCTTAAAAGGCAAGGAGAGAATGGAAGTGGGATCTTTTCCCTGCTCTGCTGGTCCCCTGGCTGAGCTGCACAGACAGACGCTGACTGGAGTTGGCTCGCGGTTAGCAGCACGCGCTTGACTTGGTCTCTCTCTCTCTCCCCAAAGGTGGCCTTGGGCGTTTGGTGAGTTTTATACGGAATATAGACTAAGCTTAGACTTAAGACTATTTGTTCTATATTTCTACTTTCCTATCCCTCTAATCAACATCACCTGGTAACTACCACACAATTAAGCTCTAACTAGAAAACCAGAAGCTTCTTCCATTTACTAGTCTGGGAGATAAATTAAGGGAAAGGTTAAAGAGGGGAGATCTATGATCTAATATCCAATTTTAAATCTCACAATATATAATCTCTGCTCAGTGTTGCTCCCTCATGGTCTCACATGACTGCTTCTGGGAAAAAAAAAAAAAAACCAAAACATACTGATAGCCACTGCTGATTGTGCTTCTTAAATCATTGTTGCTAAACTGAACTTTCTAAAATTCTTCATATTTTGGAGGATCTTCCTAATTTATAATCAAGATTATTCAACTTCCATTATGAATGTGGAGTCCTAAATATTTGGATATGTCTAAAACAACAAACAGAAACAAAGCATGAGTGTATGAAATGGAGCCAAATATTCTGCTTATTGATAGATATTATCATAAATGTAAAATAGTTTTGTCTTATTTTATTTTCTTTCAGTATTTTCCTCAGAGACTATTTTAGGCAAATAAAGAAGGTAATACTGAAAAAAAATGCTTTCCCAAGATGTCAGAGAAGAGGCTGTGACTCCCACAAGCTCCAGATAAACCCGTCCATTCATGCCCATATAATGTGGTAAAAATCAAAACCCAGAACAACCTAATGCACATAAGAACATAGTGAGACTATTTCTCCACAGAAGAGGGCAATTCTGATCACTTATTGATCAGGCTGAACAGCTCACCGCAAGGTCCGGACCCAGCCAAGGACACTGCTTCCAGCGCATGTCAGAGTCTTCAGCACCAGCAGCTTCTGAGGCTCCCATCACAGACTGGTTAGGGGGTTCAGCAGTAGGCCGGGGTGAAATGGAGGCAGTATCTACTGGAGTTGGGGCAAAGCACCCTGGGTCTGAACCAGTGGGCTGAATCAAGTGGTGGTGGCCCATTGGGGGAGGGGCAAAAGCATGCCAAACTTCCGACCATAGAGAATCAGAGTTCAATCAGACTTCTGTTTCTGGGTCAAAGAGAAAGCAGCTGTGATTGCTCACAAGCCAGGCAGGCTGAGAAGAAGCCCAATCACCCCCTGGGCCACCCTGTAACATGAACAGTGTGTCCTGGAACCAGCACTACACTTTAAGAAGGAGTAAAAAGCCAAGAAATAGTAACCCAGGATGAGTAGGCAGAGAAAGCAGAAGACCATCGAAAACTTCTTTGGAGGAAAGGTAGACCACAATACATCCTCGGAAGAAGAAGATAATAGTAGGTTCAAAGCTCCAACATTCAAAGCTTCCAAGAAAAATATGAACTGGTCTCAGGTCATGGAAGCTCTCAAAAGGGACTTTGAAGAGAAGGTAGGAGAGATAGAACGAAGATGTAGTGAAAGAGAGGAAGGAATGGAAAGAGAAATGAGAGAGATGCAGGAGAGTCATGAGGAAAAAGTAAACAGTTTGAAAAGCCAAATGGAAAAGGAGATTAAAATACTGTCTGCTGAAAATAATTGCCTAAGAATTAGGATTGAACAAATGGAAGCTAGTGACCTTATGAGAAACCAAGACACAGTAAAGCAAATCCAATTGAATGAAAAAATAGAGGGCAATGTGAAATATCTCCTTGGAAAAACAGCTGACCTAGAAAATAAATCTAGAAGAGGTAATTTGAAAATCATTGGACTACCTGAAAACCATGACCAAAACAAGAGCTTAGACACCATCCTCCAAGAGATTGTGAGGGAAAATTGCCTGGATACTCTAGAAGCAGAAGCTAAAATAGAAATTGAAAGAATCCACCAATCACCTCCTGAAAGAGATCCCAAAGGGAAAACCTCCAGGAATATTATACCCAAATTCCAGAACTCCCAGGTCAAGGAGAAAATATTGCAAGCAGCTAGAAAAAAGGAATTTAAATACTGTGGAGTTCCAATAAGGATAAAGCAAGATCTAGCAGCTTCTACATTAAAGGACCAAAGGGCATGGAATATGATATTCCAGAGGGCAAAGGAACTGGGACTAAAGCCAAAAATCACGTACCCAGCAAAACTAATCATCATCTTTCAGAGGAAAACATGGAATTTCAATGAGAAAGAAGACTTTCAGGCATTTGTTATGAAAAGACCTGAACTGAATGGAAAATTTGACTTTCAAGTACAAGACCCTGGAGAAGCATAAAAAGATAAACAGGAAAAAGACTTCATGAGGGATATTAAAAGATCAAACTATTTATATTCCTACATGGGAAGATAATACTTCAAACTCATAAGAACTATCTCAGTAAGGATTCAATAGAGGACACAGGTCTGAACTGAATACAAAGGGATGTTATGTTTTGTTCTTTGTGGGGTGTCTTATGTCTGGGGCCGGATTTGGGCTTGGGGCCTCCTGGGTCCAGGGCTGGTGCATTGTACACTATGGCACCTAACTAACCCATAATGACATCCTTAAAATAGGGTTGAGGTGTAGGAGAAATAGACTGGGGGAGGGGGAAGGGAGAGATGGTCTGGGGAGAGGTTGTTCACATGAAGGAAACAATGAAAAACTTATGGAGGGGAGGGGAAGAGGGGGAAGGAATTGGGGAGTGATTGAACCTTAATGTCATCAGAATTGACTCAAAGAAGGACAAACATACATACTCAAGTGGGTATAGTAATATATTTTGCCCTGATGGAGGGGAGGGAGATAAGGGGGGGAGGGAAGGAGGGAAGGGCAGATTCTAGGAGAGAGTAGTAAAAAGCAAAATACTTTCAAGGAAGGTGAAGGAAGACGTTCTGCATAACGGCACAAGTATGAAATATTGAATTGCTTGATTTCATAGGGAGGGTTGAGGAGAGAAGGAGGAAGAAAATTTGGAACATAGTATTAGCTCAAAGACCTTAAACTCATCAGAGTTGGTTCATGGATGGAACAATATTCACACCCAGTTGGGAGGAGTAATCTATTTAACCCTACAGGAAAGTATGAGGGGGAGAAGATAAGGAAGGAAGGGTGAAAAAAAAAAGGGAGTGCAGAGTAGGGGAGGGGATGGTCAGAAAAAAAAAAGTGAAAACACTTTTGAGGAGGAATAGTTTAAAAGAAGATAGAAAATAGAATAAATATAGGAAGGGAATAGGATGGAGGGAAATAGTTATGATGTTTGAATATAATGGCAAAACATATGGTACCTACTTTGCTGGGCTAATATGAAGAAAATTCTTTGTCAAGTTTAAGGTACTTTATTTAGGTTATGATGAACAGGATACTATCAGAAAAAACCTGGAAAGACCTACATGAACTGAAGCAGAGTGAAATGTACTGTATACAAAATAACAGCAATAGTGTAAGATGATCTGCTGGGACGCATGTGGTTATTTTCAGCAAGGCAATGGTTCAATATAACCCTGAAGGACTTATGAAAATGGCAACCCATCTACAGAGAAAGAAGTCATAGTATCTGAAAATAGATGGAAACACATGTTTTTTCTTTTCTTTTCTTTTCTATTTTTGTTTTTTGGTGAGGCAATTGGGGTTGGGTGGCTTTCCCAGGGTCACATGGCTGGTGGGTGGTGGGTGTCTGAGGCTGAATTTGGGCTCGGGTGCTCCTGGTTCCAGGGCCGGTGCTCTGTCTGCTGCGCCACCTAGCTGCCCCTGGAAACACATTCTAAATTTTTTTTTTCTCTTTGACAATTGCTCAGTCTGAAATTTTGGGAGTTTTTTGACTGTTTTCTCTCACAACTCAGCTAATGTGGGAATGTTTTCCATGACTACTCATGTATAACTTATTTTGAAATGCTCGAGTTCTAGTGGGTGGGGGGTGGGAATGGAGGAGGAAGAGAAGTTGGAACACAATTTTAAAAAAATGTTGTTAAAATTTGTTTTCACAATATATTTTGGAAAATAAAATTCTATTCAATAAAAAAAGAAGGTAATACTAAAAACAAAGGAAAGCTGCTATATTAATTAGATTAAATTTCTTTTTTTTTCCCAGGAAATTCTGGGCACACTAAGTATTTAGGGGTGTGTGTGTGTGTGTGTGTGTGTGTGTGTGTGTGTGTGTGTGTGTGTGTGTGAGGTGTGTGTATGTGAAACTAATACAGATATGAGTCAGAGAAAGAGAAGAGCTCTTTCACTCTGTTGATTCTGATGTCTTTTTATACCTTTGGTAATGATCTTGAATATCTTATGTCTGTGTTAGATGTCACATTTCAATGTAATCAGCAACTTGTAAGCAAATAGAAATGAAAGCTTTGTTTTATTCAGTTTTCATAAGCAGATAACATTTGGTCAAATATACCATAAAAGAGATCTAGCACTATCATGTATGTGACAGCTATATTTTTTTTTCCTTTCCCCTTTGGTGATTTTCTTAGCTAAATGGGAACTTCCCTGAAGGATTGAAGTATATAAATGGAAAGGTAGAAATAAGATATTTCAGTTTGCTTATAAGAATTATTGAAATAACCATTGTTACCTCATTTCTTTTTTCAATCACAGTAAAAATAGAGAAGTGTCTCAATCATGGGCACTCCACTTAAAATGAGGTCTTTAAGAGGACAAGGATAACTAGAGGCAGTGGTCAGAATTCAAATTTCAAGGATGTTAGTATTGTTGAGAATGACTTTAGTTCTCTATTAGATCCTGAGGGTATGTTTTATGTAGTTATAATTTTTTATTCACTAAACTCAATGTTTTAGAGGATCTACATCAGCTACATTCAAGCACTAAGGTATCCGGCTTTCTCAGTGTGTGTGTATATGTACATACATATATACTTATACATATGCATATGTATATATGTGTGTCTTAGTTGCAATGCAATGCAATACAATGAAATACAAAGCACTGCAATTCAATGTAATACAATTCATCAGACAATTACTAAATTCCAACTATGTGCCAAGCAGTGTGCTAGGTAATGGGGGATGCAAATAAGAAAAAAGCTAGATCTAATGCTGTACAACAACATACTAAAGGAAAATGAAATAGGGACAGGAAACAGAGGATATCCAGCATGGGGCATTAAGATGCTGGAGTCTAACTAAGTAGAGCAGCTTTTAGAAAGTGAAGAATTGACTGAGCTTCCATGCCTTCTTGAAAGGGTAGGCTTGGAAGGAGTATTTTTTAGCCTTGTTTTTCAGAAAAACAAATAGTACCCTACTCTGAAAGCCTTCCTTTAAAATAAAAGGTCCCAATTCATCATCAAACAATATAATTTTATTAATCTTCTACAAGAAGTATTATCAGGGGCAGCTAGGTGGTGAAATGGATGAAGCACCGGCCCTGGATTCAGGAGGCCCTGAGTTCAAATATGACCTCAGAAACTTGACTCTTACAATCTATGCGACCCTGGGCAAGTCACAACTCTCATTGCACCACAAACAAAACAAAACAAAACTCAAATATTTTTGCGTCATTTGGTATTTTAAGAAAGATGCTATCTGCATCTAGAGAAATTAGTGATTAAATAAGAGTATGTATAGTATTATTATATGTATGTATGTACATATTTACGTATGTGTTATAGTAACCATCTCTAGGAAAGGGGAGGGAAGAAAAGAAATTCACATGATAATTTTGTTGTATATTTGAAAGGAATAGCAGGTTGCTCATAGTAGATTTGCTGTTTCATGTGCAATCATATTTTTATTGTACTATGTTATGGAAATGCTTGTTTTATTCCACAAATTAGAAACAAAGTAAATTTTTAAAAGGCTATGGATAAAAAAAAATGCACAGGATCACATTAATTAAAGCAATTAAGTGGAAATACAGTTTTTTTTTTTTTTTAAATCATGAATCTAAAGTTAAGAAGCCCTGATCTGGAAGGCAACTAGGTGGCACAGTGAATAATGCACCAGCCCTGCATTCAGGAGGACCTTAGTTCAAATTTGGTCTCAGATACTTGATACTTACTAGCTGTGTGACTCTGGGAAATTCACTTAACCCTCATTGCTCTGCAAAAACAAACAAAACAAAAACCCCAAAACCCAAAACAAACAAACAAAAACCCTGATCTTTCTTCTGAGGTAGAGAGCTTGCACTATGATATTTTCAATGACAATAGGCTTGAAAACAACAATAAATTACATAGGATAATCGAGTTTAATAATACAGAGGAAAAAATGAACAGTTAAAGAGATCAAAAAGTTTGAAATATGCAGTCTAATTAAAAGATAAGGGTAGGCAAGGTTTTCAGTAAAAGAAGGGATGTTAGTTGGGACTTAAAGGAATGGAGGATTGTCAGTAGCCAAAGCAGGAGTGGGAGAGGGATTCAATCATGATAGCAGCCAGAGAAAATGTCCATAGTAAAGATGCCATTTCTTTTTCACGAAAAAGGCAGGAAGCCAATATCACTGTATTAAAGAGTATATGGAGAGGAGTAAGGTGTAAGAAGACTAGAAAGTTAGTGAGGCTTTGAATGCCAAACAGAGCATTTTGTATTTGATCCTGGATACAAGAGTGAGCCATTAGAATTTATTGAGTACAGGTGTGTGGGGGTGTGTGTGGGTGTGTGTTTCTGTGTGACAATTAATTTTTTTGTTTTGTTTTAAGGAAATCACTTAATGCCTGAATGAAGAATGGAGAGGGGCAGCTAGGCAGCACAATGGATAAAGCACTGGCCCTGGATTCAGGAGTACCTGAGTTCAAATACAGTCTCAGACATTTGACACTTGCTAGCTGTGTGACCCTGGAGAAGTCACTTAACCCCCATTGCCCCTCCAAAAAAAAAAAAAAAACCAAGAATGGATTATAGTGGGAAGACAGGAAGGAAGACCCACCAGCAAGGTATTCAAATAATATGGACATGAAGTGATGAGTGCCTGCAATAGAGTGGTGGCAGTGTTAGAGGAGAGAAAGTGACATATTTGATTGATGTTGTAAGGTCAATTAAACAGGCCCTGGAAACAATTTGTATATTGGGGATGAGACAGTCATGAATGTAGGATAATTTCACATTTATGAGCCTGAGAAAATAGTAGGATGGTCTTGCTCTCTGTAGTAATAGTCAAGGTAGGAGAGGAGCAGAAGGTTTAGGCAGAAATATAATGAGTTTGGTTTTTGCTAGGTTGAGTTTGAGATGTCTACTGTACATCCAGTTAAGGTTAATTGACTTGCCCACAGTCACACAGTGTAACGATTGGAATAACGCCACCTGCTGGATACTAACTGTAGAAGAGTTCTGCCCATGAAGCGAAGGTCTTTGAGGGCAAGACCAGGAGTCTTTTCTTTGGTATCAGGAAGTGACGCGGACTAGTGGGAGGAGGAAGGAGGAGACGGAGGCGCTCTTTCCTCTGGACTCTGGTGGAGAAGGGAGCTAAAAATGTGCTCTCCCTTTAATAGATAGAAATCTAGGCCATTCTCTCTCTCTTTACCAAATTCTTATTCTCCTTAATAAATGCTTAAAAGTCTAACTCTTGCTAAAGCTTATAATTTATTGGCGACCACTCATTAGATATTTTAGACAGACTAGCTAGAATTTTAGCCCCTTAACAGATGGCTGACCACGAAGAGGAAAGCTGAACCTCACTTCTGATCTTTCGGTTGGGTAAGAAATTTCCCCTACCCTAACCCTTTAAATCCAAAGTACTACTGAATTGCCAGGTGTTTTCCCTTTAAATTTTTTCAAATGGACCTTTTAAACTCCCTAATTACCCTATTTTTTATTTTAGTCTGTTTAACCAGACAAATGGGAGATAAGATCATGTTAATGCTTTGTTTTTGTGGATTTTCTATTTTTCTTTTTCTTTTTGTTAAAAGAGCCAGCAACTTACTCACACAAGGAAATATCTCTCCCTCTCCCAACCATGCTTTTTCTGAGAAACCTGAAGAGATTCCTGCAGCTTTTCCCAATTCTAACACTAATTGTTGCTCTAATTTTGCATGCCTGGAGGCAATGACCCACCCTCTAGAAGCTTTTAATCCCCTAGCACCTGGAGGCAAAGTGGGGGAAGAGGAATCCAGGCCTGAGTTCAAAATCAAGTCTGATTCAAATTGTGCTGGTCCCTCCCCTCCTCTCCAGACCCCACCCTCTACTCCTCCCATGGCCAAGCCCATTGCTTCCCTGGCCTGGGAAGTCCAGAAATCTAATGCTCATGCGCAACTTTCTCTAACTACATTTGCAGCTTCAGGCTCAGCCCTTCCTCAGCCTGGCTGTGCTTCTGAGACAACCTTAGAAAACCCTTTAAATTCCAGATATGCTCATTTTGTTCATAATTTTGCTAACCTGCTTTTGCCTTTCATTCGTAATCTTATAAAGCATTTGTATGGTGAAAAAGACTGACAGACAATATAGAGGGGTTAAAGAAGAAAAATTTAAGCTGAATAAGAATGACAATCATCAACATAGTTCAAGACTCTGCTTCTTTTGCCATGGAAGGGTATATATTTTACAGAAATGTAGAAGTAAGCAGCAAGGTATTGATATGAGTGTTGGGGATTTTAGATATCGGAATCAAAAGTGTTCTGAATTTACTCAGAGTATTAATGTCAGTTCAGAGGTTACATAGGATTTCTATGCTATTACATCTACATTTTGAAATTAATGGTATGGGTTTATTTTTATAGAGATTTTCATGCTTTTGAGATTGTATTTTATACTTAGTTTTTAAAACAAGGAGAATATTTGTAAAAGCTTTTTAGTCATGTGATCAAGTCTATATTTTATAATACTCTTATTAATATTAAATTCATGCTCATTTAGATTTCCTTAGTTTGAATTTCACTTTTTTTTATTGTTCCATGTGTATTTTCTTCTATTCATTTATCTAATTTTAAAAAATTGAGAGATGGTTTTGATTTCATAATACAATGTTAATTCTAGGAGTATTGTGCTCCCATATTCTGAGTTGTTTGTTTTTGTTATTTTTTCTCAACTGATTATTTGATCAAACTCTTTAAAGCATTTCCCTGGCAAATTGGTTGCCATGGCAAGTGTAAATTGATTCTAGAAGTATTATTTTTGATAAGCATATTCCAAAAAAAAAAAAAAGAGGGGAACATTTGTAAAAGTTTTCTTTTTTCAAAAAAAAAGTTTTCTTTGAGATTCTGTTGTGCTTTAACTTATATTTAAATATGTTCTGATTTTTCACAAAAGTGATTGTATACTAAGTAAAAAAAAAGGGGTATTATTTGAAATTGTTGCATAAATATATATTGTGTCAAGTCAAGATGTATTCACATTTTTTGCAATCATTTATTATCCTCAATTTTTAAATCCATATGAGACTTGGATTATGGGAACTTATCATTTAAGACACTAATTGCCTTTATTCTGAGTTATCAGATGCCAGTTGGCCAAGATGCCATCCAATCACAAGAGGAATACATGCAAGAGCAGACACTGAACTGTCACATGAGGGGAGACATGCATGAAGTCAAGGTATGGCCGAGGGAATGGCTTTTGACAAATGTTGAGGTTGGATTCTCTTGGTTTAATATTTTATTCTCTTTTTCCCCACAATATTGTACAGATGGCTGGAAGTATTCATCCCACCCATCTCACTTCTACACCTGGCTTCTATACTCCCTCCTATATGCCTGATGCCATGGACATCTCAATCCCATGCATCTGATTAAGTCTGACTCAGTTTCTTCCAATATGTTCGGTGGCATGGACATATATTCCATCCACCTATTTTAAGCCTGGCATACTGTATGGGCAGTACATATTGCTCAAGTGTGGGAATGCTCATATCCCATCATTTCTCTGTTCTTTTATGGTAACCCCCATAATTATCTCAGGTGTCATGATAAATACACTGTTGAATTTGGCCTTGACATCTGTTACCAATTATATAAGATTTTAAAATTTCTCATAATGGCATGAGGATAATTAGGCAGATGATGCAAAAAGTGATGAAACAGATAAAAATTATTTTTAATAATTAATATTGCAGCAATTGTCTTCTCAATTACCCTCCATAAGGGGGGGGGACTATAGTAATATTATAATTTTAAAGAATGTTTCAATTTTTGTTTTATTATATGTTTCATGTGTAACAACTAAGATTCTGAATTCCCTTAGACATGTTTTTGAGAACTTTCATTGTTTGATTTGATTATTGACAAAGCTATTTTAAAGTTGTGTTAAGCTCAATTTTGTAGGAAATTTTCCTGGCTGATTACCAGCATCCACACATCAACCCCTGAAGAGACTTCCATTCTACGACTACACCTAGAGGACATCTGAGAAAAGACTTTCAAAGACTTTAAATGAACAGTTTTGATTTGTTGTTTTTGTTGTTTTTTTTCTCTTTCTGTTATAATATACACCATCTGTAACATGTATTCTCTGCAGAGGCCCTCCCTTTGCAAGACTAATGTCAAAGCGTCGGTTCATGAGGACAAAAAAAAATCGCCCCTCTGGACAAAACTTTCCTCTCTTCCTTTTCTATATTGTTCACATATTATTAGTTAGCAATAGTTATTATATTCTTTTTACTGTTCCGTCAAGGAAACATTTTGTTTCTTGAGGAACAACAGGGGGGACTATAATGATTGGAATAACGCCACCTGCTGGATACTAACTGTAGAAGAGTTCTGCCCATGAAGCGAAGGTATTTGAGGGCAAGACCAGGAGTCTTTTCTTTGGTATCAGGAAGTGACGCGGATTAGTGGGAGGAGGAAGGAGGAGACGGAGGCGCTCTTTCCTCTGGACTCTGGTGGAGAAGGGAGCTAAAAATGTGCTCTCCCTTTAATAGATAGAAATCTAGGCCTTTCTCTCTCTCTTTACCAAATTCTTATTCTCCTTAATAAATGCTTAAAAGTCTAACTCTTGCTAAAGCTTATAATTTATTGGCGACCACTCATTAGATATTTTAGACAGTTTAGCTAGAATTTTAGCCCTTAACAACAGCTAATAAGTGTCTGAGTCTGGCTTTGAACTCAGAACTTCCTAATGGCAAGCCCAGTGCTCTTTCCACTGTGCAACTCAGACTTTTTTATGAAAGAACAAATGGATTACCTATAATTGGGCTCTAAGCAGAAGACTGAAAAGAAGAACCAGGGAAAAATCAAATTTAGGTAACTTGTGTTGAGTACATTCTTTCTTTCTCTACTTCCAGTTCATATTTAGAGAAACAAAGGAGAAAAAGAGCACAAAAAACCCCAAAAAAAACCCAAAACCAAAAAAGTAAAAGTGAATGGAATGGAGGGAACACATGGATCCATAAACTCCAAAATCTCCATTTAAGGAGGTAGCTCATTTCATAAAATTGCCTCATTTCTCACATGACTCCACTCCTTTAGGACTTATCCGACTTTTCCACTATGGAGCCCCATGTCAACTCTCTTTCCCAGGCCCCTGAACCGATAAACCACCCCCTGCTTTTCAGCTTCCTTTGTTGTTTGTTGTCTTCAACGGTTTATAAACTCCTGGAAGGCAAGGGCTGTCTTTTTCATACTTGTAGCCCCAGTATTTAACTTAATGCCTAACATATAATAGGAGTTTAACAAATGTTTATTGACTGTTGATTGACTTGCCAACTGACTTACTAAATGTAGAAGTAGCTAGGATCTATATGGGATAAAATATTGGACCCAGATTCAGAAGACTTAAGTTTAAATCCTGCCTTGAACACTTATTAGCTGTGTGATCCTGGGCAAGTAACTTAGTCTCTATTTACCTCAATATAATTGAATGTTACATGAAGATAATAAAGCATCTGCCTCCCAAGTTTGTTTTAAGGATCAAATAAGGTAACATTTATAAATTATTTAGCAGAATGCATAATGCAAAATAGGAACTTAATAAATTTATCATTCTTTCTTAATTTTGTTCCTTCCCTCATTCCCTCCCTCCTTCCTTCCTTCTATCCTTTTATCCTTCCTTCATTCCTTCTATCCTTAGTTCATTTCTTCCTTCCTTCCTTCCTTCCTTCCAACTTTCTTTCTTCTTTCCTCCTTCCCCAAATGTGAATGTTATTAACTCACACATAAAATGGAAGAAAACAGCAGGATGAATTAGAAAACAAAAAGCAACAATATGTTTTTGTTTTCCTCACAAGAAATACACTTGAAATATGACTGATATAGACATGAAATAAAGAACTGCCTTGCTTCTTAATGTTAAATACCCTGGTAGCCACCTAGGAATTCTCCTCTGGATGAAAGAAGAAAGCAAGCTCAGCCATGTCATAATTCAGACAGGTAGAACCTGACAGTCTGTAACTATATAGTAATAGCTATTAATCATTTCACAAGCACCAGCTAAGACAAAGATGCAAGGCAGCATGTTGCAATGAATAAACTGCTGGATTTGGAGTCATGGACATTCAAATAAAGACTCTGCCACTCACAGTGCCCCTGGGACAATTACTTTACTTCTGTGGTCCCCATTTTCCTCATTTGCAAAAAGAGGGAAATTGGACTAAATTACCTTTAGGGTTCTTTCCAAATCTATTTACATGATCCTATGATTTCTAAATATCTCCATAATTGTAAGGGTAATACTATAGGAAGATATTCAAAGCAAGTGCTTTGAATCATTTAGGTAATAGACTAAATTCACTGAATGCAGGAGTTATTTTATTTTTGTTATCATATTCTGAGAACAGCTTTTTGTCTGATATACAGTGGGTGCTTAATGAATGATTGTTGTTTGATTTATCATTATACCTATCAGATTCTCAGTATTTTCTGTCTTTGGCCAACGTTCTGGCCTAGTAACTCATCATACATAACAACCATTTACTTCCTTGACCTATAGTAACTCTAACCAGTATCTCATACATTACAAAGGAAATGCCTTTTTTTTTATCCCCCTAAATATCTCTCTTGGAATTGAAATCAATTCCTTCAATCTCAAGCCACCTTTAAAAAATGAAAGCCATGAGAAATCCTCTCACTCTCTTAAGTCCTACTATTTTCCTCTCTTCTGACACCTACTTGGAATCCTGAAATTTCCCTAGTCTATCAGGTAAAAAGCAGGATGTAACATTTGTGAAAATTCACATGTTGCTCTAAACTATACTTTTTAAAATAAGGGTCTGTAATATATTCTTTTTAAAATACTTTTATAACTATATTTTAATGCAATTGGTTTCCTTTGTAATCCTATATAGTTTATTTTATATATTTAAAACTAGAATTCTGAGGATGGCAGAGGCTTCACTAGACTTCCAAAGAAGTCCATCTCAGTCTTTTACACACACACACACACACACACACACACACACACACACACACACACACACACACACAAACACACACAGTTGGGATTTGTGTTAGATTCTGGGAAAAGGCCTGAAACAATATTTCTGGTCACATGCCTTGACATAAAGAGAATTTTTTCCTCCTTACTAGGAAAACAAAAATTGTCGCAAGTAGGAAAACACAGGTTGGCATTTTGGAAAAATGTATATGAGAGGCTAAATTCTCTTCCTTGTGGGGCAGGGTTAATCTGAAGTTTAAAATTGCTTTGTTCAGTATATATTGTGATGAAATAATGGGATTTAGCAGATACTCAAAGACCCACCTGGAGATTAATCTATACTGATTGAATCAAGTGAGAGTGATTGACTGCTAATTAAGCCTACTTCAAGTTAATTGGATTGAAATCACACCTGGCTATCCCTTAAGAAGGTATTGTTCTCAGAAACTAGACTGTGAACTCAACTTGAGACCACTTTCAAAGACAATGGATTTGGATGACGCCAACCAATCACCTTGAAGCAGTGTGTAAGGACCGCCTCTGTTCCAGATGTATAAAAAAGCTTCTACAAACAGCTTGAAAGGGGGTTCCTGATTAAAGCAGGCTCATGGAGGAGGACTTCAGGAAGAACCCAACCAGGCTGGAACTCTAGGCTAGACTGGAGCCGAAGCTTCTGATTTAAGGCGACCACAATTTAGATTTTAAACATCACAATGTATAATCATAGAATCAATGACTCTTAGGAAAAGCTGTTGAAGGTCACTTCTTCCAATTAACCTCTTACACAAAGCAATAATTCTCTCTGTATTCCTTATGATGGTATGTTGACCTGAAAATGAATATATTACTAAATGACATTTTTGAATAAACATCCATTTTCAGGGGGCCGCTAGGTAGTGCAGTAGATAAAGTACTGGCCCAGGACCTGAGTTCAAATCCGACCTCAGACACTTGACACTTACTAGCTGTATGACTCTGGGCAGGTCACTTAACCCTCATTGCCCTGCAAAAAAACAAAAACAAAAACAAAAAACAAACAAGCAAAAAACCCCAGACATTTTCTTCTTAAATAACAATCCTTTGAAAAAACATATACATGCATATATATGTATGTGTGTATATGTATATATACATTCATGTATATCCATATATATTTATGTATGTGTATATACATATTTATATATACATATGTTTAGACATATATTCATTAGATATTTATGTGGTAATCATAGATGTTGGTGATTTTGTAATTTACAGGTTTATAAGGATGCAATAATCCATTATTCCATTATTCTTTGTTTTAAATTTAGGGAGAGAAATTTTGAAAGTTTATGAGGGTGATGTGTTTATCAAGTCAGATCATAAAAGTTGCTATTGAAAATTTCAAATTACCAAATCAAATATTTGAAAATCAGTTAAGTGTCATCTGATAGTCAAGATGTTGACATCATTGTGGTGGAAAAACAAAACAAAAGAAATAATGCCACTTAGCTTACAGGAAAAAAAAAAATACAGCCCAGAATGGTAGAAGCCAGTTGCTTGTAAATCAGGACTCATGGTTAATGGAAAGATATCTCATTATCAGTGATATAGGAAAATTTTGGCATATTCTCTATTTCCACTAAAAGATAGTTTTCCTTATCTATGTGAAATATTCACCTTACTCACTTTCTTCCCTTCCTAGGCAGTGCATTCATTTGATGATATTTTCTTTAATGGCTTATTTTAATTTTCATTTATTTTAGTCACCATTTGTAGTTTCCCTGAGTTAAGCACATAGTATAAACCCTGATTATTCTGCATTGTAATTCTGTATTATTCTGAATTTATTCATCATGCCCCAGAAACTTCCTTTCTCACTAAACTGTAATCTTCTGGACTTCTCAATATCACCTTCTTTCCCCCTTCTCTTCCCCTTCCCTCCTTTTTGGAATTAATTTAATATTTTATTTTTCCCAATTACATATAAAAACAATATTCACTTTTTTTTTCTGCTTTGAGTTCCAAATTAGCTTCCTCCCTCCCTTCCTCCCTCTCCCATCATTGAAAAAGCATGCAATTTGATATAGGTCATACATGTGTGTCATGCAAAACATTTCCATATTAGTTGTGTTATGAAAGAATACACAGACAAAAACCCTCAAAGAAGAATAAAGAAAGTTAAAAAAATTATGCTTCTGGGGGAACTTAGGTGGTGCAGTGGATAAAGAACCAGCCCTGGATTCAGGAGGGCTTGAGTTCAAATCCGACCTCAGACACTTGACGCTTACTAGCTGTGTGACCCTAGGCAGGTCACTTAACCCTCATTGCCCCACAAAAAAAAAATTATGCTTCAATCTGTATTCAGGACACCATCAGTTCTTTCTCTGGGGATGGATAGTGTTTTTCACCATAAGTCCCTCAAAGATATCTTGATATGGCCAAGTCATTCAAAGTTGATCATCTCACAATATTACTGTTGCTTTGTAAATAGTACATTTCATTTGGCCTCAGCTCATGTAATTCTGTACAGGCATTTCAGAGAGCATACTGCTCATTATTTCTTACAGTACAACAGTATTCCATCATAATCACATACCACAATTTGTTCAACCATTCCCCAATTGATGGGCATTTCCTCAATTGCCAATTATTTTGCCACCATAAAAGAGTTGCTAAAAATATTTTTGCACATATAGGACCTTTTCCTTTTAGTTTTTTATCTCTTTTTGTATACAGAACTAGTAGAGATATTGCTAAGTACAGGGATATGCATAGTTTTATAGCCCTTTGGTAATAATTCCAAATAGCTGCACAGAATTCAACTAATTGTTGAATCAGTTCACAGCTTCAACAACTGTGCATTAATGTGTCATTTTTCCATATCCCCTCCAATATTTGTTATTTTCCTCTTCTGTCCTATCAGCCAATCTAATTTGCATCTCTCCAATTAATAATAAGAGAATTGTTTCAGATGGTTATAGACACCTTTGTTTACTTCATCTGAAAACTTTTCACTTCTTTTGATAATTTATAAATTGGGGAGTGGCTCTTATTTTAATAAATGTGACTCAGTTTCCTATGTTTGAGAAATGAAGCCTTTATCAGAGAAACTTGCTTCCATTTTTTCCAGTTACTATTGCTAATAGTATTACCTTTCATATAATTTCCTCTCTGTTTATTCTATTTTCTCTCTCCTCTTGCTCTGTCCCTCCTCAAAAATGTTTTGATTCTGAATACCCACTCCCCCAATCTGCCCTCCATTCCCCTTTCCTTCTTACTTTCCTTTACGAAAAGATAGATTTCTATACCTAATTGAGGGTATATGTTATTCCCTCTTTGAACTGATTCTAATGAGAGTAAGCATCATTTACTCCCCCATC
This sequence comes from Dromiciops gliroides, assembly GCF_019393635.1. Classification (NCBI taxonomy): domain Eukaryota; kingdom Metazoa; phylum Chordata; class Mammalia; order Microbiotheria; family Microbiotheriidae; genus Dromiciops; species Dromiciops gliroides. Next base: position 132,103,380 of record NC_057863.1, read on the forward strand.
TTCTTCTCCCCTGTAAAAGCCCTTTCTTTTACTTATACCATTCTACCTCTCCCTTTTCCTTTCTCCCAGTGCATTCTTTTCTCACTGCTTATTTTTTTTTTGAGGTAATTGGGGTTAAGTCACTTGTCCAGGGTCACACAGCTAGTAAACGTCAAGTGTCTGAGGATGAACTTGAACTCAGGTCCTCCTGAATTCAGGGCCAGTGCTCTATACACTGCCCCTACTGCTTAATTTTATCATTTTAGATATCAAGCCTTCATATCCAACTCATACATGTGCCCTCTATCTATATATAGTCTTTCTAACTGCCTTAATAATGAGCAAGTTCTTATGAGTTACAAGTATCACCTTCTCATGTAAAAATGTGAACAGTTTATCCTTGTTAAATTCCTTATGATTTTTCTTCCTGTGGGCTTTTTTATGTTGTTCTTGAGTCCTGTATTTGAAAGTCAAATTTTCTATTCAGCTCTGGTCTTTTCATCAAGAATGCTTGAAATTCCTCCATTTCGTTGAATATCCATCCCCCCCCCCCCCCCAAGGATTCTACTCAGTATTCTTAGACAGGTGATTCTTGATTGGAATACTAGATCTATTGCTGTCTGGAATATCATACTCCAAGTTGTTTGATCCTTTAATATAGAAGCTGCTAAATCTTGGGTTATACTGACTGTGGCTTCATGATACTTGAATTATTTCTTTCTGGATGCTTGCAATATTTTCTCCTAGACCTGGGAGCTCTGGTATTTGACTATAATAGTTCTAGGAGTTTTTATTTTGGTGTCACATTCAAGCAGTGATCTGTGCATTCTTTCAATTTCTAGTTTACACACTTGTTCTAGATTATCAGTGAAGTTTTCACCAATAATTTCTTGAAAGATGCTGTCTAGGTTTTATTTTCTTTTTCATGACTTTCATGTAGTCCAAGAATTTCAAAATGATCTCTCTTGAATCTATTTTCCAGGTCAGTTGGTTTTTTTTCAATGAAGTGCTTCATATTGCCTTCTTTTTTTCAGCCTTCTTGTTTTGTATTATTTTTTCTGGATTTCTCAAAAATATTAATTTTCATTCAATTCTTATTTTTAAGTAATTATTTTTTTTCAGTGAAATTTTGTACCTCCTTTTCCATCTGGCCAATTCTAATTTTTAAGGATTTTTTTTTTCCTTCAGTACATTCTTGTGCCTCTTTTTCCATGTGACTTAGTCTGTTTTGAGGTGTTATTTTCTTCTGTATTTTTAAGTGTTTCCTTCAGCAAGCTGTTGACTCTTTTTTTATGATTTACTTGCATCACTCTCATTCTCTTCCCACTTTTTCCTCTACCTCTCCTACTTGATTTTGAAATACCTTTTGAGCCCTTCCATGGTTTGAGATTAATTCATATTTTTCTTGGGGCTTTGAGCATAAAGTCTTTGACTTTTATTTTCTTCTGAGTGGGTGTTTTTTTTTTCTTCCTTTTCACCATAGTAACTTTCTACGGTCAGAATTTATCTGTTGCTTACTCATTTTCCAAACCTATTTCTAGGCTTTTGTCCCTCTGTTAGCACAGAGCTCTGCTTCCAGGGTGGAGTGTGTACTATCCCAAGCTTCAGTTTTGTGCAGCTGTTTTCAGAGATACTTCTAGGCATGTATAAGTTTTTAGTTCTTCCAATGTGGTATGATATAAGGAGATGTGTGTTTATACTCTCCTGGCCTGTGCTCTGGTATATGAAGCACTGTTTTTTGCCCTGGAACTGTAACGAACATCCCCATTTCACTATGGCCAAAAGCTCTGATCTACTACTGCTTTTCCTCCCCTGGGACTGCCACCCAGGACTGTAACATAGATCAGATTATTGGCAAAGCAACAGAGTCCTGCCTCAGTACTAGCAAAGAGACCACTGTAATCTACTTCTGACCAGTTGTTCCACCTCATTAAAATATATGGATTGAGAACATTGTAAGAAGCTGCTTTTGCTGCCGATTCAGTGGCTCACAATACCTCATCTGGATTGCAAGGGAAGGTCTGTGCTGGCATGGTCTGTACTGGACTGTTCTCCACTCCTACCCTTGTACAACTGACCTTTGCTACTGGCCTTCTAAATTATCTCACCCTATCCTTTTGTTGGTTCTGCTGCTCCTGGAATTGTCATATGACATTACTTAAAGGAATTTGGAGGAGGTTGCAGGAGAGCTCAGGCAAGTTGCTATACTTTCTGCACCATCTAGGTTCTGCCATCTCATTTCCATTTCATTTGTTTTCTTCATCATTAGAATATAAGCTCTTCAAGGACAGGGAATCTTTCTTTTATATTAGTATTTGTATTCCCAATGCTTAGTACTATTACAGGTACATAGTAAGCACTTAAAAAAAATAATTGTAGGATCATTTATTTTTTCCTAATAGAGCTTTATTAATTAAAATATATTTAGATGTGATATGCTGAGATCCCTATCAATTCTGATATTATGGAATTCTAATATCTGTATATCACCAACTTTATTTGCATTACATAACTATCTTTGGAAATAAAAGATCTAAAATTAAACTGGTGAGCTAACAATGTTTTTCATTCTTTGTGTAGTTGTGACATTCCTTATTTTAAGTAATTTAAAGTTTAATATGATAATTTTGAGGTCATGTAGTTAAAACATCATATATATCTAAATTATCTGGTGAAGCACTAAGAATTCTTTCTCACATTTATTTATTTAGATAATGGGGTGGGGGCATGGGGAGTAAAGGCAAATTCCAGTAATTGCATCTAATTTTAAAGCAGTTTTTCATCATTTTTTCTTTGAGTATGTGAACATTTGTTTCTCATTAAAATACCCCAGGATGCAGTTTTGAATAAAACTAGCTAAATAATTAAGCCATACTTGAGATGAATCCATTTGTTTTGGAAGACATATTTAATAGGATTCACATTTAAACCAATTCAAACTGTCCATAATAATAATTGAAGTTCTTGTTGCAAATGTGTAAACAGAAAGGTATTAAACTTGGCTTCCATTTTATATCCTCTAAATTAGAAAGTTCCCTACAAATATAAAGCTGTCTCCAAATTAATTTTCTGTTTACAAAACATCTTTAGGGTTGTCAGGTTTCATCACTAAAATGAGAAGATTAAGTTCCAAATTATCCTGGATGGGTGGTGGTGGACAAGTAGAAAATATCCAGAAATAGATACATGAAGTTATGCACTATGCCAAGCACTTTGCAAATTAACTTATTAGATCCTTACAATAACCTAGGAGATTAAGTATAATTATTATTTCCATTTTACTGTTGAGGTAACTGAGGAAAAAAACCCAAACAGCTTAAATGACTTGTTCAGGGGTCACAGAGCTCAGAAGTGTTTGAGGTAACAATCAAGTTTGGGTTTTCCTGATTCCAGGAATAGTCATTTGTAACACCTAGCTGTCCTTAGATCTGTGAGCCAATTTGCTGAAAACCTCACTACATTTCCTTGAGCAATTCTTTTCCTCTTCTTTGGCATGTTTCTTTTCATCTACTAAAAAAAAATGGTTAGAGAGAGTACATTGTAAAGTGAAAAGAGTGCTGGATTTAGAATCAGAAGAATGAAGTATAAATCACAGTTTTGATCTTTACTAGGCATGTGACTTTGGGCAAGTTCCTTTCACTATTTGGGCCATTGTTACCTCATCTGTAAGATGTATGCAGTGGACTAAATGTCTTCCAATGTCTCTTTTAGTCCTAAACCTATAATACTATGATTCCATGACTTCTAAGTTCTGGTTTAGCTCTCAGCCTATGGTGAAATTATCTATAAACTTCTTTCCCACTTATAAGTAGTTAGATTTCTTCAGAAAAGAGAAGCTACTTAAAATTAACGGGTCATTAGATAATAGAATTGTTTATGTTTCTATTTTTGCAAAAGAGATGAGTGATATCATTAATCTTATTTCCTAGATATTGATCAAAGTGGGTATGTGAAATGTCCATAGTCAAAAAAACTAGTCACCATTGCAGAAAGGATTGAAGTCTGGTTACCAAAGTACTAATTACTCATCAGATGGAACAAATCTTTCTAGAAGGTAAAACATTGGTCAAATATTGAAGACAGAGTGATAAAGTACTAGGAATGTGAGAGATTGAATTCTGGCATTAGGAAATAGCATATAAAATTATATGTTCAGATATGACATTTAAGTTGGGTTAGATGTAATGGTAAGCTTGAGTTGAAGAACAATAATAAACCAGGTGATTCTAGGGCTATTATCATAATAGGGTGTTTATAGCTACAACTGACAGTGCTTTAAATTTCTTAGCTGACATATATTTTCCTCAAAAAAAAATATCGTTGATAATGATTACCATCCTCACTTAACAGAAGAAAATAATCCATAATAGAAGACCATTTGACCAGGTTCTTCACAATCTGACATGAATTTCTATGAAGATCTGAAGTTGAGAGTAAATATTCTGGCCATCACTAAAGAAAAAAAAATTCTATTAAACTTGAATTGTCCAATTAAATGGCTGCATCAATGAAATTCACCATATGTTTAATATTCACTATATCTTTTCCAGACTATGTTTTAGAAATAAAATATTCACCTTCACCAGACTTCCAGGCATGTGCATAGCATATATCCAGGGACAGATGCCAGGCTAGCTTAGAATAAGCATACATTTCAATATCCCAATATTTAAGGATCTATGTTTTCAGGATTTTCCTTTTATGCATACACATACTTACACATGTTTTTGTATGAAATCAAGATGTGCAACTGCATATTATGAATTATTGTCAGAGTGATATTTAAAGACCTTTTTGATTTTGAAATTAAATTGATCCCAGAATTCTAAAATTACATTACTTTAATGACAGGGTACTATTTTATCCAAAGGGGAATCAAATCATTGTCAGGTAATATTTTATGTCTTAAAAATCACTGACATGTTTTTCTTCAGATTGCTCTTAGGTGAAACAGAACAGCAAACTCCTTAATTCCTCTAAGATTTGGGATTTCTACAGATAAAATCTGTTAGAACATTATGGTATTTGATAGAAAGGAAAAGTTCATCAAAAAAGATAAGAAGACTGACTTCATTTTCTCTCAGAAGGTAGGATAAGATTCCCTGTAAGGACATAGATAAAAACCCTTTCAGGGAGTCAGTACAATAATAAGATGCTGCGTGTGTGTGTGTGTGTGTGTGTGTGTGTGTGTGTGTGTGTTTATCTGTGTGTAGTGCTAAAGGATAACAACACACTATATCTCAAGTTAGGACTGGGCCAGAGTTGAATCCACTGCAAAATAAGAAAGGTGGGATGATGGTTGAACAAGCAATAATAGACAATAAGTTAGACACTGAAATAAATAGGACAGTACTTTGTATAGCCTTTGGGAAACAGCAAAATACCTTAACTGACTATAAAGTTGAACTCAAAACAAAATAAACTTTTAAAATAACAATATTAAACTGATGCTACAGGATTGTGATTTATAAAACATGATAGACTCTGAAGAACTAAAAAGCTGTATCCCATGAATGGGAATCAAGAAAGACATAATGGGTATGAGTATACTGAAACAAATAATAAGCTAGGAACTTGAAGAACTAGAGTAAAATATGTTTTCAAGGTAACATATGCTTGAACAAAGATGGTGTGTTCAGATGGCAAAGAGAAGGAAGAAGCAAGGGATAATATAATGTCAGAAGTAAAGAAGGATAAGTACTAGCATATTGAATTTTCTACATTTAGTAAACTTTTGGTGTATTTGGAAATGAAGTTGTTCTCTCTAAAGTTACAAATGATATCTTTTTTTTTTTTTTTGTGGGGCAATGAGGATTAAGTGACTTGCCCAGGGCCACACAGCTAGTAAGTGTCAAGTGTCTGAGGCTGGATTTGAACTCAGGTCCTCCTGAATCCAGGGCCAGTGCTTTATCTACTGTGCCACCTAACTGCCCCACAAATGATATCTTAATTGCCAATATAAGGATATTTTCTCAATCCTTATTCTTCTTGATCTCTCCTCAGCTTTTTTTTTTTTTTACTATCATCCTCTTTTCCTTGATTCTCTCTTCTCTTAGTGCTTTCTTGGCACTAATTCTCTCCTTATTTTCCTCCTACCTCTCAGACGTCTTTCTTAATATGCTATGGGAATCTTCATCCAGATCATGCCTGCTAACTGCAAGGATCTTCTAAGGCTCTATTCTGGACTCTCTTTTACTTTACATTATTTCAGTACATTATCTCACCAGCTCTCATACACTCAATTATGACATCTGTACATATTATTCTCTGATCTATTTGTCCAATTTTAATCTCTCCAGACCCCTGGTCCACCTTCTTCAATTGCGTATTAGACATCTTGAACTTGATGTCTCATAGGCATATCTAACTCAGCATGTTTAAAATTCAACTCATTGAATTTCTCCCCAAATCCTAGTCCCTTCCTAACTTCCATATTACTGCCAAAAATACCACCATCTTCTCTGTCACTCTGGCTCACAACCTAAGTATCATTCTCAACCCCTCACTCTGTCTCACTTCCTATGTTCAATCAATTCATGTTCTTCTTTCTTCTGACAGTCACTGCCTTGGTCAAGGTCCTCTTCACTTCAGGCCTGGACTATTGGTATCAACTATTGGTTGATTTCCCAATCCCAAGTCTCTCCCCAATACCTGTAAATTCTCTCCTTCATTTGCTGAACTAAATTTTCTTAAGCACAGAACTGACCATATCATATCCCTAATCAATAAATGTAGTTGCTCCATATTACCTGCAAGACCAGATACAAAATCCTCTGGCTTTTAAAGACCTTCATATCATTCCCCCAATTTTTTTTCTGTTTCTTTTGCCTTAATCCCCTAAATTAATTCTGTAATCCAGTTATGCTTGCTTCCTTGCTGTTCCTCAACCATAGAATCTATCTAGCAATTTTTTTTTTCTGGGGCAATGGGTGTTAAGTGACTTGCCCAAGGTCACACAGCTAGTGTCAAGTGTCTGAGGCTGGAATTGAACTCAGGTCCTCTTGAATCCAGGGCTGGTGCTTTATCCACTGTGACACCTAGCTGCCCCTTATCTAACAATTTTAAGAATTTTCCCTGGCTGTTCCACAGGCCTAAACATATCTCCTTCCTGATTTATTTCCTGGAATCCAAGGATTTCTTTAAGTCTTAGCTAAAATTTAACCTTCTTAAAAAAGCCTTTCCAAGTCTTCTTTTCCTAAGTGCCTTCCCTTCAAGAGTATCCCCAATTTATCTCTATAGTTTTTTTTTTAATTTCATATAAAGTTATTTGTATGCTTTCTTTCCAACTGGATTGTGAGCTCTTTGAAAGCAGGAACTGGTTTTCCCCCTTTGTTTCTGTTTTTGCCTTTCTTGATATTCTGAGCATTTAATGTATTATTTAACAAATAGAAGAAATTTGGTAAATGTTAATTGATTAATTGACTGAAGAGTAGCACATGAGGGGATGACTACTTATCTAGTCAAAGGCATGATGCAAATATGAAAAAAGATAGACAGTCCCTGGCCTTAAGGAACTTCCAGTGGAAGAGAGGAAGATAACACAAAAGAGAAAGGTGATAAGCCTGCCATGGAGGAGAAGTGTAAAGTGCAGAATCCTAGATAACCCCAAAACTTAGAAAATTAGTGTAGCCAGATGGGAAATGAGATGTCTGAGGAAAAATCTGATCAGTAATGTGAAGGGAACATCCACATTAATAAGCTCACAGATCCATGTCCATATCTTAGTATTTGTTATTAAGTTCTGAGAAACATGACATTGATAAACTCGAAGTTGTCAAAAAGTGTCAAGCAAGAGTGAGGAAGCAGGAGAATATGCTACATAATGGGTGTGAATATACTACTAGAAATTTGGGAGGTTTAGCTTTAAGAACAGAAGTCTCAGGTAGTATTTGATAGTTTTCTATTTTTTCCAAATATGGAAAGTTTATGTGGAATAGAGATAAGACTTATAACATCATAAACACACGCAGATATACACACACATCCTTCTATATGTATATATATATATATATGTGTGTGTGTGTGTGTGTGTGTGTGTTTATTTGATACATTGTTTCATTCTTTCTGTGTGGGCTCAAAGGGAAGAATGAGAAATAATAGCAAAAATTTCAGAGTAGCAGATTTAGCTTTGGTTTATGGAAAATGTTTTCTAATAATTAGATCATTTTAAAGTGCCAATGGGCTTCATAGTGGGAATGGGTACTATTTTGGGGGATGATATTGCTTTTGTTGTTGTTGAGTTATTTGTCAGTCATGTCCAACCCTCCATGACCCCATTTGGGGGTTTTATGGCAAAGATACTGAAGTGGTTTGCTATTCCCTCCTCTAGCTTATTTTATAAGTGAATTCACTGAGGCAAACAGGATTAAGCAATTTGCCCAAGGTCACACAGCTAGTAAGTGTCTGATTTGAACTCAAGAAGATGAGTCTTCCTGACTCCAAGCCTGGCACTCTATCCTCTGTGCTACCTAGCTGCCTTTTGCATTGATAAAGTTCTCCAAGTAGCAAAGGGAATACTATTTTTCTGAAATGTTGTGGGATTTAAAAAACTTAGATACAAATAGTACAAGATATCATTTTATGTATTTCTCAAATCTGAAATCCTATGAGTTCTGAAGAAAAATATTCTTTTGTTTTAGCAATTAGCTTTTAGATTTTTATGTCATAATACTTATTTGTCCTCCCTCTAGAAACTACATGGCAAAACTATACTCTACTCATGTCTAGGTTTAGAGGGTTATTAATCCTAATGGGACACAACTAATTGTACACAACAGTTAGCTTTCTGTGCCATCATCATCATCAAGAACAGTTATACTTTTGGTCCAGTCAGGTGCTTTCAATATCCCCTTATCTTAGATCCTTTATTCTAGATTGTTGACCTTGGTCTGACACATTAAGTATCCAGAAACCAATAAAGCAAACTAATTTAGATACTGCCATGTTAAATAAAATACCCAATAAGTTTCTCATTAGAAATTGCTATAACATGTCAAACTTCATAAGACACTTGATTTTTTTTATCATTTCATTTTTCTAAGAAAATATGTCTTTTTTCTTGGGACTTTTGTGTCATCTATTCATTACCACATTTTATCCTTTAAAAATCTTTTTGGTTGTTTTTGTCTCTGCATAATATTATAGAATTCTTGCTTTACTCCTTACTAGAGTTTTACTGAAATTGTGTGTGGGTTGACAATATTTGTATCAGGTTCCAATGCATGAAAATTATGGAGGATTTAAGCCTTAAAAATTATATTTACAATAGAAATTCCAAGAGCACTTAAAAGGACCTAAAGCCATTGTCAAAGTTCAAATCATACTTTATAAAAATTATTTTCTTGTATTTTATTTAGTAGTATATTTGAAGCTTTAAGAAACAAATTGGTTTGAAAAATAAATTCGTGATTTTTTCCCCCATTTGTTTAATGATGGTCAAAGAACCAGAAATCTTCAAAAATGTCTCCTTCAAGTATAAGATTTGTCTAAAGGGGAGTAAAATTTAGAATTTTATTTTTTTACCTGATATCTTTAATTCTGAAACATGCGTATTTGAAGTGAGCTTCAGACATGTATTTAAGTACCACATACAAGTCACCTAAATGAGCAGAAACTAAATTTCCTCATCTATAAAGGGAAATAATAACAGAATACTGCCAAATTCTCATTGTTGTTGTAATGAATTTGCTTTGTAAACCTGAAAGCACTACACAAATATGAAATTCCATTGGCATTATTGTAAGTAGAGATGAGTGAGCAGCTGACTTTAATGATCCTTGTGATCAATTTTTACTAGCCTCTGGCACTAATTTCTCCTATCATCACAGTTCCTAGTGTTAGGAGTTAGATTAATACAACACTGTAAGACTTGACATGCAAGGAAAATGTGACAAAAAATTTCCTAATGTATAAAAATCTCAGAGCCAAAATCATATTGATACATAACAACAGAACCAGGATTTTACATCAAATCTCTTATTCCTGACCTAGAATCTGCAATTTAATAAGCAGAATTTCTAAATAATAAGTGCATCTTCATTTGGTCATACATATTTCAGAAGGCAATTAAATATATGTAGATATATATACATACATATAAATGGTCTTTGAAGAAAGGCAACACTACCAAGGAGACAATTCAGTGATAGCTTATAGTTTTATTAATAAATAAGTATAGAAACCTAGAGATTAAAATTCGGAAGGAACGAAATTCCTGTCCTAAGTTTTAAAGAAATTTTCAGAGGCTGGATTTTTTAGTCTCTCATACTTATTCTCGTGTGTGTGTGTGTGTGTGTGTGTGTGTGTGTGTGTGTGTGTTTGATTCATTACTAACTCTTCCTGACCCCATTTGGGGTTTTCTTGGCAAAGATATTACAGTGGTTTGACATTTGTTCTGCAACTCATCTACAGATGAGGCAAACAGGTTAAGTGACTTATCCAGGGTCACATAACTAGTAAGTGTCTGACGCTGGATATGAATGCAGGAAGATGAGTCTTCCTTACTCCAGGTCCATAACTCTATCTACAATGTTACCTAACTACTTCTAAGTAACATTATAGTGCTAAGGGAAATAAGGAGGAAAGGGGAGAAAGAGGGAAGGAGAATTAGAAAGCAAAGAAATTAAGGGAGGCAGTGTTACTAAGCAAACAAAATCTTAGGATGTATAAAAATATTTATCACTCTGTTTGAAATGGAAGAGGAATCTGAGGTGATAGGTGCCCATAAACTGTGGAATTTATTAACAAGTTAATGGTATATAAATGTAATGGAATACTATAAAAAATATAGTGCTAAAACTTCACTTACATAATCAAGCAGGGCATGTTGAAAGACATAAATTCAGCCAACATAGTACTCAGATAATGGAGAAAGGGTATAGAAAATGACTGCCTTCAATGTTTCACCTGAAACATTTATGAATAGTCCTTTCATGGTAGAAATTGGTTGTGTTCCTCTTTAAAGAATTCCACACTCTCAAACACAAATCCAATTAGAATAAAATAATCTTTTATTTAGGTGATAGGGTATGGAGACCAAGAGAGAAGTGAAGGATTTCTCTCAAGGAGAAATGATTCAGGGACATTCTCTGAGACCTATCTCCTCAAACAGGAGAAAGGCAAAAACTTTTATAGATGGCAAATGGGGTAATCACCACCTGACAATGGAAAGTTCCCTTTGGAGGTGGGGGAAGACTTGAATGAGCTGGTCCTAGGACTTACGGAGTTATCTCTGTCCCCTGTCTCCAATCAGGCAGTACCCACACCTAATAGGCTTATTTCCCTTACTTCTCAAGGTATGTCTGTCCTTTAGCTTCTCAAGGTGAGTTATCCCAGACCCAAGTCCTTTAGTTTAGCTAGTCAGTTTAAACTTTAATAGTCCCAAATTCCTTAATATGTACCAACCCTATGACATTCTAAGTTCATCATCTTGTCCATTTGTACATTCTAGATGGTAGTGAATCTTCCATATCACTGATCTTTGGTAATATTGCCTTGGAGCAGGAATACACCTTTGACAGAGTACTCTTCAACAATATGACAACTTGCACTGAGTTGCTTTTAGTTAGATTAAAAATAACTCTTGCTTCTGACATTATTTATCAGCAAATTTTCAGCTTCATTCAGTCTTTGAAGTCTTAGGCCATATGGATTTCTCAGTATATATATTGCTGAGCGCATAGACATTATTTAGGGACTCACTTTTGAGCAGCTTGTTCTTTGTTCACATTCAACATTATTAGAAGATGCCTGCTATCTGGATGGGAGCCCTGTGCTGGGAAGTTTCTACTAATTACCACCCAATAATATATTAAATTCAACAGTAAAGAAAAAAATAAATTTTATAACACTTGAGCACTTCCTTTTTATTTTTATTAATTATACATTTTTTGAATGAGACTAGGAAACAATAACACTTAATTTAACACAGTATCCAAATTCTATTTAAAATGATTGCTTAAAATTTGGAATTATGCCCAAAGGGCGATAAAGCTGTGCATACCCTTTGACCCAGCAATCCCACTTTTAGGTCCTTTGCCCAAAGAAATCATGGAAGGGGGAAAGGGACCCACATGTACAAAAATATTTATAGCTGCTCTTTACGTGGTAGCAAGGAATTGGAAGTTGAGGGGGTGCCCATCAATTGGGGAATGGCTGGACAAGTTGTGGTATATGAATACAATGGAATACTATTGTGCTGTAAGAAATGATGAGCAGGAAGAGTTCAGAGAAACCTGGAGGGTCTTACGTGAGCTGATGATGAGTGAGATGAGCAGAACCAGAAGAACATTGTACACAGTATCATCAACATTGAGTGTTGACCTACTGTGATGGACTATATTCTTCTCACCAATGCAATGGTACAGAAGAGTTCCAGGGAACTCATGATAGAAGAGGATCTCCAAATCCAAGAAAAAAAAAGAAAGAAAGAACTGTGGAGTATAGATGCTGATTGAACCATATTATTTCTTTTGTTTTGGGTGCTGTTGTTTTTTTTTTTCTATTTTGAGGTTTTGCATCACTGCTCTGATTCTTTCTCTTGTAACAGGATTAATGCAGAAATAGGATTAATGTTATTATGTGTATATATATGTGTGTGTATATATATATCTATATGTATATGTATAGATATATATAGATATAACCTATATCAGATTACCTGCTGTCTAGGGGAGGGGGGGAGGGAGGGGAGGGAGGGAGGGAGAAAAATCTGAAATTGTAAAGCATGTATAAACAAAAGTTGAGAACTATCTTTACATGTAACGGAAAAAATAAAATATCTCAAAAAAAAAATGATTGCTTAAAAGCTATTTTTGAATTGCAGAATATATTTCATTTATGAATCACAAAGTTAACATACCATCATATAAGTAATAATAATGCTTTCTGGAACAGAGTATCATCATGCTAGATGTGGGGTTAGGAAGACTTAAATCAAGCCTCACACTTAATGGTTTGGTGAGCTTCGTTGTTTTTGTTTAGTCCTTTCAGGCATTTTGTGAACACATTTGAGATTTTATTGGCAAAGATACTGGTGTGGTTTGCTATTTCCTTCTCCAACTCATTTTGTATATGAAGAACTGAGGCAAATAGGGTTAAGTGATTACACCAGGGTCACAGATCTACATGAGAAAATAATTATTTTCCATTTATATGTTTTAATAATGATATAAAAGATAAAATTATAAATATGACAAAAATGGGAAAATCATAAAGTGAAAATGAATGATAGTAGACATACAATCCAGATGCTATCTTGGTACAACTAAGGTATTAACACACACACACACACACACAATTTAGGAATAGTTCCAGTATTTAAGATGTGTATTGCTTAAAATTTAATGTTGGTTCTAATCTGTCCCCCCACCCCAGTTTTGGGGGGAAACTGGATAAAATCACTGATAAATTCAGCAAGAGTTTAGGCTTTTAAGGATTTATTAAAAGATATATTATAAAATAGTGAAGAGAGAAAGATTGAGAACAGATTCTTTATAGCATGGAAATCCCAGCTTTCCTAGCAATTCTGCCACCAACCTGATGTGTTGAAACAAAAGAGGAAAAACCACTCAGACAGCCTCAGCTTCCTACTTCCCGTCTTCCTCCCTGAAATGGGAGATTCATCAATTTGATTGGTTGACAGTGTGCTCCTGTTGATGTTGCAGTCCACAGCCTCTGAAAATACACTCTACTCAGGGTTGGCCTTGTGTGGTTTCAACTTAATCAACCTTAACTAAGTTCAACTTCTGAGAACAACACCCTACTCAGGGCTGGCCAGGTGTGGTCCTGATTTAATCATCCTTAAATAGATTCTCAGTCTCTCAGTCTCACCCAATTTAATAAATTCTAAATCAATCTTCAGGTGGGACTCCTGGGCGTCTGCCAAGTCCAATTATTTTATCACAGATGGATCCCAATTTGGGGAATTATGCAAAACAAATAAAAATTATACAAGATGAAAAGGTATTGAGAATTTTGCATGGAAATAAAGCCATATATTATAATCGCTGTACTCTTAGAAATCATCTGCTCCATTCTCCTTATTTTCCAAATAAAGAAACTCAAGAACGACATCAGGGAATATTCCTAAATCCTATCAGTTGAAATGTAGTATTTTTTATGATAAAACCATGGATTCATTCTTTTTCTAATCTTTAATATCTTTTGATATAACTCAGAGTCATACCAGTGATTCAAAGGTCATATACAGTCTAGTAACACTTTGTGTATAATGCAAAATGTATTTGTAGAATTGTTATACTTATTCACATAACCAAGAATAGTTCATTGATATGTATATTTTCCCAAAACCCTCAAACATATAAAATTTTCCTTTTTTTGTCATCTTTTGTAATCAGATGGGTGAAAGATATAATCTCAGAGTTGCTTTAATTTTATTTATCAATTTGTACCAATTCATAACATTTTTATGACTACAGATAACTAAGCTATTTCCTTGAGATAACTATTTCCTTGAGATAAATTAAAAAAATATATCTATTTTCTGTGATCTTCTCCATGCCTTGCTTGTTTGGGCAAAAAGAAGGGCAGAAACAAACATTTATTAAGCTACTACTATGTGTTAGGTACTGTGCTATTCACTTTACAAATATTTCATTTGATATTCCCCCAAATCCTGGGAAGTAAATACTATTATTTTCCCCATTTAAAATTGAGGAAAATAAGGCAGTGAGAGCTAAGTGCCATGTCCTAAGACATCCAGCTAGAAAATATCACAAAATTTAAAAACAAAAAAAAAAAACCCCATGAATGTTGATACATTGAACCTATCAGAATAAAGGGATTGAGTTTCTATCACCACCAAAAATATATTTCACTAGAGATTGCTGAAAATATATTTTATGTATTCAATTCTTTGTAACAAAATAATAATTTTGATAACTTATGTTTGCTATCACTATAACCATAACACAATAACACACAAAACACAGTATAAAAATAAAATTGGTAACATGCAAAACATTTTTCTTGCTAGTAATTCCCTAGAATTGTGTTACCTTTTGTGCTGAGAAAGTAATTATTAAGAATGGACTTCTTGGGGGGACCCAGAGTTCTATTTCAGTCCTTTCTCTCTCTACCCTCTCCAGACAGTTGAAACTCTTGCCTGGGGCAAACGAAGGGGAACAAAAGAAATGGAGATAAACTCTTTTGTCTTGCTCTGTGAGGGACTGCACCTAGATAATGGACTTTGCCTTAGGCAACTTGAGTGAGGGTCATCTGGTAGAGTTCATTTTAATTTAAACCACCCTCAAGTCCTGTCAACAAATGGAATTCAATTATGTTAATCAATTAACTTAGATCAATATATAATGACCCATCTCTATCAAAAGAAGATCAAACCCTTGACCATGCCAGGGTCCCTCTCTTGGCTAGTGGTTGACTCTCTCTCTCTGGTGCACTATCTGGATGGTGTAGGTTTTGTAGGTCATCTGAACTCTCCTGGAGACCACATACTGTGTTTCTGAGAGATAGCATGCTGGAGCTGTTTCTCCTGCTCATGCTAAGTGCCATGGATTCAATTCTTTGCTGGTATATATAATACTAATTAATAATAAATGTTGTTAATATGAATATATGGATCACCTGGATTTGATGGAGGTACCTTATTATCCAAAACTATTTTTATGAAACCCTGGATTAAAAGGATTAATAGGTGCAAAATGTCCTTCAGCTGAACTCCCAACTGAACCCAGAGAGCTAGCAGATAAAAGATCCTACCTAGTGACTTCTTTTCCCTCAGGACAGTAAGTCCTTATCTTATGGTAACATCCTCATACTTGGGAAACCCTTTTTTGAAATCCTGTAATCTTTTCATGATGCTTCTGTATTTCCTCCATACTTGTTATAACAGAAATTGTTAAACTGCTTTTTGCTTCTGGATTGGTTTCTGTTATCATACTCTTGAAACTGACAACACCCTGTAATTAGTAGACTAAAACCATATATACCCTCTGAAATGGGGAGTTGCTGAGCTTCAATCTTAGGAAGGGAGTCTCCTCATGATCATGTGTTATATTTCCTCTTGGGACAAAATATTAAATTGATATGTTTTTCTGTCTGTCTCTGATTTGTTTCATAGGAGGAGAGGTATCATGTTTTGTGATCTGGTTTTATAGGAGATATTATGAGATATAATTTCTCTGATCTGTTTATTAATTTTGTAGGAGAGATTAAAAATTATTTTTCTGATCTGTTTGTAGGAGACAGGAAGATACAAAAACTATATTTTTATATTTAACGTTTACTGCCAAAACAACATATAGAAAACATAGTTTTAGCATAATAATTAAAAAACACCCACACATCTAGCAAGTGTTTGAGGCCAAATTTGAACTTAGGATGATGAGTCTTCCTGACACTAGGCCTGGCACACTTTCCTCTGTGCCACCTAACTGCCCCAGGTGAATTTGGACAAATCACTTAAACCATGTTTGCCTTAGTTTTCTCATCTTTCAAATGGGAAAATAATAGCACCTAGCTCCCAGGACTACTGTGAAAGTCAAATTAGGTAATAATTGTAAAGTGCTTAGTATAGTGCTTGGCATATAATAAGTGCTAAATAAATGAAGAAACAGAGGAAATAAAAACCACATTGCTAACATTTATTGGATTATGGAAAAAGAAAGAGCGTTCCATAAAAAAATATATACTTCTGCTCACTGACTATACTAATGACTTTTGCTATGTGGATAACAACAAAATGAAGCAAGTCTTCAAAGTGATGGGAGTACAAGATAATTTTACTTATCTCCTGAGAACCCTATATGTGGGCCTAGAAGCAATAGTTAGCACTAACATGGAACAACTGATTAAAATGGGAAAGGAGTACAAGCAGGTTATACACTGTTACCTTATTTATTTAATTTATATGCAAAAAGCCAGACTGGATTAAGCAAGAGCTGGGTTTAAGGTTGTTTGGAAAAATATGAACAATCTCAGATATGCTGAAGATACTACTATGATGATGGAAGATGAAGAGGAATTCAGAAGACTCTTGATGGTGAAAGAGGAGAATGTAAAAGCTAGCTTGAAATTTAACATTATGTTTTAAAAAAATGAAGACCCTGGCAACTGGTCCCATCTCTACTTGGCAAACAGAGGGAGAAGAAACGGAAGCTGCATCAGATTAGGCTCAAAGATCACTGTAAATTGTGACTACATCCTTGAAATGAAAAGATACTTGTGCCTTGGAAGGAAAGTTATGCTGAATCTGGATAGCAAACTAAAAAGCAGAGACATATCCTAGATGGCAAAGGTCCCTATAGACAAAGCTATGTTTTTGTTTTGTTTTGTTTTGTTTTGTTTTGTTTTGTTTTGTTTTGAGTAGAAATGTATGGCTATGAGAGGTGGAGGAAAGCTGAGTATGGCAGAACTGACACTTTCAAATTGTAGTGCTTGAGAAGACTTTTCAGAGTCCATTGGACAACAAGGAGGTCAAATAATTAAATAAATTATTTCAGGTTATTGCCTGTAAGGTCAAATACTGAACCTGAAGGACTCATTGGAAAAGACACTGATGTTGGGAAAGATTGAAGGCAAAAAGAAAAGTGAATGGCAGAGAATGAGACTGATAGATTGTATAATGGAAACAATAAACATAAACTTGCACAGACTTTAAGAAATAGGGCAGGATAGAAAGGCCCAACATGCTATGGTACATGGGGTCATGAAGAGTCAGATATCACTATAGGAATTAAAAATAACAACAACAATTTCAATATTAGTTTTAATATTTTTGTTGTTTTGTGGTTTTGTTTTGGTTTTTGTGGGGCAATGAGGGTTAAGTGACTTGCCCAGGGTCACACAGCTAGTAAGTGTCAAGTGGCTGAGGCCAGATTTGAACTCAGGTTCTCCTGAACCCAGGGCCCGTGCTTTATCCACTGTGCCACCTAGCTGCCCCCATTAGTTTTAATTTTTAATTTTTTTAAATTTCTTTTTTTTCTGGCATGGCAATGAGAGTTAAGTGACATGCCCAGACTCTCACAGCTACTAAGTGTCAAGTTACTAAGGCCGGATTTGAACTCAGGTCCTCCTGAATCCAGGGCTGATGTTCAATATTAGTTTTAAATAAGGGAATATGATTGAATCAACAAGTATGCTAATTTTGCTTATCTATTCTTCTCAAGTGAGATGGTGAAAAAAAAATGGAATTTGTAATAGGGAGATGATCCTTTACACAGTAATTCAGTGTTTTAATTAAACCAAAAGTTACATCCAATATCTATTTTTATTATCCTGTTTTGCTGCCAGGAAACAAATTTCTGTTAGTTCTAGTTTAGAATTATTTAATGGTAATTTTGTGAAATTTTCATGGAATCTTATTGATTCAGGCCAACATGTTCAAAATAGAATAGCCACACAGTGATATGATGAAGTATATTTAAAATTTGATAAATGGCATAAAATAAATAATAATGCCTTCCTAAGATAAGGGCGCAAATGCATGTGAAAAAGCTAATAACTTGTTTAGCACAGATATTATGAAAAGTATATAAGTGCTATTTGGAAGTCTACCTTAAGCAATATTCAATCCTAACATATATATTTTTAAATTATCTCTTCAATATCACTAAATCAGGAATGAAAGTAATGAAACTGAAGATGATAATAAAGGTACCTGACACCACCCAAATAAATATAATTCAGAAAGTACTATCTTATTGACACTACATTCACCTAAATTTAAGGACATTGGGGGAAAATATTCTAATTATCTCTCTCCTTCTTTTCTATAAATGGCATGGCTTTTTTGCTTTGGGGAAGACTTTTTCAATACCTGAAATATACTTCTAAACTCCTCCACTATTTCAATCATGTAGCTGTTTTAAAATTGATTTTGAAAATGTGATTGTTCTGTACCTGTTTCTCAAGTTCCCTATTCTTCTTCAATAACTTATTTATTTTAGCATATATTATTTACAAATGTTTATAATCTTACTGATTAATTTCATAAATTATTTCAAGCTAAAGGGTCATCTTTATTATTTTTTTCCTAAAAATGTATTTGTGCTATTAAATTAAACGTTTGTTACCTCATCTCACTTTTTTTTTTTTGCAGGCAATGGGGGTTAAGTGACTTGCCCAGGGTCACACAGCTAGTAAGTGTCAAGTGTCTGAGGCCGGATTTGAACTCAGGTACTCCTGAATCCAGGGCCGGTGCTTTAACCACAGCGCCATCTAGCTGCCCCTACCTCATCTCTTTATATAAGGAATACAAATTAATCTGAGGTTCCCATTTATATTATTAAACTTCTGTAGATATTTGATTAATAATTTGTAGGCATACACATTTAATGTCAGTAAAAGTGACTGACTTTTCAATTATTCCCTGTGTATCCTCCTTTTCTTGGATACATTGACTATATAATACAACAATATATTATACTTGACACATGGAGGTATTACTATTGACATCCACAAAGAAAGTTCTCAATTTGGTTTTGCAACCTTGCAAAACCTTGAAATATAGGTCACTTCTAATGTATTTTTCAAAAGAAATGCCATCAGTTCCAAGTAGAATAGTTGTACACAGAAGTTTAACCAATCTAAATTAATTGCTAGTGCTACCACCACAACAAAACAATGACAAAAAAGTACCTTTGTCAGCTAACATGTGACTTTCTTGTCAAATAGAGAGATATCTGCCAAAGGTTACGTTAGGTGAGAATGTGAACTCATTTATAAACTGTTAAAAAAATGAGGAATGATTTTTAAAAGTATTGCCCAAAGCAGAGAGAAGCCAGTCTAATGAAAGAATGAGATATCTAATTAATCAGAATCATACCAGGGACATTTAGATATGAAAATGGAAACAAGAAAAGGACCTCAAACAGAAGAAAAATGGAAAAAAATTGTAAAAATCACTGTATCAAAATATTTTCACAGTAAAGGACATTGGAAACACTACAGCAGAATCCTAACATCAAAGTACAAGGTATGATTGATTATAAGGAATTTCAAAATGACATAAGAGACAACAAAATAAGTGAAATAGCAATATTTGTCCAAGTTTCTTTAGAGAATAAACTACTAAAACTGACCAAGTTTGTAGAGTGTTGAGTGATTAATGTAAAAGTTATTTCCAGAAGGGAAAGTTAAAATTGACTCTGTAGAGCAAAACACCACACTGCAGGATTATTTACAAGATGGTATCACCTATGGGGGCAGCTAGGTGGCACAGTGGATAAGGCACTAGCCCTGGATTCAGGATTACCTGAGTTCAAATCTGGCTTGAGACACTTGACACTCACTAGCTGTGTGACTCTGGGCAAGTCACTTAACCTCCATTGGCCCGGAAGAAAAAAAAAAAAAGATGGTATCACCTATCCATTCATTAAAATAGCTCAAAATTTGGCAGATATAACAGAAATAACCTTGTTCAATGACCTACTAATTGCAAACACCAATTTGTCTCTGTAAGGGAGGGGATACATTGCAGTAGCTAAATTGAAGAAATACATAGTCTCATAGATGACATACACCTAATATATTTACTTCTGTTTGTGGTTGATGTGCTGATTGCACCAAATCACATAAATTTGCAGAGCATTCTAGAAGAAATTTGTAAGGCAAGGAATTAATTGTGATTTGGAGTTTTCATAACCTTATCTTTGTTTCATTATGGTCAGACTAAAAAAAAAAATGTAAGCTTAAAAGCCTAAGAGAAGATGGGTGTGTATTTTGAGAGATAATTGAACAAACAAGAAGAACTCTGAGCACAGGGAACATTTATGGAAATTAAGTAACTAAGCTTTCCCTTAATAGCTCCCCCACATCCATATAGGCCTGGCCAGATTATAATGGGGACAACCCATGTGGGTGTGCTGAGCCAATTGGAGATTCAGCATTGCTAAGAATTGCCCATTCCTGTGAGAGAGACAGTTAGAGGCAATTAGAGGAAGAGGGAGAGGGGAGTTTTTTGAGAGAAACAGGGAAGAGAGGTAGACATTAGAGGAGCTATTGGCATTTGACCTTTGGACCAAAATAGAAGAGACTGCAAGCTAATTCTTCTTAGAGCTACAGATTTTGGGTGGTGGTGAGTTTGTTTTTTTTGAGGCAAAGCTAGCTCTTTGAAGTTGGCTGGCCTGGAGGCAGGTTCGGGTTGCCTGGGGCCTTTTTACCCCAGAAATTTAGATTCCCTAACTCTATTAAACTCACTTGTATTTTGAACTTGTTCCCATTAATAAACCTGTTTTGTTTTTTGAAAGAGGTTGTTTCCTTTCTTACCCCAGTACTATAGTGAGCTGTCCAGTTAACTCTTCCCATCCTAAATTTGGCCCTTACAGAAACTACTCATAGGAATTTAGTTTGATTATTGATAAAGGGAAAACCAAGTAACTGAAAAATGTCTCTTTCTTAGATTAGAAGATGCATTTATACAGACAATTTCTGGAGTTTATCCATTATCATGTCTACCTAGAACGGACAATATACATGAACAGTGAATGGAAACCATGGCTGAACAGGAAGAAAAGAATACTCTAGATTGCCATTGGCAAATTACAAAGATTTTTTTCTTTTTTTCTTTTTCTTTTTCTTTTTTTTAGTGAAGCAATTGGGGTTAAGTGACTTGCCAGGGTCACACAGCTAGTAAGTGTTAAGTGTCTGAGGTTGGATTTGAACTCAGGTCCTCCTGAATCCAGGGCCAGTGCTCTATCCACTGTGCCACCTAGCTGCCCCAATTTTTTTTTCTGACTTCAAACTTCCCACAAAAGTAAAGACCAATCTTTTTAACAGCAAGTTCTACCAGTGCAGTCAACAATCTCAGAAAAATTGAAAATGAGTATCACACTGGGCAAAATAAAGGCATATGATTATTGTGAGTAAGCTACAGAATATAAATAATGAGGAAATTAAATGAAAAGGAGTAAAAGATATCAAGGAATTTAAAGATAGGAACAGAATGCTGGTCACAAGGAAATAATGAGTCCATGAACAATGGGTAGATAGCCATTGTACTCCTCTGGGATATGCATGATGTGAGATTAAAGCAAGAATGCCCTCTAGTATGTTGTATGGACTCTCTATGGAAACTTATAGAAAGAAATGGAAAAGGGTCGCAATAGATCAACTGATATAGATATCTATCTGCATTGTGTGAGGGAACTTCCACATAGATAAGATGACAGATCTATTTTAGAAATTGAGAGATTCATAGGTATCCAGGGAAAAAAGTCAGTTAAAGATATTTGTTATTTAATTATCCCCTATTTTTTTTTTCCTTTTTCCACTGTTTAATGGATGATAATGATGGTGTAAATGGCAGTGATGACATAACAATGGTGTTGACAGAAGTATGGAAATTTCAAGGATTTGAATATTTACAACATTAATTGTAGGGGATAGTCTAATGTTTTCAAGAAAGCTGAATAAATTCCCTTTGTATTTAGCAACATGTTATTGATATGATTGGCTAGGTGTATGAGTATTCTTCAGATAGGTGGTTAAACTATATGCCTTGTAACTCTAACTCATGGAATAAATAAACTGAACTATTCCATTTGAATACTCTTATTGTGTCTTTAATAAACATATTCTAAGAAATATAGCAAAAATGTTTAAAAGTGTAAAATTCAATCTCTACAGCACTGAATATATATACCATATATATGAATACATAATGTATGTAATAAATATATTTATGTGTATAGATGTTATATGTGTGTACATGTCATTTCCCATGTAATTAATTTAATTTGATTAACACTTTTGGAGAGCATGCTTTTTCCCTGACCTGTGCTACACATTGCAAAGTTTCCCTAGTCGACCATCACTACAGTTGATCACTATAGAAACTATCTCCTTCCTCTTTCATAGTTTTAAATGTCATTAGGTTGAGGGGATGACTTTTGTTCTACTTTCTTTGAACCAACACCAAGCCTGAGATAAGTTAGTTTTATCCCAATTAAAAGTATTTTTTTGCTTTCCATTTATGTGTGATTATAGGTCACATCAACTTAAAAATATACAAACACCCTAAAATAAATTTCTGAAAAAGAGTTCATGAGTGTATCCATCAATCATCTTGGGAAACCTAAATAGCTAGGTCTAAACTTTTGAACACATAGAGTGACTGATTTATCTCTTTCAAGGTTGTATGATTTATTTTGAAAAGGATACAGAGGGGATGTTTGATTCTGCCATCTACTGCTAAATAATCACTCTCTTGTTCTGTTTGCCCTTACTCAGTTTTTTGTATTTGTCTTAAAACTGATTTTTAGGGACAGAATTTAAGGAAGCTTGTGAGTGTAAAGATTTTCCTAAGGTAGTTTATTAACCTCTACCAAAATACACATTATGCCACTTAACATTTTGAGGAGATTCAACTGATTTGCCACATTAGTGTGATAAAACCTTGTTTGTTTGTTTGTTTTTTCCTTTAAAAATAAGTGAGCACAAAAAATAAAATTACCTTTGCTTTGAATCAGTCAGTCCACAGTCACTCATTAAGGCCTTAAAACAAGGCCCTGACCTCAAGGGCCTCACATTCTTATGGGGTAAGCAATATGTAACTAACGATGTGCTTACAAAATATATGCAGTGAAAGTGGAAGGGAAACTCAGAGGCTCCACAGTGGGGAGGTGAGGGGGAGAGGAGTCTGGGAAAAGCCACTTGCAGGTAGATTTTGAACTAGAGGTAGAATATAACAAACAATAGGGACAGATTGTGATGGAGTGTTCTGTAGACTCTTGAAGGTAGAAATAAAAAAGAGAAGGTACAGGTTTTAGGGAAGGTCAGGAGATAGAGTATAATGTGCAAGGCAAAGCAAGAGGGCCAATGTCATGATATTACTGACTATATGTAGAAGGCCTTTCTCATCCTCCTACAGAAAATGTTTTTTTTTCCCTCTTAGTTCATTTCCCATCTACTCATTCTATATGTGGTATATACTTATTTATATGTTGCCTATCCCATCTGAATGTGATTTTCTTGTGAGGAGGGACCATTTTTTTTCATTCTTTGTATCTCTAGCATATAGGCTAGTCCCTGGCATGCTAAAAGATTGACTTTAAACGTCTGCTAAACCAAAATCCCAGGTTTATGATAAAAGGGCCATCCCTGCCAATTGGTAAAAAATATCAGCTGATATCGCCCCTTCAGTGTATCAGTCAGAGGGGTATCAGTTTCATGAGCAGTGATAGTGAAAAGATTTCCCAAGGGAATATCAGGCTATCTCAACAGTAAAGAGTTGTTCATAGAAAGAGAAACCACCAAAATAATAATCTACTCACTCTTAATCAGGTGTACATAGTAGAGATGAACTATATAAAAAGCTGGGAAAAAAAAGTAATTTATTACTTACTTTAGATGGGCTGAAGCAATTTGATTGATTTACTCAACTGACTCCATTCGTAATGTAATTTAGACAACCCCAGCTGCTAAACATGGTTCCATAAAATATTTAAAATTTATTTCTCTTTCTTCTTATCATAAAAGTATTTTATTATTTTCTACTTACATGTAGAGATAGTTTTCAACTTTGTTTTTACAAGATTTCTAGGTCCAAATTTTTCTCCCTCCATCCCTTCCTTCCCTCCCTCCTTCCCCAAGATAGCAATCTGATATGTTATATATGTATAATCACATTAAACACATTTCTGCATTATTCATGCTGTGAAAGAAGAATCAGAGCAAAAGTGAAAAACCTCTGAAAAAGAAAAAAGGAAAACAACAACAAAAAAGTAGAAACAGTATGGTTCAATATGCATCTAGATTCCACAGTTCTTTTTTTTTTTTTCAGGAAGTGAGATCAGGTTCCATCATGAGTATTTTGGAATTATCTGGGATCATTGTATTGTTGAATAGAGTCAAATCTATCACAGTTAATCATCACACAATGTTGTTGATACCATGTACAATGTTCTCCTGATTCTGCTCATCTCATTCAGCATCAGTTCATGTAAGTGCTTCTATGTTTCTCTGAAATCTTCCTTCTCATCATTTCTTAAGCATAATTGTATTCCATTACATTGATATACCACAACTTGTTTAGCCATTCCCCAATTGATGGGCTCAATTTTAAATTTTCAATTCTTTGCCACCAAAAAAGAACAGCTAGAAATATTTTTGTACATGTGGGTCATTTTCCCTTTTTTATGATCTTTTTCAGATAAAGACCTAATAATTCCTGGGTCAAAGGGTATGCACAGTAATATAGCTCTTTGGGCAAAGTTACAAATTGCTCTCCAGAATTGTTGGATCAGTTCACATCTCCAACAACAATGCATGTGTTCCAATTTTTCCACAGCTTCACCAGTATTTATTATTTTCCCTTTTTGTCTTATTAGCCAATCTGATAGGTGTGAAGTAGTACCTCAGAGTTGTTTTAATTTGTATTTCTCTAATCAATAGTGATTTAGAGCATTTTTTTTATATGGCAATAGGTAGCTTTTATTGCTTCATCTGAAAACTGCCTGTTCATATCCTTTGAACATTTCTCAATCGGGGAAGGGCTTGCATTCTTACAAATTTGATTTAGCTCCCTATATATTTTTAAAATGAGGACTTTATCAGAAATACTAGCTGTAAAAATTGTTTCCCAGCTTTCTGACCCCCTTCTAATTTTTTTTGCTGCATTGCTTCCGTTTGTACAAAAGTTTTTTAATTTAATGTAATCAAAATCAGCCCCTTTGTATTACATAATATTCTCTTTATCTTGTTTAGTCATAAATTGTTCTCTTCTCCATAGATCTGAGAGGTAAACTATTCCTTCCTCTCCTAATTTACCTATGGTATCACTCTTTATGTCTAAATCATGTACCCATTTTGACCTTATTTTATATACAGCGTGAAATGTTGGTCTATGCCTAGTTTCTGCCACACTATCTTCCAGTTTTCCAGCAGTTTTTGTCAAATACTGAGTTCCTATCCCAGAAACTGTAATCTTTGGGTTTATCAAGCAGTACATTACTATAGTCATTTACTACTGTGTCTCCTGTGCCTAACCTATTCCATTGATCCACCACTCTATTTCTCGGCCAGTACCAAATAGTTTTGATGACTGCCTCTTTATAGTAAAGCTTCAGATTTGGTACAGCTATCCCACCTTCCGGTGCATTTTTGTTCATTAATTCCCTTGATATTCTTGACATTTTGTTTTTCCAGATGAATTTTGTTATTATTTTTTCTAGCTCTATAAAATAATTTTTAGGTAGTCTGATTGGTATGGCACTGAATAAGTAAATTAATTTGGGTGTGTGTGAAAAGTTTTTCGTAACTGTGTTCATAGAGTTCCTGGATTAGTCTTGGCAAGTAGACTCCCAATAATTTTATATTGTCAACTGTTACTGTAAATGGAAGTTCTCTTTCTACCTCCTGCTGCTTATTTTGTTGGTCAGGTATAAAAATACTGATGATTTATGTGGATTTATTTTATATCCTGCAACTTTGCTAAAGTTGTTAACTGTTTCAAGTAGTTTCTTTTTAATTGATTCTCAAGGATTCACTAAATATACCATCATATCATCTGCAAAGAATGATAGTTTTGTTTCCTACTTGCCTCTTCTAATTCCTTTAATTACTTTTTATTCTCTTATTGCTAAAGGTAACATTTCTAGTACAATATTAAATAATAGAGCTGTTAATGCATATACCTATTTCACCCCTGATCTTATTGGGAAGGCCTCTAACTTATCCCCATCACATATAATGGTTGCTGATGGTTTTAGGAAGATACTGCTTATTATTTTAAGAAAAGCTCCACTTATTCCTATGCTCTCCCATGTTTTTAATAGGAATAAGTGCTGTATTTTTTTCAAAAGCTTTCTCTGCATCCATTGAGGCAATCATACAATTTTGGTTAGTTTTGTCACTGATGTGTTTTATTACAAAGATAGTTGCCCTAATGTTGAACAAGCCCTACCTTCCTGGTATCTATCCCAGCTGGTCATAATGTTTTACCCTGGTGATGAATTGTTGTAATCTCCTTGCTAATATTTTATTTTAGATTTTTGCAACAATATTCATTAGGGAAATTGGTCTGTAATTTCTTTCTCTATTTTGGCTCTGACTGGTTTAGGTATCAACATGATATTTGTGTCATTAAAGCAATTTAATAGAACTCCTTCACCTTTTTTTTCCCTAAATAATTTATATAGTATTGGAATTAATTGTTCTTTTAATGTTTGATAGAATTCACTTGTAAATCCATCAAGACCTGAAGATTTTTTCTTAAGGAATTCACTGATGGCTTGTTTAATTTCTTTTTCTAAAATGGGCTTATTTAAGGATTTTATTTCCTTTTATGTTAATCTGGGCAGTTTATATGTTTGTAAATATTCATCCATTTCATTTAGATTGTCAAATTTATTAGCATAGAGTTGAGTGAAATAACTTCTAACTGGGGGCAGCTAG
The DNA here is from genome assembly GCF_019393635.1 of Dromiciops gliroides. Lineage (NCBI taxonomy): Eukaryota > Metazoa > Chordata > Mammalia > Microbiotheria > Microbiotheriidae > Dromiciops > Dromiciops gliroides. The sequence continues at coordinate 132,130,731 of NC_057863.1, forward strand.
GTGTCACAGTGGATCAAGCACCAGCTCTGGATTCAGGAGTACCTGAGTTCAAATCTGACCTCAGACACTTGACACTAGCTGTGTTTCCCCGGGCAAATCATTTAACCCCCATTGCTGTGTAAAAAAGGAAGAAAGAAAGAAAGAAAGAAAGAAAGAAAGAAAGAAAGAAAGAAAGAAAGAAAGAAAGAAAGAAAGAAAGAAAAGGAAAAACAGAAAAGAAAAGAAAGAAAGAAATAACTCGTAATCTTTGCTTTGATTTCCAATCAATTGGTGGTGAATTTACCCCTTTTCTTTTTGATGCTAGTAATTTGGTTTTCTTCTTTCTTTTTTAAATCAAACTCACCAAAGGTTTATCTATTTCATTGATGTTTTTCATAAAACCAACTCTTAGATTTTTGATTAATTCAATAGTTTTCTTACTTTCAATATTGTTAACATCTCCTTTGATTTTCAGGATTCCTATTCTAGTATTTAATTGGGGATTTTTAACTTGATTTTTTTCTAGCTATTTTAGTTGCATGCCCAATTCATTGATCTCCTCTTTCTCTTTTTTATTCATTTAAGCATTTAGAGATATAAAATTTCCACCAAGAACTGCTTTGGCTGCATTCTATTAGCTTTGGCATGTTTTCTCATTAATATTCTTCCCTTGAATGAAGTTATTGATTGTTTCTATGATTTTTTATTTGACTTACTCATTCTTCAGGATTACATTATTGGTTTCCAATTTATTTTCAGTATCTTTCCATGGCTCTTTATTACATGTTATTTTTATTGCATCATGATCTGAAAAGAATCCAGTTACTATTTCTGCCTTTCTACATTTGACTGTGAGGTTTTTGTGCCCTAATCAATGGTCAATTTTGGTGTATGTACCATGTGCCACTGAGAAAAAGGTATTTTTCTTTCTATCCCTATTCAGTTTTGTCCACAGGTCTATCATATCTAACTTTTCTAAAATTCTATTCATCTCTTTAACTTTTTTTTCTTATTTACTTTGTCATTAGATTCATCTATTTTTTTTTTTTTTTGCAGGACAATGAGGGTTAAATGACTTGTCCGGGGAGTCTCCCAAAGACTGAGATAGCTCTGGCAATGCATGTGTCAACCTTATAATCTATGTGTATATTCCTGGAAAGTATACTGCCAAGGTAAGTGAACTTATCAACAGTATTCAAAATTTCTCCATTTACTGGAACTGATGGTTCCACATATGAATGGTATACTGCTGGCTGGTGGAGAACTTATGTTTTCTAGGTGTTGATTGTCAGGCCAAAATTAAAGCAAGCAGCAGAGAATCTAGCCATATTCTGTTGCATCTCATTCTCAAAGGCTGCATTGAATCGACAATCATCTGTGATCCAAAAGTCACACACCAACTCTCCTTCCATTTTAATCATAGTTTGTAGTGTTTTCAAGTTAAATAATTTATAGTTGGTACAGGAGTTGATCTTGATGCTGTTTTCATCTTTGTTGAAATTTTCTGACAACAACATTGAAAACATCATGCTAAAAAATATGGGAGCAAGCGCACAACTCTTCTTTCTTTACTTTGGTGATTGGAAAAGTGTGAGAGCATTGTTCACTATCTAGAACCCATGCAAGCATACTATCATGAAAATGGAGTACAGAACTGATGAGTTCCACTAGGCAACCAAATTTTGCCAGGATTTTCCACAACTTGTCACAACTGGCAAAATCAAAAGCCTTGGTCACATCAACAGACATCATCTACAGATCTCTGTTCTGTTCCTAGCATTTCTCCTGAAGTTGTTTGGCAGCAAACACCATATCAATTATTCCTCAATCCTTTCTGAAACTGCACAGACTCCTGGGTGGATGACCATTTTTCTAGGTAAATAATTGCCCTTTAAGGCAGACTCTGGTAAGAAAGAATCTTGCAGCAATGAATAAGAGAGAGACCTTCTATAATTTCCTTTGCTTTTACTGAGATGGACAAGGGAGGCACCGTTAAACCCTGAGGAATAGCCTTCTCTTGCCATTTAACCCAGAAAATTTCAGTCAACTTTTGTATAAATAGTGGACTCCCTGCCTTGGAATTTCCTTCTGGGATAGAATCAGTGCCAAGGGCTTTGCCAAAAGAGAGGAGCCTAATGGCATTTGAAACCTTTTCCTCAGTTGGAAGTTTGGGTAGAAAGGGATTAACTTCAACCTGGGATACATGATCAATGGCTTCAGCATTGGTTGGTGAAAATCTATGGACAACTCTATGGAACTTTTCATCTCTTATCTCCAGGATCATGCATTTATCACTAATGGGGATCTGTCAGCACTGGGTAGTTGAGGTGTACCATAGGTCTTTGGCCTATAAATACCCTTCAGGGCAACATAAAAGTGCTTTGAATTGGTACATGATTTATGAACAAGTTTTTGGAAAACAAGAAATCCATTATACCTGGAAAATGAACAGCCCTTGTGAGAGAATCCAGCAACTTTTCCAACTAAATAGCAACCCTGAGTGAAACAAGGCTGGCCAATGAAGGCCTGCTTACTGAAGTCAGAGCTAGATAAATGTTTTTCTTGAGTGGCTGCAATGATGAGGAGCACAACATGGCAAAGATTTTGCAATCAAAACTAATTTAGTTAACAAATTTGTATGCCTCCAAAAAGGAGTAGACTTCAGGCTCATGATAACACAATTTCTACTTATGAGAAACTTCCACAGTGCATATATTCCTTCCATGATGAATGCTAGTGAATAAAGAAAAACAAAAACAAAATCATAAGGACCTGGAGACCCTCATCATCAATGTGCTGAAAGAAGACAAACTTGTAACCATATTTTCAAGGTATTATGACAGCTCCTATGTGTCCCAGGGCCTTTTGTCTATTCTGCTGCAATATTTTTGACCTTGAGACATAAGTTTTGATTCATACCTACCACTATCTATGTATGTGGTATTGGGTAAGATTTTTTGCTGAGAGTTAGTTTCCTTATCTATCTAAAGGGGGAAATAAATCTTCATTTAAGTTCATAATAGTGTTCTAAAGAAATAGGGGATTGGGACTGGACTTCTGATTTCATTGTTATTGGAATCTCCTGGGTGACAAAACTTTCTCTAAATAGTCAGTTATTCAATCAACATTGATTAAAAACCTATAATAAAGGTATCAGGTCCTTCTTTAGCACATGAAGACTTGGAAAGCTGCCTAAAGAGCTAATAGTTAAGTGATTACTCAGGATCAAAGAGCCACGATATATCAGAAGCAATATTTGAACAGAGGTATTTTTGGCTACAAGACTAGATCTCTGTGCCCTAGAGCACACTGTTTCTCAAAGAAGAAATAATGGTTATGATAGTGTTTTTGTTTTTTCTACTAATTTATATATAAACAAATTACATTGTTACCATAACATCAGTAAAAAAGTGAAAAGTCATAAGTATCCAGAATAATCCATTTTACTTTAATAAGTACTTTTACTAATTAATAAGTATATGTATAAATACATGTGGTATAAATATATGAATATGGATAGATAGAGTATAGAGATAGTATAGGTATGAATGCTATTAAAAATTGTCCCTATATTATTATACTGGTTTCTACTGGCTTATATTTATGTAATATAATTTAGTAGTGTTTGAGAAGGTGTGGGTGTATCAGTGGAGTTCCTGAATCAAATTAATGAACTTATGCAGGTTTCCAACAAAGAATCAGGAGGAGGAGGTATTGACTTTCCCTCTTTTCCTGGATAGAAAGGATAATTAGATTGGGACAAAACATGGATGTATAACATTTAAACTTCTTAGATGGAAATTGCCATGAAGAAAACAAATAACACTGTGTAACAAACTTAAAAAAAATGAAATTGTCTTGACATGTGTATTGCTTCCTCTATCTTATCAAGGAAAGTAATCAGCCTTTAAGAAACATGCTATTTAAGTACAGGGATTTGCTGAAAGTGCATATCGTGGAACACTTCTTAATGCAGAATAAAAAATTTGTCATTGTGCTGCATTTTCATTTTTATAAGGGGGGTAGAAATCTCCCCAAGGTCAAGTGACATGGTAAGTAAGTTATAGTGAGTGGCAATGTACCATTGTCAGCACTGTCAGTAATATATGCAACAAGAGCTAAAGGCTAAGGCTGCTGGCTCTGTCCTTTGATTGAGTAGCCTGAGTTTAATTTCATTCTGAAAAATGCGGAACAATACGCTTCTTTTCAGCTATATATCATGATATGCTGGGACTTGAGCTGTGATTTATTCAATTTACATTAGGCAGTTCTTTTGCAGTATTATGCCCTTAACTATTAGAGTGTAAAAACAAATAACTCTAATGGAGTAAGGGTATGGGGAGGAGGGGAAGTAATTGGGCACTAAAGCTATGTTCTAAATTCTCTTTACAGCTTGTCATATTCCAATTATATTAACTCAACACCTGACTATTAGATTAATATTTAATCATTATGGAGATAGTTGTGAGCATTAGCAATAGACAACTAGAAAATTGTGAGCCATGGGAATTATGTGAAATGTATTCAAACATATCCCCTCTTCAAAGTCAAGCAACTCAATGTCATTATTCTTTCAATAGAAAGTTTAAGTTATACTATTGTTTCTTGTTGTTATTGTTGTTGTTGTTGTTGTTGTGGGGTTTTTTTGCAGGGCAATGAGGGTTACTTGCCCAGGGTCACACAGCTCATAATTGTCAAGTATCTGATGCCAGATTTGAACTCAGGTCCTCCTGAATCTAGGGCCGGTGCTTTATCCATTGTGCCACCTAGCTGTCCCCAAGTTATACTATTGTTGCTAAAATGTATAACCAGCACTTCAGTTGGAATCACTTCATTTCAATGATACTTTAGTGAAATTATGCAGCAGTTATTTCTAAGGTAAACATTAGTTGTAGTGTAAAACTAGTCTATTATATTCAGTTCAAAAATTTAGAATTGTGAAGGTGACAGATGTTACAAAATGTTTTGATAATAGAATTAATTTGGTGGCTTCTCATGTCTGCCATGTGTCTGAGACAGTCTATTAAATGTGGGAGAAGCTGAAAGAAAAGGGGAAAACTAGAGAAGAGAAGGGAGAGGGTTTGTGATACAGAGTAGCTTGTTATTCAACTTTTTTAGGGCTACTGAGTAATGTCACTCTAGAAAATATGCTAGAGGTTGTTATGCTATAACAAGAATTATTACTTGAAAGGTTGGCATAGATAACTGACCAAATTCTCTTCTCATAGGGTATATTGAAAGAAAGGGACTAAAATATATTTTTTTTGCATCTTAATTCCAGGAGGATAAATCATCCTAATACAAGTACAATTGAAAAATTCATTTATTCAACAATTTGTAAGCATGACCTAATGGAAACTATATTGAAATTAGAGTCAGAAATACTTGGTTTAAATTCTTCCTCTCATCTCAAGTTACTCTGATACCACGTCACTTAACTTCTTTTAACCTCAATTTTCTACATTTATAAAATAGGGATAATAAACCCTGGACAATCTAGGGAAAATGATACCTTCCTCCCAGGTTTGTTGTGAAGTACAAATGTGGAAGTATAAATAATCCATGTAAAAAACCCCTCATTTTCATTGGCTATCTGTGATGGACAGCATCACCTAAACAACTGCAGTTATTGGTCATAAGGAAATGATATGCTTGGTGATTCTACTCTAAGGGAAATTTATAATAAAGAAAAGCTACTGAGTTAGAAATGCCTCTTGGTAGAGGCAGGTCACCACACATTGATCTAAGTTAATTGGTTAGCATCATTCAGTTCCATTGACTGACATGACTTGGGGGGTCATCTAGAGATCAAATTCTAACCATCTAGGTATTTTTCTTCCCCAACTAATCAGAAGAATCAATCTGAATTTCTTTTGTTAAGCTGAAGGCTCATCCCAGGTTAGTTTCCCTGGAAGCAGAACAAAGCAGCTAACACTAACATAGGTTTCTCCTAGAAATTTGTTATTAAAAATTATTTTCTCACAACACACATACATATACATACAAGCATGCACACAAATACACAGGTATATAAACCTATGCATATCTACATGTAGGTATGTGTGTATGTATATAGGTATAGGTGTGTGGATACCTATGCACACATATGTATATATGTACATATAGCTATATATCTACATAGATATATATACATAGATGAATAGATATCTCTATGTCTTTATGTATATTCTTGTATGGCTAACCCCTCTTAATTCTAGTACCTTCCTTCTATTATGCTATTTTTATTTACCCTGTATACATGATATGATATGGATATATATATATGCAGGTATGTATATATTGTGAGAATTGGAATTGTACCCCCTACAGGAGAGATACGGAAGGGTAGCTCCACCATGAGGAGAAAGAATGTGATTTAGAGATTTTAGCATACAGAAGTTACATCTATAGAACCACCTGTGGGACTTGTCAATCAGAGCTACCAGCCAATTAGCTTGGAGCTGTGTGTGTGTGTGTGTGTGTGTGTGTGTACAGCACTGTTTCCTGTTGGAGAGGAGGTTTCTGAGAGGAGGAAGGATCATGCAAGCACCTTCGCCCAGGACCTCGGTTTGAGTGGAGCTGAGATGCTGGCTCCCTGAGATAGATATATGAAGGAATCTTGGCCTCTTTCTCTCTCCTTACCAAATTCTTATGCTCCTTAATAAATACTTAAAAGTCTAAACTCTTGCTAAAGCTTATAATTTATGGCGACCACTCAATAGATTTTTAGATAGTTTAGCCAGAATTTTAGCCACCATACAGATAGCAACTTTATAATATGTCTGTGTGTTTATCATCTATCTATGTATCTCTTTATCATGTATCTATGTATCTATGCATCTATCTATGTATCTATATTTATGTATGTGTATATCTATGTATCTGCATCTATCTATGAATCTATGTGTCTATCTATGGATCCATGTATGTATGTATCTATCTACATGTTTTCTTCCCCCTTTAAATTATAAGATATTTGAGAGCAAGGATTGTCTTTTGTCTGTTTTTGTATCCATAACACTTAGCACAGTGCCTGCTACATAGTAGGCATTTAATATATGTTTATTAATTTATGAACTGAATTGATAGATAGGTGAAGTCAGGAATGTGTGGGTTCAAATCTGACCTCTAATATATATTATATGTGTGATTTTATACATGAATGCATGTATAAATATGTGTATGTGTTATATATAATGCCTACATAAATGCACATATTGTGTTAATGTGTGTTATATATGTATACGTGTGGGTTCAAAAACAAAATAATGGAATGGGCATTCTTTTATTGGAGTGAATTCTTCCTCATATGGAGCCTTCATGAAATGTCAGAGTAACTTTTTATTAGAGAACTAAAGAGGATGTCAAATCCTCATGAAATGACTTATGGGATGGCTAACCTCTGTGGTCCTTTCCTTCTCTAAGACTTAGTCTAGTTTTTTGAATTGGGATAATGCAGCATGAATATTTGCTGTTTACACAGTAGGACCAATATAAGAAGTTTTCTCCAGCCCCACCCTAGTGAATTAACATTAAACTAAATATTCTTTTATGAGGAACAGTGAGTAGGACAGTGTAGCTCAATCTAACACTATGTAGAGAGGAGTAAAAATCATCAGGTTAGATGATTATTCTTCCCTGTGGAAAAATCAACAAAAAAAACATATAGCAATGAAACTGACCATTATTTTGCATTTCATTCATATGCATGTTCACATATACAGACACATACACATAGATAACATAACTGTTTTCATAGTCCTATGTCAAATCATTTTGTTTTGTTTTGTTTTATTTCGTGAGACCATTGGGGTTAAGTGACTTGCCCAGGGTCACACAACTAGTAAGTGTCAAGTGTCTGAGGCTGGATTTGAACTCAGGTCCTCCTGACTCCAGGGCTGGTCCTCTATCCACTGCACCACCTAGTTGCCCTCAAATAATTTTTTAAAATTTTTCTAGGTGAGGTTCCTAAATATATAGGTAAGTACTTTATAAGATCAATGAAAACATTCACTTACGAATTATGTCAACCACAATTTCCCTTTTATATTTTGATTAAATTGGAAATTTTTGTTGACACCTTTTTTAAGATAGTGACCATTCCCATTCATGAGAAGCATAGATATTCACTCTTTCTTCATAAGAATAATCTAACAAAGAGAATGATTTTCCTTCTCCCTTGTATATATCAATAAGCAACCTGGGCTAATTTGAATAAAAGTGACTGCCATAAAATGAATTTTAGTAGCTCATGTAGTAAGTGGAGAGATATTAGTACAGAAATTCTGGAGATAGATTTCATAAGTTATATTTCAGGGGTCCTCTGAACTGGAAAGGAGAAAAATGACTATTTCTATGAACCTCTAACTGAAATTTAGTATGTAAAATTGCTTTTCTGAGAGGCATTCCATAGTTTTCACCAGACTGCCAAAGTCATCTAAGAGACAACAAAAGGTAAGAATTTCTGCTCCAGACTCATAGAAAGTATGAGTGTGGGCCATAGTGGGGACTGCACATATGCTGGGATAGAGGAACAAGCAAACTGTGATAAGGCAACCTGACCATGGAGAAGTGTAGCTAAGTATTAAGGTGGTGGATTATGGAAGTTTTGCCAAAATTGTCTCTATCACATCTGGTCTATTTGGAAGAAAATGAAGAATCCATCTAATATCTAGCCTAGGAAGGAATGGGCTAAATGTTTAGAATAAATTTTAGGAAAACCAGAGGATCATCCATTCAAAGTGGGAATACAGTACAAAAGAATAAGACAAATTCTCCATAAATTTAGATGAAGAAACAAGTTTAAACCAACATGATCTATGGAAAATTAAAATTGTTTCCTTTAGCTTTGTTGGTGTTGTTGTTGTTGTAGTCTCATGCACATTTCCTTTTTGTTGCTTAGTAACAAATGCTTCAAACACTTAAAAGAAATACAGCCAAAGAGTGTAGACATAATACATATATCTTGGATCTTTCATGATAATTCTATAAAAAAACATATGTATGTACTAATATAAGCATATTCATATTCCATAAAGATAAAGGGCCAGAGAGAAATTTTATATCAAATATTCAGAAATGTTTTCCCATTGCTGTTGTATAATTAGAAATTATTAATTGAATCACAATTTTTTTTTTCTGGTAGTAGTGTTTCTTGAAAAATAGTATGTCCAACCAAGGATTTAAAGCTTAGCATGAAATGTGTCATTTGCTAATGTGAGAAAATGATGGAGTTTTGGAGTTCCTGGTGGCCCACCAACTAGAGGGCCTAACTCCAGGGCCTTGCCTGATGTTTTTAAGGCCAGTCCAGAGTCAGTCAAGTTGGACCTTGGATTGTAAACAGAGACAATTAGAGACTAAAATCACATCTACCTGAAAGCCTTCCCCTCAGATGGGAAGTCCTCTAGACTCTGACCTACACTACAGAACAACCTCAAGTCCAATAAACCAATAGATTTGAATGATTCTAGCCAATTAACTTGAAGCAATGTGGAAGGGCTGCCTCTTCTCTGGATCCACAGGGAACTTATGCTCTCTTACACTCTTTGGCCTGGGGACTTGGAAGGAGCAGCCACGTGGCCACTTACCCTCTCTTTATTAATATTTAATATTCTTTAATAAATGCTTAATGCCCCAAACTGATGCTATAGCTTCTAATTTCTAAGTAACAGTATATTAGAAACCCCAGCTAAGTTCCCTAAAATTTGAGACAGAGATAGGCAACCCCATATAATTTCAAATGACACACTGAGTAATTATATACTTCAATTTTTTACAACAAACATCAAAAGGTTGAAAAATAATCCCTGTAAATAGAATTTAACATTTTGGTAATTCACCTTTCTTACTTCTCATTTCCCATGGGTGTCATCTCACATCCTCACTGTTACTAGATTCTCAAGCATGCTTGTGAGAATCCAAATACAATGTTCACTTCATTGCTCACAGGCACACACAGAAAAGATAGCCTCTTCAATTATTCACTGATAAGTAAGGGAAAATTACTTGTCAGAAAGATCTCAGTAATTGTGTGCTTTCCTTTTCCTTTTGCATTGGTCTCTCTTAATTTTGAAACTCCCCTGAACTTAGCTCTTCAAGGTCTGATTGTCTTTTGCTTTTGATTGTGTTTCTCAGTACTACATGCAGGGCCTGAAACAATGGGGAGGGGAAGAACAGAAAGAATGAGGGAGGTTAGAAAGAAAATAACCTTTTTTCTTGGATCTAGGCAGAGATAGCACATGAAGCTAGATTGGTGGTGAAGGCATGGAAGAGAAGTGCAGTGTAATTATGAAGTAAACTTTCTAACTCTAAAAAGCAGGTTCCTAAAATGTAGGGGAAAATTGAAAAAAAAAATCTCCAGTATTTGCAATTCACAGAGAAACAAAATGCATAATATACTGAATTTATTTTCCAAATACATGTATTTCATTTTGCTGTTATTATGCTGTTACTTGTGGTATTGGAATGGGGGACATAATATAGGAAATTCTATTCTTGGAATGCATGATGAAGTTCTGTTGCAAATACACAATTTCACAAGAGAGACTGAGAACGTAAAATGCATTTTCATTATGAGCTAGATATGTTATAATATAATAGGCCATGTATATTCCTAGGACTACAAAAAATATGGCTTTAGTGTTCTCTGTGATATAAATAATGTAAGTCCTAAGTAGTCTTTATGTTGGAATTATAAATGTTCTAGTTTGACAAATATGTACCTTAACACTTTTGTATGGGGGGGCAGCTATGTGGTGAAGTGGTTAATGCACTGGCTCTGGATTCAGGAGGACCTGAGTTCAAATTTGGCCTCAGACACTTGACACTTACTAGCTGTGTGACCCTGGGCAAGTCACTTAACCCTAATTGCCCCACCAAAAAAAAAAAAAAGAAAAGAAAAGAAAACCGAAGCAAATAAATAAAAAAAAACAAAACAAACAAATAAAAACACCTTTGCATCACCGAAGGAATGACAGTAGCAAAGGTAATTTTACCCAGAGTGCTAAAAGTAAGTATCACAGGTATGCTATAATCACTCATATCCTCTATGTCTGATTTTGTGTGTGTATGCAGACACATACATATACACACAAACACACCTAGACACACATATGTGTGTTTATCTTTATCCCATATCCTATATGTATGTGTATATACAGAGACACAAATAGATCTTTTTGTTATTCAATCCTTTAAATAACGTCTGATCCCAATTGAGGTTTGACCCCATTTGAGGTTTTCTTAGTAGAGATATTGGAGTGGTTTATCATTTCCTTCTCTACTCCATTTTATGATGAGTACCTTAGGTATACAGAGTTAAATAGCTTGCCCAGAGTAAAAAGCTAGTGTCTAAGGTTGGATTTGAATTCATGAAGATGAGTGTTCCTAATTCCAAGTCCAGTGCTCTATCCACTGTGCCACTGAGGTGCCCTAATTTTCTGATAGTCTTCATTTTTAAAGACATATCATTCACAATCATTGGTTCATCATTTTAAGAATAGGAATGATAATGATTTAATAACAAACAAAAATTGTATCATAGGAAATATAATAATGAAACACTAGCCATTATGCATTTAACAACATGGAAAATGTCATTGTTATCTATTTAATAGAATTTAAAGATATTTATATGATTTACTTCCTTACCAAAGTTAGCCAAGTGGTAATTTTTTAAAAATGGTACTACAGATATATTTATTCAAGCAAGCCAAATAAATTGTACATATTTATAGACATTTCTATAATCTCATCAATTTGATGTTACAATATAGACCAAATCATTTTTAAACAATCTTATAAATATACAAATCCTCAGTATCTAGCAGTTTTTAAACTTAACACTTAATTCAGGACACAAAGATTTTTTTTTTCTGTTTATTGGAATCACATCAAATTCTAAACTAGATTTTATGAATGCATAAATATATATATTTATACCATAAACCAAATTCACTAGGCCAAAATCTACATATCCTTTGAGGCAAATTTACCTTTGCATAAAAATACATAGATGATGATTTTTTTAAAAATATGGAAACAAGAATTTGAATATAGTGTGGTATAGACACAGACAGACATTTGGTTTATAAGGTTGGAAGGTTTGAGTTAAAGCCTTGGCTCTAACTGGTGATAGAAGTCAAATGCTGGACAAGTAACTAAAACTGCAGATCATCTAACTTTTCACTGCCTGTCTCTACATTACTATCATTACTATATTTTCAGGGCACTTTATGATATAGTGATGGGTAGTGAAGCATTCCTACATCAATAAAATCATAGGGCTTGTCACCCTAATTGTAAATGTATTTTGTGTGATTTTTGTAAAAAAACAAAACTCATCCAATACTCATATATATTTGCAAATGACACATAAAACCTACATGTGTGTATGTATGTATTTATGTGTAAGTATGTATCTCTCTCCATTATATATATATATACATATACATATATATGTACATATATATGTACATATGTATATAGATATATATTCATTTTCTCACCAAACAAATATGAGACTTGGTTAAGTGCCTACTGAATTTGATGACTAGAAATTCTCAGGTTATTGAGTCTACTGTTCTTTCAAAGTATTTAACAAGTTCACATTTTAATTAACGTCTTTTTTTTTTTTTTTGCAGGGCAATGGGGGTCAAGTGACTTGCCCAGGGTCACATAGCTAGTGTCAAGTGTCTGAGGCTGGATTTGAATTCAGGGTCAATGTTTTATCCACTGCGCCACCTAGCTGCCCCCAACATAATTTCTTAAAGAGATAAATGGCTATTGCTAGAGTTACAGGCAGCTAGACTTTTCAGTGAATAGAACTCTGGATTGAGAGGGAAGTAGACTTGAATTCAAATCCTGTGTCACATTCCTGCTGTGTGGCTCTGGCAAGTCAGTAAACCTCTCTCAGCTTCAGTTTCATCATTTGTAAAACTGGAATTATCATGACACCCACCTCCCTGTGTTGTTGTGAGAATAAATTGAGATAATGTTTATTGAATACCTTATACAACCTAAGATAATACATAAATGGAAGCTATTGGAATTATAAGATTTGAATCTTTAATTTTGCACATTAAGTCTTTTGGTCTAAATAGGAAACAAAGCTTCAACTTTGTCCTTGTTACTATCATCTTCTGACCAAATGAACAAAGAACTTTGTATATGCATGTATGTTTTTACAAATACTTGTATGCATATATGTGCTTAGTGTTAAATATATATAAATTTGAGCCTCCTTCAAACAAGCAATCTATTTAAATGACTCCTGAAAATTCTTTTCTGTTTCTCAGTGTTAAAGATTTGTTAGTTTGTAAATAATTTGCTTTGCTAAAAATATTTGTGATAATCCATTAATAAAAAATGAAGTTCTGAATAACGATAGTGTAGTGAATATCTACATTGACTAAATAGAATGGAGCCTTGAAGAAGTAACTACTAGACAAAGTTGTATTCATAGTAATCAATATTCAGTACAGGTAATTAGGTCAGATGACTTTTGTTAATGGGTATTCAATAATAAGTATACAATAAATAAGCATATATATATATATATATATTCTTAATTTAATTGAGTAACCTCTGGTATTAAATTTTTGGGGAAATCAAATTTTTTTGAAGCTCCTTCATGTCTAACCACAAATTAAAATCTTGGCATCACTAGAAAGGGAAGTAAAAAATGGGCAAGCAGTCTCCTTTTATATAACAGTACATTAGTATATGTATGTATAATTATACATTTGATTTAGGGTTATTACTTCATTATAAATCAAGTGATGATGTAGGAAGAATATTGGTCTCAGAGTCAAGACAAAACTGGGTTTGAATCTAATTTTTGAATTTTAGCAAGGCACTTAATCTCTATGAGATTTCATTTCATAACCATTAAAAAAAGCTATACTCCATTTTGCATTATCTATCTTTCAGATTATTTTGTGACATATACCTTGCAAGCAAAAATGAAATATTTAAATATGAGCTGTTACCATTATATTTCCTAAGGAAATAGTTAATTTCATAAAATTAATCATTTGTTGAATACTTATTCGAGTTATTTCAATAGATACTGAAGACCCTAAAATATGAAACAACAACACAATCCATGACCTTAAGGACCTTTTTGTTTTTTCATCTTCAGTAATGTGAATCTTAGTGATCTCCATTTGGAATTTTCATGGCAAAATACTGAAATGGTTTATCATTTCTCTGCCAGGTCATTTTACATATAAACAGGATCAAGTGGCTTGCCCATAGTCATATAGCTAGTAAGTGTATGGGGGCCAGATTTGAACTCAGGAAGATAAGTCTTCCTGACTCTTGGTTCAGCACTCTATATCACAGCTCCACCTAGGAAAGTCTTTATAGGCTAATGATGCAAAAACAAATTCAGGATTCAACAGTTCTGACCACTCATTTGGAAAACAATTGTTGTATGTCTTAAGGGGGTTTTCAACTGCATATTCAACTATATATTTTTTGAACATTTTGTCCTATTCTAAGCACCTAATATGTGTTCTATATATCTATGTATTTATGTATCTATTTATTTATCATCCATCCATAAATCCATGCACCCATCTATTTATCTATCTATCTATCTATCTATCTATCTATCTATCTATCTATCTATCTATCTAAAACTCTCCATAGATATTCAATTACAAAATATTGCCATTTCTTTCTCCAAAACATCTCTTTTACTAACTTATTTATTGTACACACATTGGTACCATGTTAGTTCAGGCCCTCATCACTCCTCAACTAGATTATTGCAAAGGCTTTCTTGTTTTCTTTCTGCCTCAAATCACTTGTCTATCCTCTAGACTAATGCCAGTGATTTTTCTTGTCAAAATATCTTACTTTGTCTCTATTTTGGTCCATTCATATTACTCCAGTGACTTTCTATTGCCTCTACAATAAAATAATAATTTACTTAACATTTTAAGTCCTAATGGTCCAACTTATCTTTCAATTTCATTGTACATTATTCTCCATCCCATACTGTATAATCTAGCCAAACTTCCCTTCACTATGTAAGAAATATCACCTAGCCCCTACCATGTGCCTTTGCATAGGTCTTTCCTTATGGCTTGAATGTACTCCATCCTCACTTTCAACTGCAAAAAACAAAAGCCACCATCACCTTTCTTCCTTGAAGGTACATCTCAAACACCTCTTTCTGATAATACCTTGTATATTCCATCTAAAATACCATGTAATTAGCTTCCGGTTATATTTTATTTTCATATCATATGTACACTTAAATGCATGTATACGCATATACAAAAGCACATGTATGAATGTATATATTCACCAAGACTATATATTTCCATTATTTATGTATATATGAAACTTGCGTGTTTATTTGCCTTCCCTGTTAGGATATAATCTTCTTCCGAGTAAGGATCTTTGCATTTATTGTATTTTTCTCCGCAGCACCTAGCATAATGTCTGTTATGTACTAAGGGCTTGATAAATGCTTGTTGATTGGTTAATTCTACTACTTTTGTCCCAGAATATTGGGAAACATGAAAGCAGATCACTGAACACTGAAAAAGGAGGATAAATGATGAAATATATCATATAGTTTGCAAACACCTATTATTTGATGAATACTACATTATGGAAAGAGTTTGAGCTAGAGAGGAATTTCTTAAAAATAAAAAAAAGTTTAGCAGGGAGCTTCCCTAAACAAATGGTGACCCTTTGGTTTGGAAACATCAAAAGAAGCTCGGCGGCTAAATGGATAGAATCAGGAAGCCCTGAATTCAAATCTATCTTCATTCAGTTACTAGCAGTTTGACCATGAGCAAGTCACTCAACCGTGTTTGCCTCAGTTCCTCATCTATAAAATCTGTTGGAGAAAGAAATGTCAAACCACACCAGTATATATACCACAAAAATAACAAAATAGGGCCATAGAGAGTAGGAGACTATTGAAAAATGACTAAAAAATAGCACAGAATCGTAGCTCTGAAATCAAAAGTGAATTGGATTGACTGTTATGGGTCAATTAGAGATGAATTGTTTGGCTCATTTTGTTGTGGGTCAGAGCCATTTGTTGTAGTAGACAAATTCCTTTCTAATCATAATCTATCATTGCATTTTTTTTCCCCTCGTGAAGGACACACAAGCCTAATTGTTGCCTTTACCATGTCCTCTAGTGCCTCTATTCCTCTGTTCTTTCCTAGACCATCTCCCCTTCACTGGCTATGTGAACCTCCTTTCTCCATTTGAATTCTGTGAATCAGTTAGCCTCTATACTCTCCTCTTCATTTGAATCCCTTGCCCTCTGGACCTAATGCCAATTACTCCTAGCCAAATGCCAGCCTTGGATATCCCCAACCACCCATTGCTTTGCCTTTATTAATGCAATACTGCATGTAACAGAAGATAGTCAGCATACCAGAATAACTGGTTTCACTATAAATTTATTTTAAAGGTTTTTAACATCGGGACAGCTAGGTGGGGCAGTGGATAAAGCACCAGCCCTGGATTCAGAAGGACCTGAGTTCAAATCTGGCCTCAGACACTTGACACTTACCAGCTGTATGACCTTGAACAAGTCATTGTCCAACAACAGCAACAAAAAGATTTTTAACCCTGGCTCTCATTTTAGCAAGATAATCCTCTTGTACCTCTTTAATTTATTCACTTCATCTCTCATCATAGCAGCTTTTCTAATCTTTTCATTCCTCATCAAACCTCCAACATTACCCTTGCTTGCACCTTCTCACCTGAGGATTTCACCTCATACTTAACTGGACAAAAGAAATGAGTCCAATTACTGAATGAGCTTTCTCTTCTTGTATCCTCCTCTTGATCTCATTGCATTGTTAAGTCTTCCAATACTATCTCTTCCTTTACCTACTATCACTATATTCTCCTCTTCTGTCTATAATATGCTTATTTCTCTTTGCCTTAAAAAATGCCAGAACTTCCTGGGCCAAGATGTCTGGGTAACGAAGCAACTCTCTGGAGCTCTCCCAATCTCCCCATCAAACCAAAATAAAACTACTTCTGAATCATTCTAGGAGCAGGAAAGCAGCCTAACAGTCCAGCAGGAAAGGTCTGTCCTACTTGGATGGAAGAGAATTGAGTTACAGGAGCAGCAGCTTCTGGGATCATAGCAAGGGGCTAGAAGGAGGGCTCTGAACCTGGGGCAAATCATCAGTGATCCTCCACATACCTAGAAACCAGCAGTTCCCTTGGCAGGTGAACAGTCTGGGCAGCATTGCAGGGCCCCCATCAGGGACCCCACATCTAGCATTGAACACCAGGGAGTCTTTGACCCCACTACTGACCAGTAGTGAAGATCTGACCAAGACTAGTCAACAGCAAGTTCTCAGCCCTGTGACCTACTAGCAGAGAGATTCTTTCAGAGACAAAACAGCATCAGGGGGCTCACTGAGGTATTAACATACACACCCAATTAGGTGGAGTAATCTATAGAACCCTGCAGGAAAAGGGGAGGGAAAGGGGATAAGGAGGGAGGGATAAAAGAAGGGAGGGCAGATTGGGGGAGGGGGCAGTCAGAAGCAAATTCCTTTTGAGGAAGGATATGGTGAAAGAAGATAGATAATAGAGTAAATATCATGGGGAAGGGAAGAGGATGGAGGGAAACAGTTAACAATCGTAAATGTAAAAAAGCTAAAAGGATAAAAAGTCTACAAAAAATATTTTTAGCAACTCTTTGTAGTGGCTAAGAATTGGAAATCAAAGGAATGTCCGTCATTTGGGAAATGACTGAACAAGCTGCGGTATACAATTATGAAGGAATATTATTGTTCTATAAGAAATGACAAGCAAGATTATTTCAGAAAAACCTGGATTCATATGAACTGATGTATAACAAAGTGAGCAGAACCAGGATAACATTGTGTACAGTGACAACATTATTTTTCTATGAGCACTTGTGAATGACTTAACTACTCTCAGCAATACAATGATCCAAGACAATCCCAAAGGACTAGTGATGAAGCATACTATCTACCTCCAGAGAAAGAACTGTTATTGAGTGAATGCAGATGGAAGCATGCTATTTTGCACTTTCTCTTTTTTTTATTTGAGTCTTGTTATGTAAAATGACAAATATGGTACTGTTTTACATAATAGTACATGTATAACCTATACTGATTGCTTGCAACCTTGAGGAGTGGGGAGGGAAGGGAGGGAATGAGAGAGGGATAGAATTTGGAACTCAAAACTTTAAATGAAAGATAGAAGTAGAAAAAAAGTGCATACACACATATATTTGTTCATATACATATACATGTATACATAAATATATACATATAACATATATATGCACACGCATATAGACACATACATTAGGGGAGAAATTTTCTTGTTTAAAGTGGGTTTTTGACTGAGACTTGAGGGAAGCCAGGAGGAAGAGTTAACAAAGAAGAACATTACAGACATGAAGGACAACCAGTGAAAATGCATGAAGTTGGAGGAAGAGAATATATTAAGAACAGTAAAAAGATCAGTGTCACCAATTATAGAATATGTGGAGGGAAGACTGGAAAGGTAGTGAAGGGGTTAGGTTATGAAGCCAAACAGATTTTCTATTTTATCCTGGAATTAATAAGGGGCATCTGTATTTTGAGCGGGGAAATAAGTGACATGGTCAGATTATATTTAGAAAAAAACACTTTGATAGCTAAGTGAATGAAAGCCTGGACTGGGAAGAAACTTGAGGAAAGCAGAGAGACAATCAGAAGATATAGGAAGGGTTGGCTTTACATAAATACATTTATGATATTAAAGTTTTTTAACATGACTGCCTTTATTTTGTAGGATTTAAAAAATGCATATTTGAGTGTTTTATTTTTTCAGGTTTTTTTATATCATCAGATTGTCTTGTGATTTGAAATGTATTTGTTTTTAACATTCCTTTATGTTGATTCTTCTTAATGTTGAACTATCCTTTTATCCTGGTATGAATTAATCTTGGCCACAATTAATTGTTTCTTGAATAAATGGTGTAATAGGGGCAGCTAGGTGGCACAGTAGATAGAGTACTAACCCTGGAGTCAGGAGGACATGAGTTCAAATCCGGCCTCAGACATTTAACACTTACTAGCTGTTTGACCCTGGGTAAGTCACTTAATCCCAATTGCCTCACAAAAAAAAATGTTGTAACATTTTGGACAAAAATTTATGTAAAATCCTAAAATGAAAAATATTAAAGAAATTGGTTTCTGATTCTCAAAAAAAAAAAGACATAGAATCAGTTATCTGTCAGATTTATGGGCAAAGGAAGAATTTAGGATCAAAGAAGATATAGAGAGTAAGACTAAATGTAAAATAGATCATTTTTATTATGTAAAATTTAAAGTATATGCACAAACAAAACTAATGTAACCAAGATGAGAAGGGAAGCAGAAAATTGGGAAAGAATTTTTGAAACAAATATCTCTGATAAAGGCCTCATTTCTCAAATAGATAGAGTACTGAGTCAAATTTATAAAAATATAAGTAATTTCCTAATTTATAAATGTTCAAAAAATATGAACAAGCAGTTTTCAAAGAAATCAAAGCTATAATCATATAAAAATGTTCTAGATCACTACTGATCAGAGAAATATAAATTAAAACAACTCTGAAGTATCACCTCACAACTTAAAACAACTCTGAAGTATCACCTCACAACTATCAGAGTGGAAAATATAACAAAAACAGAAATTATTGGATGTTGAAGGGGATGTGGGAAAGCCAGGACCCTATTTCACTGTTGGTGCAGTTGTGAAAAGATCCAACCATTCTGGAGAGTAATTTAGAACTATGCCCAAAGGCTATATAACTGTGCATATCCTTTAATCCACCAATATTACTGCTAGGTTTATATCTCAATGACATCTCCAAAAAGAGAAATACACCCATTTGTACAACAATATTTCTAGTAGTTCTTTTTGTGGTGGCAAGAATTGGAAATTAAAGGAATACCCATATATTGGTATACCAAAAGCTGTGGTATATGATGGTGATGGAATATTTTAAGCTATAATAAATTACAAGCAGGACGATTTCAGAAAGGCCTGGAAAGACTTGTATGAACTGGTGTATAGTGAAGTGAGCAGAACCAAGAGAACATTGTGTATAGAGAACAATATTGTTTGATGAAAAACTGTGAAAGACTTAACTATTCTCAACAATACAATAATTCAAGACAATCCCAAAGGACTATTGATGAAACATACTATTCACCTCCAAAAGAAAGAACTGATATTGATGGAACACAGACTGAAATAGGTTATTTTTCATTATTTTTCTTTTTTTCCTTTTATTCAAATTTTCTTATACAAAATGACTAATATGGTGATGTTTTACTTAATCATACATGTATAACCTATATCTGATTGCTTACCACCTCAAAGAGGGGGAAGTGGAAGGAGGGAAGGAGGGATAAAATTTAGAACCCAAAATTATAAATTAAAATGTTTATTACATTAAAATTGCCCACTTTATCCTACCATCTTTATTATCTATTACAGAGACACACACATACAAACGTGTCTGTATATGTATATACGTGTATGTTTTATATATGCCCATATGTGTGTGTATATATATATATATACATATTGTACACTTCTACATGCATGTATTCATACACACAACACACAGCATATATAATGCTCTTTTTTTGCTAAATTTCTGGAAAGACATCCACAATTGAGCCCTCTATTTCCTTCTCTTTACTTTATTTGAAATCCTCTGCAATCTTGCTTCTGACCTTAATATTCAAGTGAAACTGCTTCTTCAAAAGTTACTAATCATCTCTTAGTTGCAAAACTTAATGAAAATTTTCTCAACCTTCATCATTTTATACCTCTCTGCACCCTTTGATACTGCTGAACACTTATCTCCTGCATATTCTCTCCTGTCTTATTTTGTTTTCACACTTTTCTGTTCTGGTTACCTTATCTGTCTGACAATTGCTTCTTAAGTTTCCTTCCCTGTTTCTATATCCAGGTCATGATCACTACCTGCATGTATCCCCCAAGGATTGTTCTTGGGCCCTCTTCTCCTAGTCATCTTATCAACTCCCATTGCTTCAATTATTCCCTCCATTCTAATGATTTCCAGAACCATATGTCCAACTTTGGTGTCTCTCCTAAGATGCAATTTTCTTTCATAAGCTGCCTTTTGTATATGTCCTTCTGACATGTTTAAAACAGAATAATTAGCTTTGCCTACAACTTTTTTTTTCTCTTCCAAAGTTTCTTATTTCTGCTGATTAAACAAGTCTCCTCAATCACCCAGGTTCCAATTTCTATGTTATCCTTGACTCTTTATTACTCATTATGCATACAAACTGTTGTCATATCTTGTCATGTCTACCCTTACAATATATCACTTCTATAACCTGTTTTCTCTAATCATTCAACTATGGAAGTCTGTATGTATACCTGTGGTGAACGAACAACTAAAGAAAATACTGGAGGCATTTTCTCAAGCAAATCAAATATAATTTTTCTTTAAGGGTAGTACATATCTTGGCATGCCAGTATGAGTTGCTGAAATGGATAATGTCTGGGGAGAAAATTGGGACTCACAGTAGAGAGAGAACAATTTCCATATGATTGAATTGAGTCCTTGAAAGGCCTGAGTCTGAGGTGCTGTACTACCTGCTTTATATTAATAATAGAAAGTATTTTCAATGGAAAAAATGGAACAGGAGAACATGTGAAGATATAGACCATGCAGGGTGGTTCCAATGGAGACAGTGATAAGGATATGGGTATATATATATCATCAGAAATGACTTTCATCTCAATGAACTATAATTCTAAATTTCAGGTCCAAGAGAGGCTGAAGGTAATCTCAGTCACTACAGGCTGAAAGTCGAGGCCCCAATCAAGAATTGTGATTTAGGATCAATAGAACGGAGAGGAATCATATGATTGGGTCACTAACTCTCCAGGGTTCTATAATGCATGAATCAAATATGTTATTCCAAATATAGGAGAACCAGAGATATAGACATTAGATGAATGTCTCTAAGAGATGTGCTTATATGTCTGGCTCAATAATTTTTGGGATATTGGTTCTACCAGACTAGACTAAACTCATGTTATTCAATAATATAGTTCAAAAATTAGTAGGGCAATGTTGAAAGAACAATTTCAGCAACATAGATGGGATAAAAATTTAATGGTAGGTAGACAAAGAGTGAATGGAAATTTAGATCACAAAAGCAGAAAATATGGATTCCTCTATTTTTCCTAGGAGATTCTTGAGAAAAGGGGGTGAAATATAATACAATTATATGTTGGCAAAATAGAGATTAGTACTAGAGTAAAATCCAGGGAAGGAATTTTTAGAAGTTTTGTATAATAAAAAGGGGAAGTATTAAAGCTTATTGATTTGATAAAGCAAAATATGAGTACTAATGAAAATTTAGTGTTGCAAGAATCTAATTTTGTGGGAAATTAAAGAGAAGTGTGATTGAAAAGGTGAAATGATATTTAGTGCCTAAGATTTCAGAATATTTATCAATAGGAAGAGATAATTCTTTAAACAACAAAGTATAAATAACAAAATAACTTTTATTATTTTACAATTTAAAAATAATTTTATGATAGAGGATCTCATGATTACCTATTATTTAAGTTGAATGTGTGTTGCTATCTTCATTTTACAAAGGAAGAAAAAACCAATCTGAGGCAGAAAAAGGTAAGTTCAAGCTCAAAAGCCAAAAAAAAAAAAATTAGCTGTTAGTTGAAGCTCACTCTTCTGTTTTCAAGTTCAGTGTTTTGTTTTACTTTTTGCCATTGAGAACAAATAGTAATTTGTTTTCATCATCATTTTTGTCTTTTTTATCTTGACTTTTGATTTCTAAAATAATTAAGATTTTACCTTATTTTTTCCGATATAGATGTTATTGACAGAATTGTGCCATGTTTCATGCTAGACCTTGCATCTTCAGTCACTGAAAGAGAACATGAATTAATACTTCTTTGAAAGAAGTGACTGCCTCAAAAATGATTCCTTTTTAGTCTATGTTTTCACTTTATTCTGTTTTGGCAAAATCCAAGTGGTCTAAGAGAACAGTATTTCAGTTCATTATAGCTTCCTTTCAAATTGAAATGCTGTATCACTTTGTCCCTGATAGCTTCCCTCCTAGTTTATATGTACCCAGTTAAAAACAGACCATAAAAAAAGAGATATGCTGCATCCTTGTGGGGAAGTCTGCCTCTGAAATATGCCTATAATTTGTTCAACAAGTTAGACTATAAATCCAACCATCTAATCTCATTGAGTGGTTGAATGTATCAAATGAAAATTGATTGCATATCTTGTTCCAAGAGAATGCAATCTCACTATTGACCAACATACCTGGTAAATCAAATAAGTTTTCAGATATATAGAATATTTGAAAAGCAAGATTTTTATGTACTGCATTTTTATTGTGTTCTACTAAAATCACAACCATTTAATCAGTTTAACAATCAATGACAAATTAAGTTCAATTCATATGCTGATTTTTTCAAGTATATATGATTTTAGCACTGTATTGTTTGAGCTATGATATTCTTACTATCAAAAGACACTACATATCTGATAGTTACTTATCAAGATATGCCCCAGTACTTCATATAAATTAAATAAATATAGGATTTTCTATATTTTTCTTCTGTTAATGGAATAAACAATGATCTCCTTTCCCTGTATAGAAATCATTCCACCTTGATCATCATTTAATTCCTTCAGATTATTCAAATATTGTTAGTCTTTAGGTTTTTCTTGTTTGCAGTATTTCTATTTCAAAGATTCTTCTCCATTTAGATGTTCTCAACATAAGTGCTTTAAATTCCACTAAAAGTCCATGTTTCCCGTATGGAATTATATGTAGTTTTCACAATAAATTTTTCTATGTTGTAAGATTGTCTTTGGCTTTTTGTTATATTTCAAAATTTCCTTCTTTATATTAGTTACTATCAAGTGTTTTATGATCTTGACTATGCTTCCTCAATGTACAGTCTCCTTCACTACGTGTTGTATTGTTTCTCTAAGCTAAAAAATTGGGATTTTTGCGATGTCATTTCTGATAGTGTTCAATATTGGATTCTTTTAAAGGTGATCCGTTTATTCCTTTTTTTTTTTTAATCATGATCTTCTGCCTCTAATAGTGGGCAAGTTTGTTTCATAAGCTCCATTGACCTCAATTTTGACATGATTTTCTTAACTTATTCCTCCTGGTCCGGCTTTCCACTTACCTCATTAAAATAGATATCACACATTCCTCTAATTTTGCTTCATTTTTAACACTTCTCTTTGCCTCATTGAATCATTGTGTTCTGTTAGCTCTAACATATTTTCTTGGTGTCAATAACAGGTAAAATGGTCAACTTTTTGCTCCAAGCTATTTAATTTGTAAGTCTATTAATGTAATTTTCTATCTCTTATTGCAGCTCTTCTTTCACTTATTCCATCAAGTCTTAGGTCGATAATGGTGAATTGTGTTTGTTTTTGTTTTCTCTGTGTTTTTACTTTTAATTATTTTGGAATTACTCTCTTCCTCTGGGATCTTATCTCAGTATTCTCTTAACCTATAGTCTTTCTTCATTGCAGTAGGGGTTTTCTTCTCTTTACACATATATGGTGATTTCATTTTTGGATTATGTAATTATGCCAGAGCTAGTGAGCTAGTGAGGTGTCTACACTTGGGTATTGTCTCCCACTGTGATATCAATGCTGTAGTGCACCAAGGTCTTATTTCTGCTGTGGTGTGTAAACTAAATCACCCAGAAGGGAAGCTATGTGGAGTTGAGCCGTGTCTTGTTTTAAGGCATTGTAGTTTGATTGCAGTCCTAGCCTGGCTGGGTGAGCTGAACAGATTACTGGCACTAAGCCCCTCCTACTGCCATGTTAATGAGTTTTTTTTTTTTATATTTTCTGTGGATTCCCCTTACCATGACTAAACTGTCCTTGCCGATTTCTTTTTGAAGTTAGTTATTGGAGTTCAGCCATTTAAGATCATGGCTAGTAGAATGAACAGTCCAAAGACATTGGTGTTGACTGCAATATGGTAGAGCAGAGTTAATAAAACTCAAATAGAAATGGGGACCACTAAACTTCACATAAGGATTTCTGTGGGCTACATATTGATTTAGCAAACAATACACGTAGGGGGCAGCTAGGTGGTTCAGTGAATAAAGCACCAGCCCTGGATTCAAGAGAACCTGAGTTCAAATTTGGCCCAAACACTTTAAACTTACTAGTTGTGTGACCCTGGGCAAGCCACTTTTTGCCCCACAAAAAGAAAGGAAAAAAAAAAAGAAAATAATACATGTTTATAAATTTCATTTTAAATTAATTGATTAATTATATTAAATATTTTCCAATTACATTTGGATTTAGTTCACGTCACATTTCAGAAACCAGAGGAGTAGGTGACATTTCTGTCCTAAAGCATACCCAGATCTTTCCCTCTCTCTCTTTCTCTCAGAAAGCAAATTTCTTAACTGATAAAGTTTGTTGCTTGGCATAAATTGATTTAGCTAGGTACTCTCATGTCACCACCATCTTAGGTGGAAGCCCTTGCATAGTTGTTTTTTTTTTAAATGAGAATTATTATGTAAGTATTACATAAATTAATATTTGAGTCACATCCAAGAAGTCAAATAATATTACTTTATTATTAGTTCTTAACACCATGATATTTTTTTGCCTGTAGGAATATGATAAATTCTAGACAAACATACAATGACTTTGAGTGTCATTTGTAATTGGCTACATCCCTCCCACTCTCAATTATCCTCTGAAATTTCAGTATGATGATTTTTTAAAAATCTGCTGAAATGTTGCTAACTTTTCTCCACTCAATGCATAAACCCCAAATAAACCATTGTTAGAAAAATGCACAAGTAGGCAAATAACTTTTTACATTAGGGAAGAAAGGGGATTCCTCTACTTTCATTCCTTTTCCCAGCTGCAATAAACACAAAAGATATATTCCATTGTCAGTTTCAAGTCGCCTTTTTCCTTGGGCTTGTCATATATATTTCAGTTTCATGTTTAAGAGAGTATTCTGTCTAGGAGCTGTGCTTTACATCAATAATGGTGCTACTGAAAAACTGAAGAAATCAGATATTTGGAAGGATTGAAGTGCTGTCTTGGGATGATACTGTTTTCCTTTTTTTTCTTTTCTGTCTCATATTGTAAATGTCCCCCTTCAAACAGTAACAATATCTCACTAGGGTGACAGACTTGTGGTTCCCAGGAAACCATTAAGTACCCTTTTTATAGTTTATTGAATCCATTTAAAATTCAGTCAGAATAGTCAATCCCCAGAAGGACATTTGAAATTCCCCATAGTGTGAAAACATTTTGGAACATCATCTACATTAGCAAATGTTCTTACTTCTTTAAAGACCTCAAAGGAATTCTGTCCCCAGGAGTGAACTGATTTCTGTACAGATACCAAATCTCAGTATCATTGCTATGGCACTTTCTGAAACCCGTTAGGTAACATATTGCCAAGAGGGAAATTGTGTCTTTAATTGTGTTGCTCATTATAAATAGTAAGAAAACATCCATTTCTAGAAATATTTTCCTAGTTTGCTTATACTATGTCTCATCATAGAAGCAAACAAAAAAACCCCACATTTTCATTCAAGTTACAATTAACAAAGTGTGCCAAATAATTTTTCTCCTAAATTTGTTAGAGTATTAAGAATATTCTACACTGAGATGAAGAAGAGACAAAAATGATTTGGTTGGTTTAACCCACTGTATTCAGAAAGCAGTTTGTGAACAGTATCCTGTTGGCACAACAGAATCTTTGATACCCAAATTAATTACAAAGGACTTATGAAGGATGACACTATATATATAAAGATAAAGAATTGATAAATAAATAAACAAAACTAAATAAATGAGTGAATAATATGTTTGTACACATTTACACACATATACACATATAAATATGCCTATAACTATATATGCATATACATATGTACACATGCATATACATATATGTATATATGAAATTACATTCATGCACACATTTTTATCTATTTCTACAGTAGTTTGGGAGGGAAAAGGGGGGGGGAAGAAATTGAAATGATAACATACATTTTAAAAGAATAGCAAGTTGTATATAATAAACTTGCAGTTTCATGTTTAACCATTTTAAAAATTCCACCATGTTATAGAAATGTTTTTTTTATTTCTTAAGTTCATAATAAAATACATCTTTTTTAAAGAAAAAATTGAATAGTTGAAATAAGGTTTGACTTGAATCAAGGATTTGAGGTGAGGTCTTGCTTATGAAATTTCCTAGTTTTATGGCTGTGGGCAATTCACTTTGTACCTCAGACTTTTTCCTCTTATATAAATTGGGCATTTGTATATGACTTTAAGGTTTTCAAAGCTAAGGTTTTATATACATGATCTCATTTGAACCTCGCAAGAGTACTGTGCTTGTAAGGACTCTGATGCTGAAAGAAGTTGTCTCTTGCAAATGGTCAAACATATAGTGAATAAAAAATGAATTAAAGGTCAAATTGAAATTAAAAGTTAAATTGAAATCCAGGTATTTTGTATTCCAAATTCTGCATAATTTTCACAATGCCATACTCTATTTTGAAAGATAATTGTGGGAATTGTGTAAAGCACACTGACTCTATCTTGTGACTCAATTCTAGTTGTAGCTTAGTACACTTTCTTTTCAATTCTAGCTTCAATAAAATATCTATCTTTTGAGAAAAATTTATTCAATTAAGAGAACTGTGAGGAAAACTTTAGTGTATTGTTTAAACCTAACCCTGCTTGACTAGGAAGCTAGGCCCCCACTGCTTTGATACCTTTAGCTAAGGACTTAGGTTATGCTGACCATAAATCCAGTCTGTTCTGTATATTGATACAAGGTGTCTCTCATAATTATGCATTTTAAGCAACCCATATGTCCTGTCTGAAAACTGACCTCATATTTGTCAATCAGTTACTTTTTCTTCGTTCCTTTGACTGAATGTAGACTCTTGTAAAGGGATGAGTGGGGCACTTCTTATTTTTTTTTTATTTCATGGAATTGTACCTCTTTGCTCTCCCCCCTACCAACTCTTAAAACTCACTCATCCACTTCCCAGCTTGGAAATCCTTTCATCTTTTTTCCAATTAGAAATCAAATTACCTAATCTTGTGTCTTGGTTTATATCCTATTCATTTTTCCTTTTAATTCATTAAAAAAATGTCTCCCCTTCTATTCAGTGTCCAATGTCAGGTTTAGGAGGCCTGGTCTAAATTTGTTATGCAATTGACATGTATTGCTTAAGAAATTGATATGCTCTGAAGCTTGAACCTTTGTTTCCTCAGTTATTTCAGATTTTACTTGTCACACTTGATAATAATAATGTAGTAATATTAATTACCTATAAGAATGTGTTACAGGAGAAACTAGATGGCACAGTGGATAAAGCACTAGCCCTGGATTCTGGAGAACCTGAATTCAAATCTGCCCTCAGACACTTGACACTTTCTAGCTGTGTGACACTTTGCAAGTCACTTAACCCTCATTGTCCTAAAAAAAAGCAAAAAAAAAAAAAGCATTACAAAGTTAAAAAAAGAGTTAGTAATTTTCAAATAGCTTACAAGTTTGAAATCACTGATAAATTTAAATTGATTTTAAAAAATGTAAAATATTTGTAATAAGGAGACTTGAAGTTGTACAGCTTGAGGAAATATGACAATGAAGTTAATCAGGAATCAGTTTAAGATCACAACCAAGAAGCTAAGGAAGGTAAGTCTGAGTGTGATTTCACACTATAAATGGGGTCATTGGGTTCTCAAAAATTTAGAGAAAAAATAGGTGACACTGCTGGGCCTAGAATCAGGAAGACAAGCGTTCAAATTTGACCTCAGACACTTATTAGCTGTGTGACTCTGAGCAAGTCACTTTAACCCAGTTTGCCTTACTTTCCTCATCTGTAAAATGAGTGGGAGAAGGAAATGGAAAACAACTCCAATATATTTTCTAAGAAAACTCTAAATTGGGTCATGAAGAGTCTCTCAAGACATAATTCCCATGAGTAGGGGGAAGAGGGTGTTTGCTTATATAATAACAATTGGTGATTGGGAAACTCATTGAAAAACTTGCATTTTAAAAAAGACTTAGAGAAGATAGAAGAAAGGAGAGAGAATAGGGGATAAATAAAGTAGATTAACAAAACAGTTTTTTAAACCTTAGCAAACATGGCTGTGAAATGCTAAGATTAATACAATTTGTTTTATCTCATTACTCCAGGAAATAAAGAGGATGAAAGAAAAGATAAGAGTATTCATTCATATGGATAGAGTGAAAATAAAAGAGAATGAATGGAAAGAATTACTCATTATTTTGTTTCTATTTTGGAGGGGTGAGGGAATTGGGGTTAAGTGACTTGCCCAGGGTAAGTGTGAAGTGTCTGAGGCCAGATTTGAACTCAGGTCCTCCTGACTCCAGGGCTGATGCTCTATCCACTGTGCCACCTAGCTGCCCTGTTTCTATTTTTCTTGTCAAAGAATTTTGTATCCAGAATGGAAAGGATGTTGAAAGTGACAATAGCAGAATGCTTATATATTGATAGTAATTTCAATTATTGTCTAAAAAAAAATCCTGAGGTACTCAAACACATGGAAGCTGTGATTCCTGTGTCATTTGTATTGATCCTTGTAAGCTCCTGAAAAAGTGGAGAGGTATTAGAAAACTAGAGAAAGACAAATAATTCAATATTCATAAATGAAAGAGAGAGCAAAATGTAAACTAGATGTCCCTGTCCTTAACTTTGATTTCTGGCAAAATTCTAGAATGTACCATTGAAAAAAATGATTAGTGAGAATGTTAAAAAAAAGGAAGTGGTGATCACAAGAATCTTGGATTTTTCAAAACCATGTTATATCAGACAAATCTATATTTTCAAATGTAAATAAACTAGTTGCATTATGAAAGTAAAGTTGTGGGTCAATCAAAGAATGATGGAGAAAGACATGGAGAATATAAGCAGGCTTCAGAACATTGTCCATGAAGATTTGAAGACTAGTAGCACCAAAAATATCAATATGATGGATAACTAAAAGATTGGATGGACTATTCTTGACATTAGAGTGACATGATAATTAATAGATAATCTATGAGCCATAGCATTGTTTTTATTCTAAGTATTATTTACAACATAATGTCCATACAGATCATAACTACCAAATGCTCTTTGAAATTATGTATGTGATGAACACCTACAGCTGGGAATGTGATTTTATAAAGGTAAGTACTTAAATATATATTTATGTAAAGTTTAACTTGATGGTCTAAGTTGATATGCCACATTAATTTTATCAGAATCAATTAAATCAACATAATGATTCATCAGGGCCATTTTCTAAATAATCAATACAATAAGTTCCTTTTCAAAGCAATTTTCCAAGGGGCAGCTAGGTGGTGCAATAGATAAAACACTGACTGTAGATTCAGGAGGATCTGAGTTCAAATCCAGTCCCAGACACTTGACACTTACTAGCTGTGTTACCACCCCGGGTGAGTTACTTAACTTTCATTGCCTCACAAAAAAACAAAACAAAATCAAAAATGAAAAACAGTAACCAAGAAACAAAAAAGCCCAAACAATTTTCTGGTCTTTTATAAATCTAATTTTGCCTGGATTAAAAAAAAAAAAAACAACCAGAGGGATTCTTGAACATCAATGGTCCAAAATGTTAATGTGGTTCAATGTTTTACCTGATCTATATTTAATGTTTTCATTTTTAGTGAGACTATACCCCATTTATTTTCTTAAATTGATCATACAGGACAGGAATGAGAATTCTATTCATGCCTCTTAGAACACTGATCCTGTCACTCTTTTGTTGTTGTTGTTGTTTGTTTATTTTTGCAGAGCAGTGAGGGTTAAGTGACTTGCCCAGGGTCCCACAGCTAGTTAGTATCAAGTGTCTGAGGCCAGATGTGAATTCATGTCCTCCTGAATCCAAGGCCAGTGCTTTGTCCATTGTACCACCTAGCTGTCCCCTCCTGTCACTCTTAGAGAATTATTTGCTACCTTTATCTTTAGCAATTTTTCTTCATCAGTTATTTGTCTCTGTGTCCACATTAGTTCCTTTAACCCTAGACTGAATTATTTTTTGCTGACTTACTATATGAAAAGGATAGGGGATTATATATACTATAGAGTTATTGATT
The DNA here is from genome assembly GCF_019393635.1 of Dromiciops gliroides. Taxonomy (NCBI): domain Eukaryota; kingdom Metazoa; phylum Chordata; class Mammalia; order Microbiotheria; family Microbiotheriidae; genus Dromiciops; species Dromiciops gliroides. The sequence goes on from NC_057863.1 coordinate 132,161,893, forward strand.
CATTCAATAATCTAACTTATTATAATAAAAGCATTCTGAGGTTTTGGGAATATATCTTTATTTTCTGTACCATAGGTTCTAAATACACTATTGTATAGGTTATAATGCCCTGTAATGAGACATTGAAACTCTGATGCATAGGACAAATTCCATCAGATTTAGTGATTTTCATAAAGTAGTCTCCTAGTCCTTTGATTTATATTTCAGTGGCAGACTTTTCAACATCATTTACCAGGTGGGTTGTCTCAAAATCCAAGGAATTAAAAATCTTAGAGAATTGGCTCCAATTGAAACCACCTGAGACAAATTATCAGCAAAACATCTATAAAAATTATGTATGTCTATTCAGTCATCCTCCAAACACCTGCTTATGCTCATTCTTAAGAGGAAATTAAGGACCTGAGTTGGAAAATAGCTGATGACATTTGTTAACTTATTGTGACAAAAGAAAACACACTTTGTTCTTTTGGAATCCAAACTATAAAATCCATTATACTTTTCATATAGCTTATCACCTGTAATTCATTTCCTTGAATTCTATATTTATTGGAATAGCTTGATTCTCTTAATGGAGGTTACCACAGTCTTTGAAATATCAGTGAAGATTCCACTGGCCAGAAAGTTCTTACTGATGGAGATGGCATGTTTTGTCATCATGCGTGCCTGGGCAGGTGGTGGAACTGGAAACAGAGAACAGGAAATGTAGAACCAAATCCAGGAGGTAAATTCCTTGTTTCACCTACTTTTCTTATAACTCAGGACCAAAAATCTGCTCTAATTCTATTCAAACAATGTCGCTATATCTAGAAGAAGGCCCTCAGAATGTTTATTACATAGCCTGTGAATAATTTACAGGATGATATGTTTGGTGTTTACATATTTTGGGAAGGAATGATTATGTTCAGTTCTAAAAGAATGGAGGAAATACCAACTTTCACAAGGTCTTGATTGCATAAAAATAACAAAGTAATTTGATATAGTGAGGGGATTTTCTAGATATCCCTTATTTAGATCATGGAAGAACATTTGATAATATCATCTGCGCTATTCTTATGGACAAGATGGCAAAATATAAACTTAATTCACATGTAAAACATTTAGGTGTTGTATTGGATAAAATACTGGAGCTAAACTAAGAACTGAGGTAATCCTACCTCAGACACTAATTAAATGTGTGACCCTGGAATCATTTTCCTAATCTGTAAAAATGGTGGGATAATAATATCATCTTTTTTATAAGGTGGTGGTGAGAATCAAATGAGATGAAATATGTCAAGTACCCTCAACACCTTAAAATGTAATATAAATCATATGTATGATAATAGAGATGATGAATTCAGAATTTGTTGAATGAATGATCACAAATTAGTCAATTATACGTGGAGGAGACATTGGAGAGAATTGTCTTAAGGAGGAGGTTCTAGGAACATATACTTAGTCCTATGCTGTAAAATATTTTTATCAAAGGCTTGGATAAATCAATCAGTCAACAAGTATTAATTAAACATTTCTGTGATGCACTGTATTAAACACTAAGTATAGAAATAAAATGAATTAAACAATCTTTACTCACAAGAATTTTACATACTAATAAGATAATTGTCAAGAACATAAATAAGTATGTGTAAAATAACAGATTTAAATGCAAAGTAGATTGAGAGAAGTATCTTTAACAATTGAGGAAAAAGGGAAAAGCCTCATATACCAGGTAATGTTCTAGCTAAATCTTGATCAATAATGAGATTCTGTGAGGAGCACATTGGGAGAGAGTTTATACCAGACATGGGAGATAAGCTGTTTTGAGTTACAGAGACAAGGGCAATACCATTATGGGAAGACTACAGTTTTCCTAGATAACAAAATGCAAGTGGGGCAGTAGTAATAATAAGTAGTAATAATTCTGGAAAGACATATTTAGGAAGGTTTTATAGGGCTTTAAAAGCTAAATATGATAGTTTATAATTTGAAATAAAGAAAATAGGAAGAAGTAATTTTACTTTGATTGAATTTGATATTCCTGTGATCAGATTTGCACTTAAGGAAAATCACTTTGCAGCAGAATAGAGGATATACTGAAGTGGGGAGAGCATGAGTCAGAGAGTCTAATTAGAGGCTGTTTAAATAATCTAAGTGAGTGGTGATAGGGGCCTGAACTAAGGTGGTAGGTAGTCGTGTGAGTTGAAAGCAGTTGGATATGACAGATGTAAAGGTAGAAACTACAATATTTGGCAACTATTTTGAGTATGTAGACTGAGGAAAAATGGAGAGTTGAGGATGACATCGAGATCAAAACCTGGAAGACTGGAATAGTGGTAGTGCCTTTGACAGAAGTAGGAAAGTTTGAAAGAGGAACAGTTTTTTTTGTTTGTCTTTTTGTGGGGGTGGCACGGGGAATGGAAGATAATTAGTTCCTTTGAACATATTGAATTTGAAATATCTAATGGGCAATTGGTGATTGGGGCTGGATATGGGTAGAAAAGATGATTAAATCTAAGCAAACTGATAAGAAAATATAGATAAAGAAGAGTAGAGGACCCAGGACAGAGCACTCATGAATACTAGCAAGATTGAACTTGATGATGAAACAACAAAAAGGAATTAGATGGAGGAGTTGGGCACTGATGTTATGGAAATTATATTTCAGAAGGCATATACTGATAGGGGATATAATTAATATTATGCATAACATGACATTTAAAAAATCCCAAAAGGCTATAATTTGGGGCTGAATCTTTTGGCATGTTATTTATTGGGGATAAATTTAAATATTATATTTCACAAATATAAGATGGGAACACATGGCTAAACAATGATTTTTATTTTTATAATATGGTTGCTTTAGTTAATTACAAGTTTAATATGATTCAACAGATTTATATATCATTTATAAAAGGAATAGAATCCTAGACTTAAGTGTGGAATAACATACATGGAGAGGAAGGTTATAAGTCTGCTGCACTCTACTCCAATCAGACCACAAGAAGAATATGGTATTCACTTCTGGGTAGCTAGGTGATACAGTGGATAGAGCCCTGGGCTTGCAATCAGGAAGATTCGTATTCATGAGTTCAAATCAGGTCTCAGAGACTTTCTAGCTTTATGACTCTAGTTGAGTCACTTAAAACTCTTTGTCTTAGTTTCCTCAACTGTAAAATGAGAATAAAATGACAAACTACTCCAGTAACTTTGCCAAGAAAAATGCAAATAAGGTTATGAAAAGTCAAACATCATTGAAAAATGACTGGATAACAACATTAACCTTCTGGGGTTACATTTCATTTAGGTTGTAGTAGTTGAAAGGTAAGTCCCAATAAAAGAATTGTAATAGTTACCCTGGTTGCAAAAAACTTACTATTTCTCTTTATGCATTTAAAGGGCTTTGTTGTAAAGGATGAATTATGAATGTCTGTGTCTTTTCACTGTGAGTGCTTTAATTTGCAAGGCTGAACTATAAAAAAAGGAAGTTCAAAAGAAACTTATTTATCATTAATGCAAGGGAGCATAGGATTAATGATGATTTCCTAACCAATAGTTGCTAAAATGTGTAATGTGGTATCAGGTGAAAAGTTTAATTGTAGACTAGTCATACTGTGCAAACCTTTTTAATCCATAAACCTCAAAAGAAAGTTATTATATATTAGATAGCTGGTAATTAAAGTTCATTCCACAATATAAGAAGACAAAATCCTGGAAACAAACATTCATGAAATAACTAGCTATGTTAGAACTCTTATAGCTCCCTTTCAGCATTCCTACCTCCAATGCCATCATGATTGCAAAATCAAACTTATCGGTGTATTCCTGGGTTCCTAGATGTAGGGATTCCACACATGGCTGTGGCTTTTTCCTAACCCTATTGACCCATAAGATGTAGTAGACACTGATTGTACATATGCAATTGAAGGGAATGAGGAAATAGAAGGGACAAATTTGTCAGCACTCCTTTTTGATAAAGAAGGCCTTGGTGTGGAGAGAAGGGTGAAGTATATGTCCTTTAATTGAGGAATGGCTAAGGAAATTGGGGCTTATGAATATAATGTGATATTACTGTGGTATAAGAAGTAATGTTGTAGAGGACCATGGGAAAATGTATATGAATTAAATTATATAAGCTGAACTTAGAAATACGTAGTACTATTACATACATGATTGTTGTTCTTGATAAGTCATTCAGTTGTTCAACTGTTTGTGGCCCCATGGATGATAGCATGCCAGGTCTTTCTACCCTGAACTATGTATTGAAGTTGGTCCAAGTTCATATTCATTGTTTCCATGACTATATCAATTTCAACCTTTGCTGTCCCTTTCTCTTTTTGCTTTCAATCTTTCCCCAAATCACTCCCTTTTCTAATGAGTCCTGTCTTTTCATTATGTGACCAAAGATATTTAAAGTTCAATATTACACCTTTCGGTGAATAGTGTGAATTCAATTTTTAAAGTATTCATTGATGTGTTTTCCTTATGGTCCAAATGATTCTCAAAAGTGTGCTCTAGCACCACCATTAGAAAGCATCAGTTCTGAAGTGCTGAGCTTTTCTTATAGTCCAACATCATAGCCATACATTGCTATAGGGAAAACAATAGCTTTGGTTATATAGACCTTTGTCAGCATATAGGATACAATATAGTAAATGGAAAGAAAAGTACAGCAACAACAACAGCGATCTAAAACTGAATGCTGCAAAATTTTTAAAATGAAGTTTGATATCAAAGAAGAAATAAGAAAATCTACCTACTTCCAGTCATGGTAGAAATGGGAAACATATCATGTGTGTGAGAAACAGCATTAATATCCAACATAATGTAATTTAATTAATGTAATTATTTGTATTTGTATCCCTAGTGCCCAGTACAGTACCTGGCATATATTTGGAGCTTAATCTAATTGCTGTTTGATCAATTGATAGTACTATTTGTCTAAGTTGATGTGTTGGTTGGTCTTGCTGTACTGCCTTTTTTCCTCCCTTTTTTCTTGTTTTCCTTTATTATAAGGAATAACTTTGTGAGTAAGGGATGGGAGAAAATTATATTTGCAAAAAAATAAAATATATCCATAAAATGTTTTACAATGTAATCAATTGGTACAGGAGGTAATTGTCTCCCTCACCAATGTTCTTCAAACAAATTCTGAGTGATAACTTGTTTACATTGCAAAAATTATTATAAATCTGATGTGGGATGAACTAGGTGGCTTATAATGTCTCTTTCAACTCTGATATTGTATGATCAATAGAATCTTTGGGAAAAAATGTTGTTTTGAGCCTACTGGTTATAGATCTTCCTGAACTTAGTTAAGCTGGTCAATCAAACAATCAATCAGTACTCATTCATTAAGCAATAATGATATAGCATGCATTGTGCTAAGTGTTATAGATACAAGGGCAAATTATAAAAAAGGCTACTACCTTTACAGAACTTATATTTTAACTGATAACAGGTACACATATATGTATATGTATATGTATATGTATATAGTTGCATAAATATATGTGTATACATATAAATGTTCATGTGTTAATAAATATATACATATACATATCTAAGTGTGCATGAAGTACATTATGCATATCTATATACATACATATGTATGTCTCTCTCCATATAAACAGACATACATACACATACACACCACATATAAAGGACATATGAGGTATCCATGGAAGGGGAATGACCAGTTAGTAGATGGAACAGAAATGAACTCACAATGAACAGTCAACTTGGTCTGCAACTTAAAGGAAGAACCAGGTGAGCAGGTAGGAAATTATATGTATAAGGTGCAACTAATGCAAATTTAAGGATATGGCACATGAAATGCTGCGTGAGAGAATTAGCAAGAAGGCCAATATGTTTGTATGTCATACATAAATTGAAGTAATATGTATAAAAGCTGTCAAGGTAAAATTGGGCCTTATTGTGAAGAACCTCAAATGTCAAAACACAAAAAAATTATATTTTGTCATTAACATGGCAGGGGCACATTGTAACTTCTAAAAGAAAAGCAAGTCTACCATCAGAACTTTCTAGATTTTTATGAACGTCCAAGGTTTTTTATTTCTTTAGGATCCATAAATAAACATCAATGTCTTACTCTGAAATATGTGTGAACATGAAAATAAGTTCAGCAAAACTTTCTTACATAGTGATGCATCAATGGATTTTAATGGTGTGGATTTTCCATATGTAAGGACAGATTTTATATTCATATTCAGTAGTGGACAAATTCTAATTAGCATTAGGCAATACAATATATAAATATAAAAGATAAAACTTTGCAGGTCAAATAAAATGTATAATAGACTATATAGAAATGTAAAATATATGCAATATATTCTATTTAAATTAAATCAATTGTATTAATTAAGACTATGGAATAGTGTATAGGACCCTTGTCTTGGAACCAGATTACCTAGATGCAAATCTGATCTCAGGCAAATTTTAGCATTGTGGAACTAGGCAAGACACTTTGTCTTTGTCTAAGTATCATGATTTCTATAATATGCTTACTATATGCCTACTAGGCATGAATGGTACTTGATGATCTCAGAGATCCCTTTCAGCTATAAATTTATGATCCAATGAAATGGGCATGAAGTTTATCTTCTATTGACTACCTTGCTGTGGCTCCTAAAAAGATGCTGTAACTTCACATTAATATGTATGTGTGTTCCTTCTTCATGAATACTTTTCTTGACTAAAAACACATACTTTATAATAGCAACTACATAAAAAAGCCAAATAATATCCCTTCCTTCATAAGAAATGTTTGAATGTTAGCAATTTTTTCTAATCCTGCCAATTATTTATATGTCTATCATTTGTAACTTTGCTCAGCCCTTGATAAATCGTTAGTAGCAGCTGCAGTAAACTGACACAAAGAACAATTCAATGAATAAAATATTTCTCAGAAAATTTTGTCAAATGCTTGATAAATGAGAGGAAAACCAATGCCACATAGTGAAACATCTCAGCAGATGGAAAAGCCTCTGATGTATATAGCATGAAAAGTGTTTCAATGAAATGTTAGTATTTTGAGCCAACATTTCAGAAAGAACTTTGAAAACTGTGATAGCTTCAAAAATTGTCTTGCTTTCAAATGTCAATTGAAGCTTGACCTTTAAAGGAAGAGACAACATATAGTTGACCAGTAAGTAATAATCATAATTACAGTCCTGAAGAAAAATGCCACTTCTTTCTTAGGTCACTATTTTTTTTCAAAATACATCCTTTCCTGCCCTCCCCATTTCTTTTAGAAAGTTATAACTTAACCAACCCCTCCACATCCAAAAAGTGGGGGAAAGTACAGTTCAGCAAAGTTAAATATCACATCAACAACATCTGAAATTTTTGAAAGCTCAGGGTACAAAAAAAAAGAAGTGTAGAAGAAGAGAACAAGCAATTACAATGTGCCTCCTATATGCAAGACACTAAGCTGAGAACTTTATAGATACCATTTCATTTGAAGCAAGTGCATCCTCATTTCTCTTCTTTGGTTCTGTGTGGTTAATCTAATTTCATATCATTCAGTTTTGACTTTCTTACCAATGGATTTTCTTAATTTTACATTATGTTAGTATTTCTGTATGCTGATTTTCTAGTTCTACTTACTTACCATTTTAAAAAATTCATGTAAGCCCCATGTCCTCTTTTTTACTTCATATTCATGATTTTTCCTTCAGAAGCTGGAGTATTACATTACATTTGCATAACTCAACTTGCTTTGCCATTACACAATAAATATAGTAGACATTTAAAGTGTTAGTTTGTGACTATGTTTTAGCTAAAATCTAAATTTAAACTAACTGCATGGCAAATCATTTCTATTAATAAACATATATTTTTAACTTATTGGACTTCCAAATTTGTGTCACCAAGAATACATAGTAACTTATGGACTCCAATGGTATTACTTTAACAACTACTTTACAAACATCTATTTTTGTCTTCCAAAATGAAACCAATAAACTGAAACAGAAGCCTAACTGTATGTCATAAAGCAATAGAAATATTTGAAACACCTGCTTCAAAGATTATCTGATCTTAATCTACTAAGCCATTTTAAAATAGTAGGGTATTTGATTTGGAAGCAACTCAGTCTTACCTAATCCAAGGAAAAAAACAAAAGTAGTCAGTTGTAGAATACAAAGAAAATGCAGATCTATAACCTCTTAAGATTATAGTTCATTGCACATAAAAAAGATATAATTTGTGATAATACTTTCAACTTCTCATATTTATGTGAAAGGAAAAATACTAGTACAAAAGAAGAGGTCATTTTAAGATACGTTATTTAATTTATTAATTTTTATTTGGAATTTTATTTTCCCAAATTACATGTAAAAACAATTAGTTACATCAATTTTTTAAAATTTTGTGTTCCAAATTCTCTTCCTTTCTCCCTCCCCAAAGCCCCTTAAGAACTCAAGCAATTCAATATAAGTTATACATGTGTAGTCAAGCAAAACATTTCCAAATTAGCCAGGCTGTGAAAGAAAACAGACAAAAACTAAACTTCAGATAAAGGAACTAACAAAAACAATTATGCTTCAATCTGTATTCAGATACTATCAGTTCTTTCTCTGCAGATGGATTGCATTTTCCTTAAGTCCTTCAGAGTTCTCTTGCATTGTTGTATTGCTGAAAGTAACTGTTATTGACAGCAGATCATTTTACAATATTTCTGTTATTTTATATACAGTCTGTTTCACATTGCATGTGCTCATGCAAGTCTTTCCAGGCTTTTCTGATAACATACTGCTCATCATTTCTTTTTATAGTAAACTGCATTTGTATAGTACTTTAAAGAGAGATTTCCTTAGAATAAACCTATAAGGTTGATTATTGCAACAGTAAAAGATAACATTTATATAGTACCTTATATCTGACAGAGAATTTTCTTCACAATAGCACAGAAAAGTAAGTAAAATTCAATCAATCTTCATCAATCAATTCTCATCTTCATCCAATCATCATCAATCTGTCCAATTAATTAATCATTCTATCAATCAATCAATCTGTCAATCAACCAACCAATCAATCAATTCACTCAGTCAGCCAAACATTGTCATCATCATCTTATATTGCTCTTGCCTCTGCTTCAAAATTTTTTTCAGTTACTTTTTTTTCTGAAAAAGTATTTTATTATTTTCCAGTTAAATGTAAAGATAGTTTTCAACATTTCTTTACATAAGATTTCCAATTCAAAATTTTTTCTCTCCCTCCCCTTTATCCCCCCTCCCCTAGACAGCAGGTAATCTGATATAGGTTATATAGGTGATATAGGTGATATATATATATATGTGTATATATATATATATGTATATATATATATATATATATATATATAACATTAAACTTATTTCTGCGTTAGTCATGTTATAAGAGAAGAACCAGAGCAAGAAAGGAAAACCCTCAAAAAAAAAAAAAAACAGCACCAAAGACAAAAGAAATAGTATGGTTCAATCAGCATCCATATTTCACAGTTCTTTTGACCCAATTCTGATAAGAGTAAGGCTCACACACTCCCCCACGCTCCCCCATCTTACTCTCCAGTCCATAAGCTTTTTCTTGTTTCTTTTATGTGAGATACTTTAACCCATTCCACCTCTTCCTTTCTTCAAGTGCATTCCTCTCTCATCCCTTAATTTTATTTTTTTAAAGATACCATTCCTACATAATCAACTCACACTTGTACCTTCTGTCTAAATATCCTCCATCCACCAGTCCTAATAATGAGAAAGTTCTTATGAGTTACAAGTATCATCTTACATGTAGGAATTTAAACAGTTTAGCCTTTTCATATCCCTTATGATTTCCTTTTTCTGTTTACCTTTTTATGCTTTTCTGGGGTTTTGTATTTGAATGTAAAATTTTCCATTCAGCTCAGTTCTTTTTGTAATGAAAGTCTTCTCTTTCATTGAGGTCCCATTTTATCCCCTGAAAGATTATTATCAGTTTTGCTGGGTAGGAGATTCTTGGTTTTAATCCCAGTTCCTTTGTGCTCCAGAATATCATATTCCAAGCCCTAATGCTTTAATGTAGAAGCTACTAGATCTTGTGTTATCCTGACTGCGGCTCCACCCTACTGGAATTGTTTCTTTCTAGCTGCTTGAAATATTTTCTCCTTGACCTGGGAGTTCTGGAATTTGACTATAATATTCCTGATAGTTTTCATTTTGTGATCTCTTTCAGGAGGTGATTGAGGGATTCTTTCAATTTCTATTTTACCTTCTGCTTCTAGAATATCAGAACAATTTCCTCTGACAATTTCATGGAATATGATGTCTAAGTTCTTTTTTTTTCGATCATGGTTTTCAGGTAGTACAATTCTCAAATTATCTCTCCTGAATCTATTTTCTGATATTTCACATTGCCCACTATTTTTTCATTCATTTTTATTTGTTTTATTGTGTCTTGAATTCTCATAAAGTCATTGGCTTCCATTTCCTCAATCCTCTTTTCTTTAGCAATTATTTTCTTCAGAGAATGTTTGTATCTCCTTTTCCATTTGGCTTTTCAAGCTGTTGGCTTTTTTTTTTTATGACCTTCCTGCATCACTCTCATTTCTCTTTCCATTTTTTCCCCCTAGCTCTCTTACCTTATCTTCAACATCCTCTTAGAGCCCTTCCATGGCTGGAGACCAATTCATATTTTTCTTGGAAGCTTTGGATTTAGGAGGTTTGACTTTGTTTACTTCTTCTGAGGGGGTATTCTGATCTTCCTTGTCACCAAAGAAACTTTCTATGGTCCACATTTTTTTCTGTATGCTAATTTTGCCAGCCTATTTCTTGATTTTTAACTCCTTCTTAAAGGCACTGCTTCCAGGGCACACCGTTCCAAGCTTCAGGGGGTCCAAGGTGGTTTGATTTAAGGAGAAGCACATTCTACACTCCACTGGCCTGTGATCTGGTCTGTAAATAACTACAGGCCTGTTTGCTCTTTAACCCAGGAACAGAATTCTGTTTCACTGTGGTGGCAAGCTCTGTCATGCCTGAGCCCCTCCCCTACCTGGGCGACCACTTGAGACTGCTTTCTGGTTCAAAGCATGGGCAACACAACAGAGTTTCACCTCAGCACCAGCAGATATCCCCGCAGTCTCCCCCACCCCCTACCCACAGCCAACCACTCGACCCCCTCACCAGTCCCTGAGTTGAATACCAGAAGTAGCCACTGCCTCAGCTGATTCCAAGTCTCTGGAGGCCTTACTCTCTGGCTTGTGGCTGGGTCTGTGCAGAGCAGCCCAGATCTGCACTCTACTCTCATCCCTGTACAACAAATAATTCTTACTGTCCTTCTAAGTCATTTTTGCTGGAATATGATCTCACCCTATTTTTTGTGGGGTCTGCTGCTTCAGGAATTGTCTTATGGCATTATTTGAAGGGATTTGGAGGGATTTGGGGTAGAGTTATGAGAAGTCATTGCCTTTTCTCTGCCATCTAGTTACCTTATTTTATGGATAACTTATTTTTTGATACAATGGTTTAACTCTTCAAGGAAACAAGTTCCCACAAAATATATTTCTTGAAAACATGCAAATAAGACATTCTAAAAGATTAGATGCAGCTGTTACTTTCTGTTCTTTTCTATCTTTGATGTCAAACAAAAGTTAAGAAAAGCATAATTCCTATGAACAATTGCCTCGGTGATGGTCCTAAATTTTGAGATTTCATGTTAGTAGAAAGTCAAATCTCGAAGCTTCTACCCAGGTGGAAACTTCTTCACATAAAATTCTTGCAACATATTATGTACATATTGAGATCAATGTGGTTAAGTATGGTCAGCCTCTTCATCATCAAACTAGCCCCTTGATGATGATCACAATCTCATAATAACCGCATCGAACAAATAAAATTATTGAAATAGTTTTCGGTCCTGTGCCACCTTCTTCCATTTCAGTAAATATGATGACAGAGGGCAGGAAAAAACAATCTCAAACATAAAATAGATATAAGCAATTGAAAAACATTGAGTTAGCCAATGAATGGAAATATTGTAGAAACTGCACAATTTGAGACTCATCATTTTTGATAAATGGCATTTGAAAAAATAATCTTTAGAGATGAATGATTCTACTTCACCAGTAGAATACTAGGGTTTCTACAGTTGGCTTATTTTGCTTTCAGTGAAAAAAGAAACATTGTTTTGTGTGAAATTCAAATATCTCATATTTCAATGTTTATTTTAATTTATTGCAAGCATCTGTTGAAGAGATGAATAGGTAATTGCTATGGTATTTTAATAGAATTATTTTGATTAAATCCATATATACTTTAAACCTGTGAACACAATGAAAATAAGATTAGAGAGGAGGATGGCAAAAATATGTTGGAAAACTCAATTAAATAATAACACAAGGAAGATAAAATGCTTACAGAAAATGTAGGAGCTTTATAACTATGTATTACAAATGCTTGCTTTAGGAAGAAGGTTGGAATATCACTGCATTAGAAGTGGAAAAAATCATATTCAATAGTGGACCAATTCTAATTAACAATAGGAAAGATTAAACTTTGAAGTTTAAATGAAATGTTTTATAGAAATATAAAATATATGTAATACATTGTATTGTAGGAAAGTTCAGATGAAAAGTGTCGTCCCACAAAAATAATTTATGCTCACAAAGAAAGATGGAAAAAAACCTGCTAATAGGACAGTCCCAGTGTAGTTTCCACTCCAAAAGTAGCAGTGGTTATCAGTAGGTGTGTGGGAGTAAAGTACCCTGTCATGACAACATGGCCTGCAGGGTCTAACCTTTTGTATCATTATAGACAGAGAACTTGTATCATACCAATGGGAGACTGCCCATCTTTCTAGAAGATCAACAATATTAAGTCATTTTCTGAATCACCTAACAAAAAGCTTGGAAATTAAAGCAGGACAATAGGAATGAAAATAGGATTTAGGAAAGTTAACTTTTAATGATATCATTCCAACAAGAAGCTAAAATTGGGAACTGGGACTACACCAATCAAATTATGTTTGACTACCTTAAAACAATAAAATAATTTTAATGAAATAATATATTCTAGTAGACAAAAAATTGATTTCTATACATAATTAAGTCCTAAGCATCTTACAGCAAAGATGAAAATTCATACAAAATTATAAGAATTCTTCAAAATAACAAAAAAGTTATGAAATGAAAATAAGGTATTTCCCACTTGACCCTTTTCAACTTTGTGATATTCTTAATTGGCAAATGAATAAAAGAATAGTCACTGTCAAAGGATCACATTTTTCCTAAGGATGTTTAACAGTTGTTCAGGAGGAGGTGACAGGATTCTCTTTGCTAGCACTAAGGCAAAGCTCTGTTACTTTGTTAATACTCCTTTTCTTTATGTAGTCCTGGTGGGCAGGGCAAGTGCCAGTATTATGAGGAGTGCTAGCAAAGCAGAGTTTGGGGTTTGAAGTGGAGCAGGGACACTCCTCAGTTCCAGGGCTGAAAAGAGGTCTTGTGGTCATTTTCAAAACAGAGCACAATTCAGGAAACTAATAAACACATTTCTTCCTAGAACATACAACTTTGTAAGAATGGAAAACCTATAGCTCCCTAAGAGATCTCTGAAAACAGTGGCACAAAACCCCTGACATGTGGGACATTGTACTGTCTACCAAGGAAGCTGGGCCATAGTTTAACAAAGAGTTAAATGTCAAGAAATAGGCTGAAAAGATGAGCAAATAAAAAAAACAAACAAACCAAAAAAAAAAAAAAAACACCTCTGACCACAGAGAGTTATTATGGTGACAAGGAAGATCAAAACACAACTTCAGAAGGTAACAAAGTAATTCTCCTACAATCCAAAGCTTCCAAGAAAAGTGTGAATTGGTTTCAGGCCATAGAAGTGCTCAAAAATTACTTTGAAAATAAATTGAGGGGGCAGCTAGATGGCACAGTGGATAAAGCACTGGCCCTGGATTCAGGAGGACCTGAGTTCAAATCCAGCCTCAAACACTTGACACTAGCTGTGTGACCTTGGGCAAGTCACTTAACCCTTATTGCCCTGCAAAAAAATAATTAAATAAAATAATTAAAAAATAAAAATAAATAAATTGAGAGGTAGAGGAAATATTGGGAAGAGAAATGAGAGTGGTACAAGACAATTCTGAAAAAAGAGTCAACACCATGGTAAAGGAGGCACAAACATTCACTGAAGAAAAAAACAACTCCTTAAAAAGTAGAATTGGTCCAATGGAAAAGGAGATACAAAAGCTCACTGATGAAAATAATTCCTTAAAAATTAGAATTGAGCAAATGTAAGCTAATGACATGAGAAACCAAGAAACAATCAAAGAATGCCAAAAAATGAAAATAAAATAGAACACAATGTGAAATATTTCAATAGAAAAATAATTGACCTGAAAAATAGATGCAGGAGAAATAATCTTTTTGGGGGGTGGTGGTTTAAATTTTATTATTTTCTGGTTACATATCACAAATAAGGATAGTTTTCAACATTTGTTTACACTGGATTTTTTGTTCCAAATTTTTCTTTTCTCCCCCCCTCCCTTCCCTCTCTCCTCCCCAAGACAGAAAGCAGTCTGATATAGGTTGTATATGTACAGTCACATCAAGCATATTTCGACATTAGTCATCTTGTAAAAGAAGAATCAGAGCACAAAGGAAAACCTTGAAACAAGAAGGAAAAAAAAAACAGTCCAAAAGAAGAAAAAGTATGATTCAATCTGTATTCATAATTCACAGTTCTTTTTTTCTGGATGTTGAGAATATTTTCTATCACAAATTCTTTGAAACTGTTTTGGATTGTTGCACTGCTGAGAAGAACCAAGTCTATCCCCATTGTGCATCACACAATGTTGCTGTTACTGTGTACAATGTTCTCCTGGTACAGGAGAGATAATCTGAAAATTATTGGACTACCTGAAAGCTATGCTCAAAAAAATAAACAGAGCCTAGGTATCATCTTTCTTTTTTGGTGAGGCAGTTGGGGTTACATGACTTGCCCAGGGTCAAATTGATAGTAAGTGTCAAGTGTCTGAGGCCAGATTTGAACTAAGGTCCTCCTGACTCCAGGGTTAGTGCTCTGCTAAACCTAGCTGCCCCTAGACATCATCTTTCAAGAAATTATTAAGGAAAACTGCCCTGATAGTCTATAACTAGGGGACTAGGGGATAAAATAAAAATAAAAAGAATTAACCGGGGGGATAGCAAGGTGGCATAGTGGATAAAGCACCGGCCCAGGATTCAGGAGGACCTGAGTACAAATCAGGCCTAAGCTACTTGACACATACTAGCTGTGTGATCCTGGGCAATTCACTTAATCCTCGTTGCCCTGCAAAAAGCAAACAAACAAAACATCAGCTGGCTTGGAATATGACACTCTGAAGAGCAAAGGAAATGGAATTGCAACAAAGAGTTACCTAGCCAGTAAAACTAAGTATAATCCTTGGTTGGGGGGTGGGAATGGGCACTCAAAGAAAGAGAGGACTTTCAGGCTTTCTTGATGAAAAGATCAGAACTGAATAGAAAATTTGACTTTGGAATATTAGACTAAAGGTCAGCATGAAAGAGTACACAGGAAAATAAGTGCACAAGGGATTAAAAAGTTTAAACCATTTACATTCATACATGAGAAGATTACACTTGCAACTTACAAGAAATTTCTAATTATTAGGACAGTTGGAAGGAGTACAATAAAATAATGAAAGGTGTTAGTTGAATAGAGAGGGATGGAATATAAACAATAAAATTAAGGAGTGAGAGAGAAATGCACTGGGAAAAAGGGAAAGGAAGAGGTAGAACTTGATAAATTATCTCACATAAAAGCTTGTACAATGAAGGGGAAGATGGGGGAGGTGACAGGGAGTGAGTGAACCTTACTCTCATCAGAATTGGCTCAAAGAGGGAATAGCCTACACATTAAATTGAGTATAGAAATCTATCTTACTCTGCAGGAAAGCAGAATGGGAAGGGGATAAGGTGTATAATAGAAGGGAAGGCAGATTGGGGCAAGGAGTAGTGAGAAAGCAAAACACTTTTGAGGAGGGACAAGATGAAAGGAGATAATAGAATAAACTGGGTTAGGGTAATACTAATTGTAAAAAAAAAATTGAAACAAGTTTCTGAATATAAGTCAGTCTCCAATTGATAAATGGTCAAACTATATGAACAGTTTTCAGATAAAGTAATCAAAGCTACCTACAACCATATAAAAATCACTCCAATACTATTGATTGGAGAGATGCAAATCAAAATAATTCTGAGGTACCACTTCATACCTATTAGATTAGCTAATAGAAAAGTAGAGGAAAATGACAGATATTGGAGGGGACATTGGGGAAATGAGACACTAATGCAGTGTAGGTGGAGTTGTAAACTGATTCAACCATTCTGGAGAGCAATTTGGAACTATGTTTGAAGGGCTATAAAACCATGCATACTCTTTGATCTAGCAATACCATTACTAGTCTACATTCAATAAGAGATTAAAAAAAGGAAAAAGACCTATATGTACAAAAGTATTTGTAGCAGTTCTTTTGTGATAGTAAAGAATTGGGAATTGAACTGGGGCATGGCTTAACAAATCATCATATGTAATTACAATGAAATATTATTGTGTTATAAGAAATGATGAGCAAGATGCTCTCAAAGAAACCTGGAAAGACTTACCTGAGCTAATGCAAAGTGAAATGTACAGTGTACAAACTAACAGCAATATTTTAAAATTGTCATATGTGAATGGCTTGACTATACTCAGCAATACAGTGATCCATGAGAATTGTCAAGGTATTATGATGAAGAATGTTCTTTATTCCCAGAGAAAGAACTGATGATGTCTTGATATATATTGAAGACTAAATTTAACGTTTTTTCTTGAGTCTTTTTTCTTTGTTTTATGTAGGAAACATGAAGAATGTGGAAAGATTTTGCATGACTACACATGTATATCCTGTATTGACTTGCTTGCCTTCTCAGTGGGAATAGGAAGAGGGGAGGATGGGAGGAAGGGAAAGAATCTGGAACCCAAAGTTTTATAAATGAACGTTAAAATTGTTTTTAAATGTAATTGGGAAAAATGAAATGCTTTGTTAAAAAGTGTTTGTTATATCATCCTAAAATACAAATCCTACAGCTCTGAGTATGTTTCACTGGATGTGGCCTGTAGCACAGGACCATTTGTATGCATGCTCAATGGGT
Source organism: Dromiciops gliroides (assembly GCF_019393635.1). Lineage (NCBI taxonomy): Eukaryota > Metazoa > Chordata > Mammalia > Microbiotheria > Microbiotheriidae > Dromiciops > Dromiciops gliroides. Next base: position 132,179,045 of record NC_057863.1, read on the forward strand.
TGCCCTCTATGAACAACAGTACTTCAGATAGGCACTTTGTTTTCTTTTGTTTTTAATAATGATCATTAGAAAAGTTCTGTTACTTGATTTGTTGACTTCTCAATCATTCATTCATTCATCCATTAATTTTTATGTACTATATTTTAAATGTTATCCTCATAGATTCCTTAATACTATGGAGCACATTTTTCTATGTGCAGGTTTGCCTTTCCCTTCTGTGATACAAAAGGTGACATTTACACAGCACTTTCAGGTTTATGATAATTCTTACATCATCATTTCATTTGATTGTCACAATATTTTCTTTAAATTGGTAGCGAAATTATTATATCCCCATTTTTTCCTTTAAAAATAAAAATTGTTCCAGGGATCTTTTTTGTGCCTTATGGCACTATTATGACCTACCACTTGATTGAAGGTACACACGTTTCATGTTGCTCCTGTCTCATATGTGCACCTCACCCAAACTACCTCTCATTCATTAGTTATATATATATATATATGAATGTATATATAAAACATTAATATCTTTGATACAGTATATATTATATACTCTATATGTGTGTACACATATACATATATGCCCATATACATGCATACATATTTACTTCTTTTATATGAGGTAATTTTCTCTGTTCTCCCTTCTTGTAGTTCCTTTTTTCTCATCGCTTAGTTATTATTTTAAATCATTCCATCATAATCATTTTATACCTGTGCACCCTATACTCCTCCTGTCTTATTAATGATTAAATTCTTAGGAGTTGTCAATATTATCTTTTCATATGAAAATGTAAGCAGTTTGAGCTTATTGAATACCTTATGATTTCTCTTCAATGCCTAATTTTTTTTTTTTTGCTTCTCTTGACATATTTGAAAGTGAAATTTTCCATTCAGTTCTGGTCTTTTCATCAGAAATTCTTGTAAGCCCCATATTTCATTTAATATACATTTTTCCCTGAAGGATTATACTCTCAGTGTTGTCGGGTTGGTGACTCTTGATTCTAGTCCTAGCTATTTTGCTTCCCAGAGTATTATATTCCAATCTTTTAACATTGAAATCTTTAAATCTTTTGTAATCCTTACTGTAGCTCCATGATATTTGAGTTGTTTTTTTCTGGCTGCTTGACTCTTTATAATTTTCTTGCATCATTCTAATTTCTTTCCCAAAATTTTCCTCTGCATCTCTAATTTGATTTTTAAAATTATTTTCTAGCTTCTCCAGGAATAATTTTGCCTAATGCACATTTTTCTTTGAGACATTTTTTGTAATTGTTTTTGACACCATTTTCTTCTTCTGAGTTTTTGTCTTGATGTTTCCTGTCACCATAGTAACTTGTTATGGTCAGGTTCTTTTTTAGTTATTTGATCATTTTTTCAGTCTATTTTCTGACTTACTTTTACATAGAAGTTGGGCATTGTTCATAGCTTCAGTTATTTCATTCCTTTATTTCTACAACTACTTCTGTGGGTCTGTAAGTTTTAAATGCCCCCAAGGTTCTATATAGGAGAAGTTTGGTCATGCTCTCTTGCCCTGTACTCTGGGCTTTTCCCAGGAAGGGATTTTGTTCTCCTATAGCCACAAGTAGTAGTGCTCCTCTTGGTTCTGGAACTTTGACTAGATCCTCTGCTCTATTATAATTACAAGTGCTAATGATCTTTTTTGCCATGGAACTAATATCAGTGAATGACCACAACAACTTTCACAGTGTCTTCCCACTGTGACCAGGGTCTCTTCTCCCCCTCTGACCTATAGTGCTTTCATCCTTTTTGGCCCTGGAACTATGACTTAGGCCCCTGTTTTTCTGTAGCCACAATCATTAGTGCCTCTTCAACCTTGAAACTGAGGTCAGGGTCCCTGCTCTCTTATGAGTGAACACAAGCACTCTTCTCCACCTTAAAACTTTAAAGGAGCCCCTATTTCACTGTGGTCACAATTGGTAGTGCTCATTTTTCCCCTAGAACTATGATTGAGAATTTTGTATGGGAAATGCAACACAATGCTAAATCAAGGACAAATAAAGACTGTTTTTTTAAAATTACTTTTTTCTGACAAGTTGTCCAATCCCCTTATTATGTATGGCCTGAGCACTCCCAAAACTGCTGCTGCTGGTATTACAGTTAGCTCCAAATAATGTTGCTGGTGTTCCCACAGGGTGGCCTGTGCTATTCTCCAGACTCAACCACCATTCCAGTGTGATAGACCTTTATTGCCTCTTAAGTTGTCCTGTGTAGGGATTATTTTTATCCTGACCTTTTTTGTTGGCTGTGCCACTCCAAAATTTTGACTTGAGGCATTATTTTAAAGTTGTTTATAGGGAATTCTGAGGGAGTTCAGGATAAATCCTTCCTCTAATTCACCATCTTGGCTTTACTTCTCTCTTCATTTATTTCAATAAGTCCCTTTTGAATATATAGGAATTTTGCATTGAGTTTCACTTTGATCTGTTATAATACTGATATCTGTAACTATTCATTAAGAGAATGTGTGCTGCTAAATATTGTGGGGACAACTCTTTGTTTGCCCAACCTTTGAAAACTTCAAACCTAGGATATACTAAGAAAATTAAGAAACTTCCTCATGATCTTTCAGCTGGAAAGTGTTCTTAAAAGCTGTTTCTTGTATCCCAAAATTTAGCAATTTCCATTGTGCCATGTTGCTTTTTAGATTTTTAAGCACTTATGTATAACATAAATTGGTCTTGCTTTAAAGACTGTTCTCAGCTTGTTGTGTTCCCTTGCACATTTTTTGCTGATCGCTTCACAAGTAGCAGATTTCGACATTTAATTTTATGTTTGTTGTTGTGGGTCATGATAAGCTTTTCAGACTCAGTGAGCATTATTCTTGTCATTTCTGTCAGCAGCCTCCAAATGAAAGGAACATTTGTAACAATCAGAAAAAAAATGTCCCGCAGCAAAAGAATCTGTATGTGATAAACATTATACTTGCTGTAATGTTCAGATGAAATATTTGGGAATAATCAGCATCGTATCACCAGTCTGCATAATGAGTGGGGGTGTTCCATCCAATTTGATAAACATTCCATTAAAGCAGAGTAAAACAACGGCAACAAAAGTCTTGGTTTGCTTCACTAAATCTGGGAAAGGCAGGGAAAACTACATTTAGCAGAAGGTGTTAGTAAAAGTCTATTTATGATGTACTGAGTGAAGACTGTTTATTGTTTACCATACTACTCTAGATTTCTAGTTTTTCATAATTATATAGAATTTAGGAATGGAAAAGTACTGTCATTATTTGAATCTTTTGTACAAATACAACAGACTATTATTCTCTAGGGCCTTTTTTTCAATCTGGCAAAGGTTTTTCAGTTTCTAATTTCTGTTCATTTGTTTATATTTTGGGCTGGTAAACTACTTTATAAGTTTAACCCCATCTTATTTTCCATCTCTCTCTCTCTCTCTCTCTCTCTCTCTCTCTCTCTCTCTCTCTCTCTCATCTTTTTTTATATTTCTTAGATGCATTAGCAAATGAATGATCTTTTGGCTTTTCTCAGATGCCATGTGTGCTAATGCTTGCTTTCCTTCTATATGTATCCTTACTGAAGTGCTAGTTATGCTCTTGTTGCATTCTGGCTATATCTATCTTTTCTCTTTCATTATTATATTCAAGGGAAAACATCTGCTGTTGCAATATTTGTCCTCTCATTCCCCATTTTGCTCCCATTACCTTTGATTGTATCATAGGGAAATGTGGCAAATCTGTTTTACATAATTTAGTACCTTGAGGTCATATAGTATTTGCTGTATCCAAATATCCACTTCTTTCACTTACATTGGATTTAGCCTATTAAATTGTCAATTTAATTCACTACAGAGTTTCTTATCTCTAAACAAGTGCCTTTAGCTGCTTTCTATTCATAATAGCATGATTCATAATAGTAAAGAGTAGGCAAGTCATTTAAAAAGTGTAGTTGCACAAATATCAAGTTGTGGCTTGCTTTTAGGTTTTCATTTTACAGTCACATCAGCCAGAAATATGATTATGAATTATAGCTATAAGGGGGATTGATAGTTTATCATTCTAGCCAAGTAAAATGAGGAACACCTGTGATACATAATTTTTAATTCATTACACTCAAAAACTAAAAAGTGATGAAATAAAATCATACTTTTTGCATTAGACTCCATCATCATGTAAAGTCTATAAATGTCACCAGTCAAAATAAAACAAGAAGATAGATAGATAATTAGGTAGGTAAATAGATTACAGATTAATTTAAAAAAAATTCAAAGTAAACCACATAAGTTTAATATCTTCCAAAATAAAGTCAGCTCTCTAAGAACAACCATTTCATATTCCATATTTTATCTATAATCTAATGGTTATATTTGAAAGAAAACAAATGCTTGTTATTACATTTGGTTTTAAAAATGGCAAACACTTTCTTGATTTTTTGAAGAATCCAATTTTATTATTGAAATGGCTCTGCTAAAATTTTTAGGTTAAAGAAATCATAATGTGGGTTAGAGTTTTTAATGAAACCTAGTTCAAAGAGGCTTCAAAGATTAACCAATTTAATCTACAATTATAATTGGTAAACAGTTCCACTCTACTAAAATTCAAATTAAATCAAAGTTGACTTATTTTGCTATGGTTCACTCATGTTTATGAAGATAAATCTGTGAGTGTGTCTTCTTGGCCAATTATCTTGACAAGAAGTGGGCTGGGAAATGTTTCAAATGCACCACTGGCAGCTATAAAACAGGTGTTGGATAATTTTTTTTTTTCTTTAGCAGTACCAAAGGTCCACATTAACTTTAGACAGCCAAAATCAGTAACTTCTCATGTGCACTTTGGCATACATACAAATTATATGCTTAAAAAAGCACATGCAATGTGAGGAAATATTGCCCACATTCTCTTTAGGAGTCCAAAAGTGATTTGAATTCCAACAATTCTTTTAGACATAACTTATTCTACAGAACTAATACTTTGGTTCTTATAATCCGTGAAATTCAAGCAAGGAGAAGGAAGTTGTCCCTTTTTATATTATCACTGGAACTCTCCCAATTATGAAAGCAAATCTTCTTCCTCTTTTAGATTAATGTTATACCTTCTTTTAGGAATCAATTTGTTTTCATCATCCTTGTTAATCCCCTGAAAACCATTTCTTTCCTTAGGATCATAAGATTTAGAAGCAGAAGGTAGCTTAGTTCAAGCCACTCATTTTTACATTTGATGAAACTGAAGGCCAGAGAGATTAATGAACTCCTCCAAATAACTTGTTGAAGAAGGTTAAATATTTTAGCCACTATCCTGCTGGTTTCTTTCCTCATTCCTCTCTCCACCTTTCCTAAATCTTTTCTCTCCCCTATTCCCCTCCCTCCACTGTCTTTCCCCCATCCTTTATTTCTCCATATTTCCTTCTTCCTGTATCCTTCTATTCCTCCCTCTCTTGGTGCCTGCTTTTTTTTCCCCTGTCTGTGTGTCTGTCTTTGTTTCTATATTTCTGTGTGTCTCTGTCTCTCCATCGGGATATTGTCCATTTTCTCATCTCAAAAAAAATATTAAATATTATTTTTTTCTTCATGAAGAAGTAGAATTATTCCATCCTTCAGAGGATGTCCATAAAAACTAGCATTTAGATAATTTCCTGCAGTTTCAGTTCAAATAGATCTTGCAAAAGGACCAAACTGAGCTTACAAAGAACAGCCATTATGATGATATCCATGCTATACCAAGATCTAATGTCTTACCATGACACCTTTGGTAAGAAGTATAATTTTTAATAGATCTTTACTAAAAGCTTAAAGAAATTTGTTTTTGAAGATACTTTTAACTCTTTTCATTTTGTACACTGATTATAGTTTCAACCATAATATGTATGCCATATCTATTAAACATGTAACTAAACAAATTACTTGAACAAAAAATAATCTGTCAAAAAATCTATCAACCAGTATTAACAATGCTGTCCATACCACCCAAAACAAGGTGCTCCAGAGAAGAATATTCAACAATTCTTTATTTAATAAATTCTTATCATTCAGTACAGCATTTTATATGAAGCTCCTTTAAACATTTGTATGCCACATTTGCACATCTAGCTGCAACATTTGGCTCAGGAAGTAGAAAGTGACTGACTCACATTAGTTGGTACTTGTTAGAGTCAGATTAGGTGTTAGGGCCTCATCAGACCTTTTCAAATATCAGGAAGTGGCAGGCAGAAAAGGCCACTTGGGTCAAAACAAAGATGTATCAGACAAGAAGACATCAGTCTTAACTATCAATGTAGGTCTTAGCTACTGTGACCTTTCTTGGGTAGCACTATAAAGATGAAGTTAATCCATGAAATTTCATTCTTCTTCTACATGTGACAGCATTTATTCTGACAGCCATAATTCTCAGAATATACGTAGGGATTTCATACCAGAGGTAAACTTCTATGACCATGGGTTGAAACAAGGATATGTCAGCATGATTCTATTTTCAATTATAATCCAAATGATATGATCCAAATGCTGGTCAAATCTGAATTGTTTTCTCTCTCATATGGATCTCCAAAACTATTATCTATGTGTGGAACATATAACCCCAGTGAATTTTTATTTATATTATTTCTTTCCCTATAAACTAACAAACATGGGGTCTCCTTCAAAGATAATATTAAGTATTAACGTTTAAAGGGTTAATTTTGAAAAGGAAACATAATGAGTTTTAATGGCTAAAACTAATCAGCCAATAAACCTGTTCTAGGAAAATCTTTTTACTGAAACATTCTCTGGTAAAGCCCTTACTTGGATAAATGTATCATAATCACTAATACTGTGAGTCTATATAAATTTTATCAGGACCTAAATAGACACATCTACTTTGTTTTCTTTGAGCCTTCTTCCTCAGTAATTAGTCAAACAAATTCTTTATAATTTAGAGATGTGAGTTTGGGAAAATATACAGCAAATTAAAGAGGGAAACATGATACATTCCCCTCCAAAACAGGCTATTTTTAAGTACTTGCATTACTTTCTATATAGCAGATGTTAGCCTCTCAAAATTAGTCTTCATATTCGTATAAATTATAATAATTTCAATTGTCCTGTCATTTTTCTTCTTCCCTTCCCTTACTTTGCCATTAAATAGAAGGGATATGGCTGAGTTGGCAACAGGAAGTGAGGAAAAATACATGAATGTGACTATGTGTGTGTGTAAGGGACACAAAAGTCATAGAGTAAAGAATGTAGAAACATTGCTTTCACTTGTTTGATCCATTCTGCAACTGACTTCTGAGTCTATTCAATATACTTTGTGATGGGCTAACCTAGATCAGATAAGGTCACACAATCTAGCCAATTACCCAGACACCTGAAACTTGGGAAAGCATAAACCTTTACTAATTCCAGTTCAAAACATTTATCAAATCTATCACTATCCTTTGTATATATGTATGTATGTGTATGTATATATACATATTATATATATATACACATGCACATACACATGCATATATCATGTGTGTATGTGAGGTACATATGTATAGTAGTAGTAGGCTTCCACCAGTCACAGACCACCATGGATTAGTGCCTTGAAGAGCCACAGGCCACAGTGTGGCTATGCGGTCTGATACGGGAGCCACGGCAACTGCCACAACAAAGACATCAGAAAACTTCACTCTCTGTTGCCTGTCGGTTCCTGCGTCTCATTCATTTTTCTTCCTCCAGAGCTTGGAGGACCATCTCAGCTGCACACAAGCTGCTCCTGAGTACTGAACTCCATCGGGCGTGGTCCTTGGCCATCTCCTCCCCACTGCCAGTGTCTATTCCCAGAGCCCTCAAGTCTTGTTTGCATACATCTCTGTAGCAAAGCTGGGGGTGTCCAGCAGGTCTTTAGCCTGAGGCTAACCCGCCATAGAGTAGGTCTTTAGGAATGCACCCATCTTGCATGTGGTGCACATGACCGAGCCAGTGCAGCCATCTTTGTTTCAGCACTTCTGTGTTGGTGATCCTATCTGACCAAGATATGCCAAGGATGTGCCGAAGGCAGTGCATGTGGAAGCTGTTAAGCTTTTTCTCTTGTCTAGTGTATGTACTCCATGTTTCACTGCCATACAGTAAAGTACTCAGGATACATGCTCTATAGATGGCAAATTTGGTTCGTCTTGTCAGTTTACTGTTTTCCCAGACATGCTTGGCAAGCTTAGCCATGGTTGAAGTAGCTTTCCCAATCCTCTGATTGATTTCAGAATCAAGTGACAAATTGTCACCGACAATAGAGCCAAGATACGAGAATTGGCTTATGATATCCAACTGGTAGCTACCGATGTGTATCAATGGAGGCGACATAGAACTCTGACACATGACTTTTGCCTTTTTAAGATTAATGGTTAGGCCAAAGTCCGTGCAAGCTTGAGAGAAGCGATCCATCAAGGTCTGCAAAGCAGGCTCTGAGTGACAGGCAAGTGCAGCATCATCAGCAAAAAGCAGGTCTCTTAGGGTGCTACCTCTCACTCTGGTTTTAGATCTCAGATGTGAAACATTGAACAAGCCTCCATCCAACTGGGAATGAAGATAGATGCCATCAGCTGACATACCAAAAGCATGACGTAACAGCATGGAGAAGAAAATTCCAAACAGAGTGGGAGCAAGCACACATCCTTCTTTGACTCTGTTGTTTATGCTGAATGCTTCAGAGATATTGCCTTCAAACTGTACAACACCCTGCATGTTGCAGTGAAAGGAGCAAATCAGGCTATGGAGTTTAGGAGGGCAACCAATTCTCAAGAGAATTTCGAAAAGACCTTCTCTATTAACCATGTCAAATGCTTTGGTCAGGTCTATGAAGGCAATGAAGAGGGGTTTTCTTTGTTCTCTGTACTTTTCTTGCAGTTGGTGAAATGAGAAAATCAGAAAGCCACATTGTGATTCAGGTTAAACACGGCCAGCAAGTTTATGCAGTCTAAGCAAGATGACCTTGGCAAACATCTTCCCAATGAAGCTGGGAAGTGAAACTCCTCTGTAGTTGTTACAGTCACTCCTGTTCTTATAAAGAGTAACTATACAGGCATCACACATATCCTGTGTCACTTCACCTTCTTTCCAACACAGGCACAACAATTCATGTAGGGGTTTTAAGAGAACGTTTTTAGAGCATTTGATCAATTCAGCTGCCATACCACCTGCACCAGGAGCTTTTCCACATCTTAGGGAGCTAATTGCATTCTCAAGTTCCTCAACTGTGGATACATTGTCCAACTCCTGTAGTACAGGGAAGGACTCCATGATGTTTAAAGCTGATTCTGTAGGGGCAGCTAGGTGGTGCAGTGGATAGAGCACTGGCCCTGGAGTCAGAAGTACCTGAGTTAAAATCCGGCCTCACCCACTTAATACTTACTAGCTGTGTGACCTTGGGCAAGTCACTTAACCCCAATTGCCTCACTAAAAAAACAAAAACAAAACAAACAAACAAACAAAAACATTTGGGGGCAGCTAGGTGGCAGAGTGTATAGAGCACTGGCCCTGGATTCAGGAGTACCTGAGTTCAAATTCGGCCTCAGACACTTGACACTTACTACTTACCTGTGTTACCCTGGGCAAGTCACTTAACCCCCATTGCGCTGCAAAAAAAAAAAAAAAAAAGCTGATTCTATGATAGAATTTCTGATGGTGTACAGCTCAGAAATGTACTCTACACATCTTTCCATTTTCTTAATTCTGTCCATAATGTACTCTCCAGTGCTGGACTTGAGGGGAGCTATCTTGCTCTGAGGGGGTCTGCAAGCTTTCTTGATGCCTTCGTATATTCCTCTGATGTCTCCTGTGTCAGCAGCAACCTGTATTTCCTCACTGAGCTCAACCCAATATTCCTTTGCACACTGCCTCCTGAATCACTGAGCATTTCTTCTCACACCACTTAGTTTCTGAAGAGCACTTTCATTGGCGAGCGTTTGTATTCAATAAGTGCGCTGCACTTGGCCTCAATGATGGGATTCATTTCACTGCACTTGGCTTCAAACCAATCATTTGCTTTTTTGTTTGTTTTGTTTTGTTTTGTTTTGTTTTTACTGAGGCAATGGGGGTTAAGTGACTTGCCCAGGGTCACACAGCTAGTAAGTGTTAAGTGTCTGAGGCCAGATTTGAACTCAGGTACTCCTGACTCCAGGGCCAGTGCTCTATCCATTGTGCCACCTAGCTGCCCCCAATCATTCGTTTTGCTGGTCCTATTCCCAAAGACATCAAAAGCAAGTCTGTGGACACTCTCATGTATCCTGTTTCCGTTTTTTAGCAGCTGATGTAGCAGGAGAAGCCGTGATCAATGCATTCTTGAGAGATCTCAAAAACTGATCCACCTTGCTGAGATTCATGGTTTTGCTAGTGTCAATATGAGATCGCCCTGTTGGTTTAAGGTGATGCAATATTTTGGACCAGAGCTGCACTTTACAACAAACTAAGGAGTGATCAGTGTCACAGTCAGCACTGTGGTATGACCGCATGTTAAGAATGCACTTGAGAGCAGACCGCCTGGCTATTATTAAGTCCAATTGGTGCCAATGTTGTGATCTGGGATGTCTCCATGATACTTTGTACTGTAGCTTGGACTTATAAAATGACTTGGTTACATACAAATCGTGGTAACCACAAAATTCCAACAGTCTCCCATTTTCATTAATATTTCCAATGCCATATAGTCCGAGGCATGTTGGCCAGGACACATGGTCAGAGCCCACTCTTGCATTAAAATCGCCCAGAAGAATGATGAATTCATATCTGGGGATAGCTCCTAGCATTGCTTCAGCTTGTCTTGGAACTCATCTTTGGTCTGTTGTGAAGTTGTTAATGTCGGAGCATATACACTGATAAGTTTCACAGGGCCTTCAGTTGTGTTCAGACAAAGTGTGAGCAGTCTCTCAGTACCGTCTCTGATCAATTCAATCATTTTCAGCAATGTGTTTTCACAGCAAAGCCCACACCATGTTCCCGTGGTTCTGCCGAAGTTTTGCCCTTCCAGAAGAATGTGAAATCCTTTTCCTTCAGCCTTCCAGAGTCTGTAATTCGCATTTCCTGCAAAGCTGCAATGTCAACATTTAGTCTCCATAGCTCATTGTTTATCACCTTTGTTTTCCAAAAGTCTCTGACTGCTTGTAGGTCATTTGATAGTCCAGTTATCATAGTCCAGATGTTCCAACTGCTCGACTTTATGGCAGGTGGCTTGGAATGTGAGTTAACTTTATTGTTTGCTGGTGCCAATGCTTCAGTTCACCTGTCAGGCTGTAACCTTAATTCCCATGCACCTTTTGTTCCAAAGGTTGTCATGCCTGGGTGGGAGTGGGGATAAGCTCCCACTCTATAAAATGCTCCAATGGCGTGCATCTCAAATAGCCTCTGACAACCAAAGCCCAACTCCTGGCCTTCTCGTGGTGGAACTGTTTCCACTAACAGGAGAAGGGGTGAAGGCGAGTCACTGGAGCCTTAAAACCAGTCACTGGGGGAGGTGGGGCTCATCAGCCTTGGCAGGCAACTTGCCTAGGGGAAGGAACCCTGATTTTAAACCTCCGCTGCCTTGCGGCTATACCCATATGTGGGAAAGGCTTTGGGTGTTAACCCTGAGGAAAAATCAGGAGTCGGAGTCCCTTAGGCAGTTGGATGTTGGACATCACATCCCTCTGGCAACTCCTGCGGTGGCACTGGTGCCAAACTGTACTGGCTCTGCCTCTCCTTTGGATCCACCAATGTCGTGGAGAGGGAAAACCTGCTGCATGGGCAGCACCTTATTTTCCATATTGATCCACCCAGGCCAGTGCCCTGGAGAGGACACTCCAGCTACTCCTCATGGGGTAGATACAACACGGGATGTGGCAGTTACCGGTTATAAATCACTTGCCCGACTGACATAGGGCTTCATGCCAGGGGCTGCATTCGATGGTGGGAGGAATGATTGAGTTTTACTGGACAGCTACCGCCCGCCTTAAGCTGGGCAAACCCCAGCCAGTAAGGTGTTGTCCCATCATGGTTCATCTTCCTCACTGGGTACATATGTATATATACATATATATATATATATGTACATATATATATATATATATATATATATATATATATATATATATATACACACACACACTTTCCCAATGTCCACTGTCCACTATATACACATGTATACATATATGCATGCATGCATGCATGCACTTGGTGTGATAGGATTGACTATCTAAAGAAGTAAACATGCATGCTGGGGTTCCTTATATAGTTGATTTTTCCTCTTATGTAACCAATAATCCCATAAACAGTATGTAATAATGAGTACAATTCATAATAAATACAAAAATATATTTCTTTTTTTGAATCATAAAGGTATTTTATTATTTTCCAGTTACAAGTAGAAATACTTTTCAACATTTGTTTTATAAGATTTCTACTTTCAATTTTTCTCCCTCCCTCCCCCTCCCCAAAACAGCAAGCAATCTGATATAGGATCTGTATGAATAATCACATTAAACATATTTCTGCATTAGTCATGCTGTGAAAGAAAAATCACAACAAAAGGGAAAAATCTCAAAAAAGAAATGAAATAGAAATATAATGGTTCAATCTGCATCTAGATGCCACGGTACTTTTTCTCTGGATTTGAAGAACATTGTCCATCATGAGTCCTTAGGAACTATCTTGGGGGCTCAGCTAGGTGGCACAGTAGATAGAGCACCGGCTCTGGATTCAGAAGGACCTGAGTTCAAATCCTGCCTCAGATACTTGACACTTACTACCTGTGTGACCCTAGGCAAGTCACTTAACCCCGATTGCCTCATCAAAAAAAAAATGAAAAGAAAAGGAACTATCTTGGATCATTGTATTGCTGAGTAGAGTCAAGTCTATCACAGTTGATCAATACACAATGTTGCTGATACTATGTACAATGTTCTCCTGGTTCTGCTCATCTCACTCAGCATCAGTTCATTCAAGTCCTTCCAGATTTCTCTGAAATCCACCTGCCCATTGTTTCTTACAGCACAATAGTATTCCATTACATTCATATACCACAACTTGTTCAACCATTCCCCAATTGATGGGCATCCCTTCAATTTCCAATTCCTTGCCACCACAAAAAGAGCAGCTATAAATATGTTTGTACATGTGAGTCCTTTTCCCTTTATTATGATCTCTTAAGGAAAAAGACTTAGTAGTGGTATTGCTGGATCAACGGGTATGCATAGGTTTATAGCCCTTTGGGCATAATTCAAAATTGCTCTCCAGAATGGTTGGATCAGTTCACAGCTCCACCAACAATGCATTAGTCTTCCAATTTTTCCACAACTTCTCCAACATTTATTATTTTCCTTTTTTTGCCATATTGGAAAATCTGCTAGTTGTGAGGTGCTACCTCACAGTTGTTTTAATTTGCATTTCTCTAATCAACAGTGATTTGAGCATTTTTTCATCTGGCAATAGATAGCTTTTATTTCTTCATCAGAAAACTGCCTGTTCATATCCTTTGACCATTTCTCAATTGGAGAATGACTTGGATTATCATAAATTTGATTTAGTTCCTAATATATTTTAGAAATAAGGCCTTTATTAGAAATACTGTGTATAAAAATTGTTTCCCACCTTTCTGCCTCCCTTCTAATTTTGGGTGCATTGCTTCTGTTTGTACAAAACTTTTTAATTTAATGTAGTCAAAATAATTCATTTTGCATTTAGCAATATTCTCTATCACTTTTGTGGTCATAAACTCTTCTTCTTTCCATAAATCTGAGAAGTAAACTATTGCTTTCTGTCCTAATTTACCTAGGATATCACCTTTTATGTCTAAATCATGTAAAAAAAATTGGCCTTATTTTAGTCTATGGTGTAAGATGTTGGTCTATACCTAGTTTCTGCCATACTATCTTCCAGTTTTCCCATCAGTTTTTGTCAAATACTGAGTTTCTATCCCAGAAGCTAGAGTCTTTGGGTTTATCAAACAGTAAATTCCTAAAGTCATTTATAACTGTGTCTTCTGTGCCTAACTTATTCCATTGATCCACCACTCTAATTCTTAGCCAGTACCAAGGACTACTGCTTTATAGTAAAGCTCCAGACTTGGTGCAGCTAGCCCACATTCCTCTGTGTGTGTGTGTGTGTGTGTGTGTGTGTGTCTGTGTGTTTTCCCAATAGTTCCCTTGATATTCTTGACTATTTTTTCTTCCAGATAAATTTTGTTATTATTTTTTCTAGCTCTATAAAATAATTTTTAGGTAGTCTGATTTGTATGTCACTGAATAAGTAAATAAATTAATTAATTTTGGTAGAATTGTCATTTTTAATATATTAGCTTGGTGTATCCATGAGCAATTGATGTTTTTCAATTATTTAGATCTGATTTGATTTGTGTGAAAAGTGTTTTGTAATTGTGTTCATAGAGTTCCTGGGTTTGTCTTGGCAAGTAGAGTCCCAAGTATCCTGATACTTTGTGAAAGTTGTTAATTGTTTCAAGTAGTTTTTTAATTGATTCTCTAGGATTCTCTAAGTATGTCATCATATCATCTGCAAAAAGTGACAGTTTTGTTTCCTCCTTGCTTGTTCTAATTCCTTTAATTCCTTTTTCCTCTCTGATTGCTAATACTAACACTTTTAGTACAATATTAAATAGTAGAGGTGATAATGGACACCCATGATCTTATTGGGAAGGCTTCTAACTTATTTCCATTACATATAATGCTTGCTTATGCTTTTAGGTAGATACTGCTTATTATTTTAAGGAAAGCTCCACTGAAGTCTATGCTCTCTGGTGTTTTTATTAGGAAGAAGTACTGTCTTGTGTCAAAAGCTTTCTCTGCATCTCTTGAGATAATGAAATGATTTTGGCTAGTTTTATTATTGATATGATTGATTATGTTGATAGTTTTCATAATTTTGAACCACCCCTGCATTCCTGGTATAAATCCCACCTGGTCATACTGTATTATCCTGGTGACCACTTGCTGTAATCTCCTTGCTAACACCTTATTTAAGATTTTTGCATCAATATTCATTAGGGAAATTGGTCAATAATGTTCTTTCTCTGTTTTGCTTCTACCTAGTTTTGGTATCAACACCATATTTGTGTCATAAGAGGAATTTGGTAGAACTCCTTTTCCACCTATTTTCCCAAATAATTTGTATAGTATTGGACACTAGTATAGTTTTGCTGTCTATTTCCTCATAACTTATTTCACTTCTCCTCTAAGAATTTGAATGATATACCACATGGCGTATCCATGTTTAGTATTGATATTACTTCATTATCTATCATACCTTTTAGGAAGATGTAGTTTCCTTCCTTATCCCTTTTAATTAGATCTATTTTTGCCTTTGCTTTGTCTGAAATAAGGATTGCTACTCCTGCTTTTTGTATTTCAGCTGAAGTATAATATATTCTGCTCCAACCTTTTACCTTTAATCTGTGTGTCTCTCTGCTTAAGATGTGTTTCTTGTAAACTGCATATTGTAGGACTCTGGTTATTAATCCACTCTGCTATTCACTTCGATTTTTTGGTAGAGTTCATCTCATTAACATTCAAAGTTATTATTACCAACTGTCCATTTCCCTCCATCCTATTTACTCCCTATGTACCTTTTCTCCCTTCTTTCATCTTATTCCTCCTCACCAGTTTTGCTTCTGATGCCTGCTTCTCCAATCTGCTCTCCCTTTTACCAGCCCACTCCCTTTTCTTTACCATTTTCTCTGCTGCTTCTGCCCTCCCTTCAAACAGTGCCCCCACATTTCCCCCTACCCTTTTACTTCCCTAAAGAATAAGTAAAAAGAAAAGAATAAGCTAAATTTCTTTATCCAAGTGAGTGTTTATGTTATTCCTGCTTTGAACCAAATCTGATGAGAGTAAGGTTGAAAAAATGTTCAACCTTCCCTTTTTTCCTCTCTATTGTAATAAGTTATTGGGGTCTTTTCATATAATGTAATTCACCCCATTCTACCTCCCCTTTCCTCTTCTCCCCATATACTCCTTTCTCCATCCCTTAATTTTCTTTATATCATCACATCAGAGAGAATTTGTATTTATATCCTACCTTACTGAATAACGTGGGGTTTTTTGTATTTTTTTTTTGTTGTTTTTGTGAGGCAACTGGGGTTAAGTGACTTGCCCAGCGTCACACAGCTACTAAGTGTTAAGTGTCTGAGGCCGGATCAGACCTCAGGTCCTCCCTACTCCAGGGCCAGTGCTCCATCCACTATGCCACCTAGCTGCCCCAGAATAACGTTTGGGTTTTTTTTACCCCTGTTTACCTTTTTAAATTTCACTTGAGTCTTGTATGTTAAGATCAAATTTTCTATTCAGTTATGGTCTTTTTATCAGGAAACCTTGAAACTCTCCTATTTCATTGAATGTGCATCTTTTTGCCTGAAAGAGAATGTTCCATTTTGTTGGATAGTTGATTCTTGGTTGCAATCCTAGCAAGGTAAAATCAACAGGTCTTTTTCAACCTTTCTATCTGCTCTCAAGACCTGTTGATTTTACCTTTGTGAGAGACAAAATTTGATATACAGAGCATTATTTGTGTGACTCACCTAAATATTGGGGTACCAGAAATATGAGGGAACTTTTAGTTTCACCCTCCCCCCTGAACTGCCCTTTTTAGATATTTCTCCCAGGCCAATAAGAAAGGAGCCTTACAACTTTATTTTACAGGAGGAACAGATTTTATTACCTGGGAATTGATTAAACAACAAAGGTGAAACTAATAAAATCAAAGATAAGGAAATAGGAAAAAAAGAAATACAGATAAATACTCTTAACTCTAATCTTAGCCTATGCAATCCCCAGATCATTTCCAATTAAGCCAATTCAAAGGAATTTAGGGTTTTCTGTAATTACCTCACCAAAACCTGGACAGTCTACATTTGCTCGTGCCACCGGAACAACAATCAACAGAGAGAGAAGAGAGCATTCTGGAAGCCCCTCCGCTTCCCTTCAGGGAGCGTTCAATCTTTCCTCCTGCAAAAGGGGAGGTCCTTCAAAAACTGCCTTTGGAGAGCTCTCCTTCTGACCTCAGTAGTATGCATAACTTCAGGATAGGCCCTATGGCAAGGTGGCATGCCACCTTTATACTATCTCTTGAATATGCCCTCTTCTTTCTTCTGTCATTCCACAACCTTCATGCATCCCCTCATCATCTTATAGCTAGACTATTGCAACAGCCTACTGGTTGGCCTCCTTTTCTTAAATATCTCCCTACTATAGTCTTTTACACTCAACTGCCATTTATCTTTAGAAAACACAGGTCTGAAATCTACTCAATAAATTCTAATGACATCCCATCACCTCCAGAATCAAATATAATATCTTTTGTTTGGCATCCAAAGTCCTTTGTAATTCCCCCCTCCAATTTTGAAATTTTATTATACTATACATCCTCTCCCCCCAACATATCTTTTAATCAGTTACCTGGACCTCCTCACAGATACTACAATAAAAATTACCAAGTACAAAAAAAAAAAAAAAAAAAAAAAAACAATTTATAGTCACATGTGCCTAGAATGAACTCTCTTAGCATTTCTACCTCCCAACTTTCTTGGCTGACATTCAATCCCATCCAGAATTCCATCTACTACAGAAAATCTTTCCTAATTCCCTTTACTTCTCTTAGCATTTATCTTATTTTTTAAAGTATAAAGATTTTTCTTTCATTTTTTTCAGTATCAAGTATCCTTTTTCTCCCTACCTTTCCCTGACTGAGTGAAAAAACAAGAAAAAAGTGTTGCAATTTCATTAGTTGTGTTCAACCACCACCCCACCCCCTAAAAAAGGAAGAAATAAAGAAAGAAAAATGTGCTTCACCCTGAACTCTTTTTTTTTTTTTTTTAGTGAGGCAATTGGGGTTAAGTGACTTGCCCAGGGTCAGACAGCTAGTAAGTGTTAAGTGTCTGAGGCCGGATTTGAACTCAGGTACTCCTGACTCCAGGGCTGGTGCTCTATCCACTGTGCCACCTAGCTGCCCCTACCCTGAACTCTTAAACCACTTCTTTTTCTGGAAATCAAAAGCTTGTTTCATTCTTAAGTCCTTTGGAATTGTGATGTTATTATATTTATTAGAGTTACTAAGTCTTTCACATTTT
Organism: Dromiciops gliroides; assembly: GCF_019393635.1. NCBI lineage: Eukaryota > Metazoa > Chordata > Mammalia > Microbiotheria > Microbiotheriidae > Dromiciops > Dromiciops gliroides. Next base: position 132,197,085 of record NC_057863.1, read on the forward strand.
ATTATCTTTATAATCTGGCTATTATTTTGTAGATTCTTTTCCCAATTCTACTCACTTCACTTTGCACCAGTTCATATAGGTCTTCTCATTGTTCATTTCTGAAACAATCCCATTCATCATTTCTTCTAGCACAGTAGTAGTATTACATTATTTATATAATCTAAGTTTTTATCCATTCACTGTTTGATGAAGATCCCCTCATCATCTTCTGCAAAGATATTAAGCTAGGATTTTGGGGATTATCCAACACAAGGTTACTGTATTCATTTGCTTCTTTATTTTCTCTACCTATTCTATTCCATTGGTCAGTCTCTCTATTTCTCAATCAGTTGCAAATTGTTTTGATAATTACAGATTTGTATATCTTTCTTTGAAATCTGGTACTGCTAGTACTGGTATCTCTTCCTTCCCTATTTTATTTTCTCATTAGTTCCTTTGATATTCTTTTTTTATTCCTCCAGATAAAAATTGATATTATTTTCTAGATATATAACATATTTTTGGCAATTTGATTGCTATGGTATAGAATAAGTAGATATATTTAGAAAATATTGTGATTTTTGTTCACTTAAACTGCCCAGGAGTAATTATTATTTCTCTATTTACATCAGTCTTTATTTATACAGTGTTTTGAAATTGTGTTCATATAGTATCCCTATGAGTGTTGTGGTAGGTAGACTCTCATGTATTTTATTCTGTTTGTAGTCATTTTAAGCAGAATTTCTTATTCTGTCCCTTCCTGTTACAGAGTGGTTATCTTAATTAAGGAAATATTCATAAAATGAAGTATGGATGAAGGCAGTTAGACAGTTCTCTCTTCTTAATTTGTTTAAACTGTGAACTGGTCCTATGACAAAACAAATTAAAAGTCAACAAAGTAAAGGAATTGTGGAGTCAAGGAAATCACTATCTCTTATCTGAAAGCTTACAAAATAGAGGTCAGTCTTTTAGAAATAAAAATTTCTATTAAAATTAATATGAAGATTAATCCTAGACAAGACAAGAGAATACACATTTTGATTCTTTTTTTCACAGCTTTCAGGTAGTCTAATGATCCTAAAGTTCTATTTCCTTTATATTCCAAATAAATTGGTTTTTTTTTCTATGAGATATTTCACATTTTCTTATTTTTTGTCTTTTAATTTTGTTTTATTATTTCTTGATCTTTTTATTTGAAATATTTATTAGCTTCCATTTGGCCAACTGCAATTTTTAAGGAGTTATTTTGTTCACTAAGATGTTATATCTCTTTTGCAATTTAGCTAATTCTTATTTTAAAGGAGTTATTTCCTTCAGTAATGTTTGTATCTTTTTCAAATGTGTTGAATCTCTTTTCATAATTTTCTGGCATAGAACTCAAACTTTGTCTTATTTTTCCTCAGGTAGAATTACTAAGTTTTTAGTTGTTGGGGGGGGTTCCCCCCACCCTGTTTCTTTATCTTTTCTAAGAATTTTTATTGAGAATATGTCATCTGGATTTTGCTTTATCACTTTGCTTGATGCTGTTCAAAACATTGCTTTCTTCTGAGTTTGTTTCTAGAGCTTTCCTGTCACTATAGTATCTCTTTATTATAGATACATACATACATACATATGTGTGGGTTTGCTCATTTTTAGTCTACCTCTTGAATTTGGACTTCATATTAATTTTGGAATCTGCATACCTCTAGACTGACATCAGAACTGAGCTCACGTTTTATTGTAGTTCTTATCGTTTTACAACTCAGTCTTGGGCACTGCAGGATTTTAGTATTTACAAGGTGGTATGATCTGTAGAGAGATTAAGAAATCTACAAATTTTACTACCCTTCTGGTGTGAACTTTGCAAGTTCCTGATCCAAGTCTGGGTGTCTTGAAATATGTGTCATTGAGTTTCAAGAGATAGCTGTTAGATTCAGTTACTGTTATTACACTGGGAAGTTCTATAAGTTTAGAACAACTGAGCTGCTTACCTTTTCTGTGGTTTTGGTTTTTTGCTCTAAGTTATTCCATTTCAGGTTTGTGTTGTTCTAAAGGTTAGAACTGAGTTCCCCCTTTGCTCTTGAGGTCAGAGCTACACAGCTAAGTTTTTAAAATTTGTTTATTTGTACATAGCTAGAGCCTCTCTTACTTCCAACCACTCCCCTGTCATCTGGAACTGAGACCCAGAACTGGGAAATGAACGACAGAACTGCCAGCCGACACTTGTTCCTATTCTCATTACTCATTCAGAGGTCTCCATGGACCTCTTTCTCCCCTTTATTTCTCCTTCTGGTGTTCAGTCTCAGCCCCTTACTATCTTATGCCTGCAGTTTCTGCTTCCACTTCTGTACTACATCCTAGCCAGCTCCTATTCCAGTATCTGTAGAACTTCCTATCTTTCTAAGCTTCACTGGTCTGGAAAAAATGCTTCATTGTGATTTTTTCTTGTCTTTATCAATCAGAATTTGATTTTTTTGTTTCCTATAGAGAAAATATATTGTAATAAGTGGGCAAACTCCATCATCTTAACACCACCTCTATCTGATCCCTCTGAATGTCAATGTCTTCCCTCATTTGAATATTTCCAATTCAATTTGTGTGTGTGTGTGTGTGTGTGTGTGTGTGTGTGTGTGTATATATATATATATATATATATATATATATATATATATATATATACCCTTTTTTGTTTTGTTTTGTTTTTGTTTTTTATTGGGCAATGAGGGTTAAGTGACTTGCCCAGGTTCACACAGCCCGTGTCAAGCGTCTGTGGCTGGATTTGAACTCAGGTCCTCTTGAATCCAGGGCCAGTGCTTTATCTACTGTGCCACCTATGTACCCTTTTTTGCATCATTATTTACGCATTGTCTCTCCCTTTAGGCTGTGAGTCCCCTTCAAGTTGGGACTCTTTTTCATATTTTTGTATCCCTGGTGCTTAGCTCAGTGCTGAAAGCAGGCATATTAAATGATTATTTGCTGACTGAATGTGATCAGCACTGAATGGCATATAAAGAGTTCAAATGTGATTCAGAGTTCATCAGAGATATAAGAACCTAGAGCAAATTTTGGATGGACAAATACAAAAATCCACGTACACCTTTTTCAATAGTCTGAGCTGGGAGATTGAAGATAAATGACCACCTGGTATTCATAGAGTATGAACCCAACTGAACAAATGACTGAACAACAAAAAATAGCATTTCTATCCTTCAGTGAACTCTGTGATCACCATAGATAAGCGTGGTGAATTCCCCAATGAGTGCTTTTCAATGCTTCCTCATGGTTAAATTATGAAGCTGGAAAACTCCCTTAGAGAATCCTATATTAAAATTTTGTTATGCCCAGCTGCAAAACCATATGGCCTAGATTTAAAGCTATCATAAACTGCTTCTACTCCATTGTAATTTTGAGTACTCTCAGGTTATTTCACAAGCACATTCTTCAATTCTTGGTTTACCCTACAATTAAAATGCTGTCTGATAGGTTGGCAGCATTAGACACAAATTTTTTCTGACTGTTACAGAATAATTATATTATAATAGTAATCTGCTCAATTTGATCTTTCCCAAACTGTCATGCTCCTTTAGAACAATCTGCTTTTGGAACCTGCCTGCTCCCAGGACAGAACAGACTCTTCTCATTGAGGCAACTTCAATTTTGTGGCTTTTGATCCAGTGGTTCTTTGGCATTATTTCTTATTCCTCCAGTGGGTCTATGTTCATACCAGAGGTTCTTTAAGTTACTATACACTCAAAAACAATTTGTGAAAAGTTAAGTTGCTGTTTATATGCAAACAATTATTGAATGTTGGAGACTCTTTTAAAAGATTATTAAACCTCCCCCCCCCAAAAGGTTTAATATTATTTTGCACATTACTATCACACAGTTTTGTTGTTCATTTTTACCTATAGGGTATGCATCATGACTAATTTGTGGTGTTGAGGAAAAAAAAAACAAAACTTTGTTTCTCACTACCACTTCAATCAATCTGTCCTCACTTCTAGAAGTCCCCATCATTTTTCTTGTCCTAGTTCCTTCCTACTTCCCTATAGGGTAAATTAGATTTCTATACCCAACTGAACATGTAAGTTACTCCCTCTTTGAAACAAATCTGATGAGAGGAAAGTTCAATAAATCCTCACCCCACCTTCCTTCTCTCCCCCACCCAGTGTAATAAAGTTTTTTGTGCATCTTTAAGTGATATCTTTTTTGCACCCCTTAATTTTTTATATCAGCTCATCAAAGTCAATTTACACCCACAACTTCTATGTTAACTCCTTCTAAATTTCCTTATATAAACACAATTAAGAGTTATAAATATTATCTTCCCCTATAGGGATGTAAACAGTTTAATGTTATAGAATAGGCTATTTTTTCTTTTCTGTTTACATTTTTATGTTTTTCTTCAGTCTTGCATTTGAATCTCATATTTTCTATTCATCTCTGATCTTTTCATCAGGAATGCTTGAAAGTACTCTATTTCATTGAATATCCATTCTTCCCCTGAAAGATTATGATCAATTTTGCTGGGGATTTGATTCTTGTTTTTAATCCAACCACTTTGCTTTTCAGAATATCATATTCTAAGCCTTCACATCCTACTCCTCAAGGGATAAAAAAGCTGGGATTTGAGAGAAAGTTCCCTGACTCCCAAACTATGTTGTTCTACTATTATATAATTTAAAAACTAGTGGGGAACACAGTAGTCTTATAGTTTGTCATACCTAGAAAACTATCCATACTACAACATCACAAGTGACCAGATAGTTCATACATTAATAAAGGGGGGGAGATGCATTTCCTGCACTAGCAGCATACATCAGTTGGATATGGTCAATTTTTTTTTGTATGTTCCCTCCTCACCTTTCCTCATCAGTGGTAGCTGATAGTGCAGAGAATAGAGCCCTACTCCTAAAGTCAGAAAGACATGAGTTGAAATTCAGAATTAGATACTTAGTAGCTGTGTGACCCTGTTGAAGTCAATTAACCTTTGTTTGCCTCTCTTTACTCAACTCTAAAAGAAGGATAAAAACAACAATAGGGAACAAATGAAATAATATTTGTAAAAAATGTTTAGCACAGTCCCTTTCACATAATAGGCACTATAGGAATACTTACTCCCTTCCCCAAATCATGTCTAAATTTGCTTCGTTGCAACTTCTCTTTGACTCAATTGTATTTTATTTTTCTAATTATTTATGCAAAGATAGTTTTCAACATTCCTTTTTATAAAATTTTGAGTTCAAAATTTTTCTCCCTCTAACTCTCTCCTTCCCCCTCCATAAGAAAGATTACCTGCTGTCTAAGGGAGAGGGGCAGGGAGGGGAGGGAGGGAGAAAATATTTGAAATTGGAAATCTTATCTAAACAAAAATTGAATACTTAAATAAATAAACAAATAAATAAACAATTTCTTTTTTTAAAGGCAGCAAAAGATTTTACATGTACAAATTTCCACGTTAGTTATGTTGTGAAAGAAGAATCAGTACAAAAGGGAAAAAACAATTGAAAACAAATGAAAATAATATACTTCAAATTGATCTAAGACTCCATAGTTCATTCTATGGAGGTGGGTAGCATTTTCCATTCTGAGTCTTTTGACATTATCTTTGATTATTTTATTGTTGAGAAGAGCTAAGTCTATCATAGTTGATCATCACACGATATTGTTGTTATGATGTACAATGTTTTCCTGGTTTTGCTTACTTCACTTAGCATCAGTTCATGTTAAGTCTTTCCAGGTTTTTATGAAATTGGCCTACTCATCATTTCTTATAACACAATACTATTCCATTATATTCATATACCACAACATGATCAGTCATTGCCCAGGTGATAAGCATTTCCTCAATTTTCCAAATTTTTGCCACAATAAGAAGAGCTGTTGTACATATAGATCCTTTTTCACTTTTCATGATCTCTTTAGGATACAGAACTAGTAGTGTCATTGATGGATTGACAGGTATGCACAGTTTTGTCCTTCAGAATGGGTGGATCAGGTGTGAACGCTTCCAAAAATGTATTAGTGTTACAATTTTCCCACATCTTCTAAAACATTTATCATTTTCCTTTTCTTTTTTGTCATATTATTTTTAATCTGATATTTGTGAGGTGGTGCCTCAGAGCAATTTTAATTTGCATTTCTCTAATCAATAGTGATTGAGAAAATTTTTTCATATGGCTATAAATAGCTTTAATTTCTTTATCTGAAAACTACTTCTTCATACCTTTTAACCATTTATCAGTTGAGGAATGGCTTGTATTATGATAAATTTGACTCAGTTCTCTATATATTTGAGAAATGTGGCCTTTACCAGAAACACTAGCTATAAAAATTATTTCCCAATTTTCTGCTTTCCTTCTCATCTTGGATACTTTGTTTTGTTTGTGGAAAAAAAAACTTTTTAAAATTTAATGTAATGAAAATTATCTATTTTTAATTTAATAATGGTTGCTATCTATTGTTCGGTCAGAAAATCTTACCTTTTCCATAGATCAGAAAGGTAAACTCTTCCTTGCTCTCACAATTTGCCTATGGTATTAACATTTATGTCTAAATCATGTACCCATTTTGACCTTTTCTTGGCATATGGTATAGAATGTTAGTTTTCTTTTACTTTTAGTAATTTCTCATTTTCTTTTCAAAATTTTTGATTTGGTATCTAATTGGGAATTTTAATTTTCTTCTTTTTTTCTAGCTTTTTTAGTTGCATACCCAATTCATTGATCTCCTCTTTCTCTATTTTTTCATGCAAGCAAATAGAGATATAAAATTTCCCCTGAGAACTGCTTTGGCTGTATCCCATAAGTTTTGGTATGTTGTCTCATTATTGTCATTCTATTTGTTGTAATTATTGATTGTTTCTATCATTTGTTGTTTGACCCACTCATTCTTTAGGATTAGATTAGTTTCCTTTTAATTTTAATCTATCTTTCCATGACCCTTTATTTTTTTGCATCATTATTGGAAAATGATGCATTTACTGTTTCTACCATTCTGCATTCGATTATGAATTTTTTATTCTCTAATACATGGTCAATTTTTGTGAGAGTGCCATGTTCATTTCTATACACATTCAGTTTTCTCTAAAATTTTATCATATCTAAGTTTTCTAAAATTCTATTCACTGCCTTAAATTCCTTCTTATTTATTTTGTAGTTAGATTTATCTAGTTTTGAGAGGGGGAGGTTGAAGTCATGGGAGACTATATATATATATAGTCTTTAAAATTTTCCTAATGAAAAGACTAAAGCTGAAAAGAAAATTCTGTCCTCAAATACAAGAATCAAGAGAACTATAAAAATGTAAATTTGAACAAAAAACAACATTATTCAGTAAGGTTAAACTCTTTATATTCCTACATGGGAAAATGATACTTGCTTCTTTTGAGAACTCTATCTTTATTGAGGAAGTTAGAAATCACATACTTTGCTATGCAGTGTGGGTATAAGTTGACTTTGATTTGATGATATAAAAATGCATTTTAAAATGGTTTTAATTGGAAGAAGAGGAAAGGAAGAAGCAGAAAGGGATAAATTATATCACATGAAGAGGTGCAAAAGACCTATTAATGTAGAAAGAAAGAATGGAGGCGATGAGTACTGTTTCAACCTTATTCATATCAGATTTGGCCCAAAGAGAATTAAATGACTTACAGGAAGAAACAGACAGCAAAACTATATAGTTTTGCTGTCTGTTTCTTCCTGTAAGTCATTTTGCTGTCTGTTTCTTCCTGTAAGTCATTTAATTCTCTTCCAAGATTTTGGATGGTATTCCATTTGATGAACATATGCTTAGTATTTATATTACTTTGTCTATGGTAACTTTTAACAAGATGGAGTTTACTTATTTATCTTTTTTAATTAGATTTTTTTTTACTTTTACTTTGTCTAAAATCAGAATTATTACATCTGATATTTTTTACTTCAGTGGAAGCATAATATATTCTGATCCACCCTTTTACCTTTACCCTGTATATACCTCTGTGCTTCAAATGTGTTTCTTGTAAACAGCATATTGTAGGATTTTGGTTTTTAATTCACTTCGCTATCCACTTTTATGGAAGAGCTCATCTCATTCACATTCATGCTTATAAATAGTAATAGTGTATTTCCCTCCATCCTATTTCTACACCCTTCTCCTATTTATATGTGTTCTCTCCTTTCACTCTGTTTCTCCTCACCAGTTGATTTTTAACACCACTTCCCCCAATCTCCACTCCTGCTATTAGCCCCCTTCCTTTTCTTTCCCCCTTCCTTTCCTGCTTTCCTATAAGGTAAGATAAATTTCTATACTGAAGTGAGTGTGCATGTTATTTCCTCTTTGGGCCAAATCTGATATGAATAAGGTTGAAACAGTACTCATCGCCTCCATTCTTTCTTTCTACATTAATAGGTCTTTTGCACCTCTTCATGTGATATAATTTATCCCTTTCTGCTTCTTCCTTTCCTCTTCTTCCAATTAAAACCATTTTAAAATGCATTTTTATATCATCAAATCAAAGTCAACTTATACCCACACTGCATAGCAAAGTATATGATTTCTAACTTCCTCAATAAAGATAGAGTTCTCAAAAGAAGCAAGTATCATTTTCCCATGTAGGAATATAAAGAGTTTAACCTTACTGAATAATGTTGTTTTTTGTTCAAATTTACATTTTTATAGTTCTCTTGATTCTTGTATTTGAGGACAGAATTTTCTTTTCAGCTTTAGTCTTTTCATTAGGAAAATTTTAAAGTCCCCTATTTCACCTTTTCCCCTGAAAGATGATGGTTAATTATTCTGGGTAATTTATTCTTGGTTATAGTTCAAGCTCCTTTTCATCCTGAAACATCTTATTCAAATCCCTCTCATCCTTTAATATTGAAGCTGCTAAATCCTGTATTATTCTGTGTGGCCCCTTGATAGTTGAATGGTTTCTTTGGATTGCTTACAATATTTTCTCCTTGACCTAATATTTATGGAATTTGATTACACTACTCCATGGGGTTTTTATTTTGAGATTACTTTGAGGAGGTGATTGGTTTATTCTTTTAATGACTATTTTACCTTCTGATTCTAGGATAGCAGGGAAGTATTTTTTTTTTGGTGGGGGAGGGGGGTAATGAGGGTTAAATGACTTGCCCAGGGTCACACAGCTAGTAAGTGTCAAGTGTCTGAGGCTGGGTTTGAACTCAGGTCCTCCTGAATCCAGGGCTAGTTCTTTATCCACTGCACCACCTAGCTGCCATCAGGGCAGTATTTCTTGATAATTTCTTGAAAGATGCTATCCAGGTTCTTGTTTGTTGTCATGATTTTTAGGTAGTCCAATAATTCTTAAATTATCTCTATTGCATCTCTTTTCCAAATCAGTTGTTTTTCAAATGAGAAATTTTACATTTTTTTTCCTTTTTTTTGATTATGTTTGACAGATTCTTGATATCTCATATAGTCATTAGCTTTCACTTACCCAGTTCTAAATTTTAAGGAATTATTTTCTTCAGTTAGCTTTTTTACCTACTTTTCAATTTGTCCAAATCTACTTTTTAAGAAGTTGTTTTCTTCAGTGGATTTTTTCCCATTTTAGTAATTGTATTTTTAAGTAATTGTTTTCTTCGGTCAATTTTTGTCCTTCCTTTTTCAAGCTGCTGACTCTCTTTTGTATAGTTCTCATTTTTTGTTCTAATTTTTCTTCTACCTATCTTATTTTATTTTTAAAAATGTTTTGAGCTCTTCCAAGAAGTCTTTTTGTTCTTGAGATCACTTCATCTTCCCCTTTGAGATTTCCTATATAGTCATTTTGACAGTGTTGTCAGCTTTGGTGTTTGTGTTTTGAACTTCTGTGTTACCAGACTAGCTTTCTATGGTCTGTATGCTTTTCTATTTTTACTCATTTTAGCTTATTTCGTGACGTGTAAAATTGAGCTCTGCTCCTGAAGCACAGGGGGAACTTTTGCAAACTTCTTTTGCTGGAGGTCAGAGGCCTGGTCACTGACTTTCTGCCCTAGGACTTTAAATGCTATTGCTTAGTCATAACTGGGTGCCCTAGAGTAATCCTGCCTGTCTTGCTGGAGGCCTCACAGGTAGCCTGCTTGTGCCACTAGCCTGCTGACTCAGGACCTCAGACCCTTCATTGTTGATATGTGCTACAACTAAGAGGCTCCTAATGGCTTGCCAGGATACTGTATGCACTGGGATGTAGGTCCCTTTTATTCAAGTGAGACAGTCATTTCCTGAAGTTTTCCTAAGTTATCTTAACCTGAAAAATAATTTCATTCTTTTTTGAAGGTCCTGTAGCTCAAGAATTTTGAGAGAAACTGGGGAGATCTCAGGCAACTTCCTGGCTTGTTTCCATCATCTTTGTTCTGCCTCCTTCTTTGCAACTTCTGTCCACTACAGCTACCTCTCTGCTCTGTAAAATAATAACCCAAATCTACTATCTCGCGTCGGTGTACTTAAAACATCAGAAGATAGCCATCATATTCCCTAGTACATTTTTTCCCCTTAAGAATAAATATCCCATATACCTTGAGCTGACCCTAATATGGCATTGACTTTATTAATGTAACGTTCATTCTCTTGTATATCAATGTCAATGTGATTTCTACCCTATGATGCCCAGAATAGAACACAATATTACAGATGTTCTATGACTATATTAGAGTATAACTGGCCTGTTATTTCCTTTTTTTTCTGGAAAGTCTTACACTCTTAATGAAGTCTAAGATGACATTAATATTCTTTGTTATGATAGCAAACCATTTGCTCACATTTAGTTCAAGGTCAACTAAATCCTCTGATGTTTATCTGATAAATAACTGTCTAACCATTGGTCCTATGTTATGAAGTATTGCAGTCATTTTTTTTTTTCAGCTATAGTGTAAGACTTTACTTTGTCTAGCCTTATGTTTTAGATTGCCAAGTTTGGGGGGGGATCCAGACTCACATGTTTTATGTTATCTTTCCTTCCTGGGTTTGTATCATCACCACATTTGATAAGAAAGCCAACCATGGCTATGCCATGGATGAAATATACTCAGCATCACAGGATTGAGAACAGAGACACTCCATTTATTAACTCTTCAGTTTGACATGGAACAATTAATGGGTTATTCAAACAGGAATAATGCTATCTAACCATATTGTCATATTTTCCACATGTAATTATATATACATATATACATATATATATATACATATGTGTGTATGTATATATGGGATATTATTTATCAAAAGTTTTAATAAAATTTAGTTAAATTATACTTGAGCTATCTCTTGTAAGTCTTCAAGCAGATACTAGATGACATTTTATCATTCCTTTCTGGTATGGTTTGTTCTAAATGACCTCTGAGGTTCATTTTTTCTCTCACATTCTGTGATCTAAAATATTCCCTGGCTCTATCTACTGTTTTAGTAGCCCAAAAATAAAATGAAAAAGTTGAGCCTGGCATAAACTGCTTTTTTATGAACATATGTTGATTCTTTGAGATGACTCTTTAAAAAAAATGTACTATCTGTAAGATAGGCAAGTTCATTGGCCTGTCTCTTAAGAATGAATTGTTTTAGGGGCAGCTAGGTGGTGCAGTGGATAGAGCACCGACCCTGGATTCAGGAGGACCTAAGTTCAAATCCAGCCTCAGACACTTACTAGCTGTGTGACCCCAGGCAAGTCACTTAACCCCAATTGCCCTGGGGGAAAAAAAGAATGAATTGTTTTGCCTTTTTGTTTTTGAAACTTAGGACAATGTCTGTCTGTGTCCATTCTTATGGCAACTACCATTTTCAATAATGTTTCAAAATAATACTAATAATAACTTCATTTTCACATTTGCTAATTCTTTTACTACTAGAAGATGCAGTTAATCTAGATTGTATGACCTGATTTTTGGCAGAAAAGTTTCTGAGATCACGTCTTAACTCATATTGGCTATCCGTGTCTTATTAGACATTTTTATTCTTTCCCTTCTGGCCAATGGATCATTCTCTGTACCTGAAAGAATAGAAGCAATAAATTTATCAATTTTGTCTTGTCTGCTGTTAGTTATCTTAATAGCTAATATAAGCAGTGGTCCTAATCCTTCTTTGAGCCTCTTTTATCCAATATAACTAGAAAACAGTTAAACAAAATTAATAAGAACAACCACATTTTGTTGTCCTTCTATTTTCTTACCATTCTCAATTTTTCTTATCTGTGGCACCACTGACAATATTCTAAAAGTGCAATGAGATACTTTTGAATATCCCATTGTTTTATTTTCTAGATGTAGGAAGTGAGACTGGGGACTGAAGTAACTGTTTCAAGGTCAAAAAGTTAAAAAAAACAACAAAGCAAAACATGATGGTAGATTTCAAATATTAAAGAATTTTAACATATAAGAAAGATTAAATTTGTAGTATTTGACCTCCAAAATCAGAATAAGGCATAATAAATATAAATTTCAGAGACTGATTTGTTCTTTCTTTATAGAGAAAGTTACTCACAATTAAAGCCATTACAAAATGGAATGGATTGGTTCATGAAGTAGTGGGTTTCTGTTGAAAGGAGTTTTTTTGTTTTTTTTTTAATACCAGAGTTAGATTACCACAATTTGGGGATATTTTGGAGTGGATTAGTAAAACAGTCATGGGTTGAAATAGAAGAACTTAGAGGTCCTGTCTAATTTTCATATTATATTATAACATGACTACCATGAAGAAGTATCAGAGAAGGATTTAAAGGAGAATAATCATGGTAAAAGAAAGGAACCCTGGAACAAAAAAGGGTACAGGTGGAGGTGGGAGTATGAGTAAAAACAAAAGAAACAACCAGAGCAAGGCTGTAGTTACCCCCAGGAGAGAGGGCAGTTAGCCCCTTACCAGTTGAAGCATTTAGGGATTAGGTAAGGAGGTACATTTCAAGTATCCCTACAGTTCAAGTACCTGGGTAGGAATGATTAGGGAATTGAAAAGAATCAATTATTGTCCTTAAACCTACCAGGAGGGAAGTTATAAGGAAGGTTTTCTTGGGATTGGAAAAATATGGAAACTGGCTACTCCCAAAAGGAGGTGTTTCTATCCCTCAAAATCAGTGTGCTGAAACAAAGTCTAGGGATTCCCAAGGTAGATGAGGTTCTGTTTACATCTCTATTTTAGGTCTGACAAGGAAAGGAGTTAGCTAATCAATACCCCTACAAGTGAATATTTATTGGGCATCTAAAAGCATTTCAGCCCTGTATTTGGAGCTCTGATCACAAAGGGCAGACACTTCTTAATATACAAATTCAAGAGATAGACAATGAAGGTATAGTAGTCTTAGAAGCTACTGTGGGTCCAAGATGACAGAGAGAGGCCAGCTAGTTGCCTGAGCTCACCTGCAGTTCCCTCAAAAAGAACAGTAAATCAAGCCTCTAAATGCATTCTGAAACTACAGAATCTACAAAAAGACAGAGAAAAACAATATTCCAACTTGAGAGAATTTAGAAGACTTCAGGAAAGGTCAGTCTCACGTGGGCAAAAGGGGAGGTCAGCTCAGCTTAGCACAGTGCAGTGCAGCACAGAGGGGGACTGGGCAAGTCAGCAGGAAGCTCTTGGCCACAGTGGAACAACTGGGATGCCTTCATCCTGGCTCAGCATGCTGGTGGAGCAGCAGGCCAGATGGGATATCTGCCACCACCATCTGAGATGGCAGGCTGCCAGGTGGAGGGCCACCCATGGAACAGGCAAGAATGGGCCAGGCCATCTGAGTGCCTTTTAAGGGGCTAAAATTCTAGCTATACAATCTAAAATCTAATGAGTTGTCACCAATAAATTATAAACATTAGCAAGAGTATTTAGGTGTTTAAGTATTTATTACAGAGCATTAGGATCAGAGAGAAAGGTAAAAATCTAACTATTTCTAAGAGACCCTATCATCTGAACCACCATGGTGAGGTCAGGAACCAAAAAGAGGCAGAACCCCTCCACCAGCGTCTGCTTCCTACTTTGTGTCCTATTCCCAGAAATGGGAGGCTCCTCAAGTTGATTGGCTGGTACCCTTGATAGACAGTACCCACGAGCAAACATCACTTCCTGACGCCAAGGACCTTGCTGGTGTGGCTTGCCCTCAGAGGCCTTCTCCTTATGGTGGAGCTTTTCTACAGTAAGTCTCCAGCAGGTGGCATCATTCCAATCATTACAGCCCCCCCTTTGTTTCTTCAAGAAACAGGGTGTTTCCATGATGAAACAGTCAAAAATAACAGAATATAATACCCTATGCCAACAAACCATATGTTAATAACAATATAGCAAAGGGAGAGGGGAAAGTTTTGTCCAGAGAGGTGGTCCCTCATGAAGCGACATTTTGACACTAGCCTACAGAGGGAGGGAATCTGCAGAGAATACATATTACAAATGGTGTACATAACAACAGAAAGGAATAAAAATTAACAAAACAAAACTGTTCATTTAAAGTCTTTGAAAGTCTTTTCTCAGATGGTTCTTTGGGACATCCTCTGGGTGTAGTCATGGAATGGAAGTCTTTTCAGGGGTTGATGTGTAGATGCTGGTAATCAGACGGGAAAACTTCCTACAAAATTGAGCTTAACACAACTTTAAAATAGCTTTGTCTATAATTAAATAAAACAATGAAAGTTCTCAAAAACATGTCTAAGGGAATTCAGAATCTTAGTTGTTATACATGAAGCATATAATAAAACAAAAATTGAAACATTCCTTAAAACTTAATATTACTATAGTCTCCCCTTGTGGAGGGTAAATTCAGAAGACAATTGTTGTGATTTTAATTTTTAAAAATAATTTTTATCTTTGTTTCATCACTTTTTGCATCATCTGCCTAATTATCCTCATGCCATTATGAGAAATTAAAGAATCTAGTATAATTGGTAACAGATGTCAAGGCCAAATTCAACACTGTATTTATCATGATACCTGAGATAATTATGAGGGTTACCATAAAAGAACAGAGAAATGATAGGATATGAGCATTCCCACACTTGAGAAATATATATTGTCCATGCAGTATACCAGGATTAAAATACATGGATGGAATATATGTCCATACCACTGAACATATTGGAGGAAACTGAGTCAGACTTAATCAGAGGCATGGGATTAAAATGTCCATGGCATCAGACATATAGGAGGGGGCATAGAAGCCAAGTGTAGAATGAGATGAGTGGGATCAAAACTTCCAGCCATCTTTACAATATTGTGGGGAAAATAATTAAACCAAGAGAAACCAAACTCAATATTTGTCAAAAGCCGTTCCCTAGGCTGTACCTTGACTTCATGCATGTCTCATATGGACTTTTTTTTTTCAGGGCAATGAGGGTTAAGTGACTTGTCCAGGGTCACACAGCCAGTAAGTATCAAGTGCCTGAAGCTGGATTTGAACTCAGGTACTCCTGAATCCAGGGCCGGTGTTTTATCCACTGTACCACCCAGCTGCTCCCTACAGTTACATTTGTGAAAAATCAGGATATATTTAAGTACAAGTTAATACAAAATCCTAAAGAAAACTTTTTTTTGAAAAAGAAAACTTTTACAAATCTTTCCCTCTTTGTTTTGTACATGCTTATCAAAAATAATACTTCTACAATCAATTTATACTTGCCAGAGTTTGATAAAATAATCAGTGGAGAGAAAAAAAATAACAAAAACAAACTACTCAGAATATGAGAGCACAATATTCCCAGAATTAACATTGTATCATGAAATCAAAACCACCTTGCATTGTTTCAAAATTAGATAGATGAATGAATAGAAGAAAATATACATGGAAGAATAAAAGACAATGAAATTCAAACCAGGGAAATCTAAATGAATATGAACTTAAGATTAATAAGAGTATTACAAAATATAAATTTGATCACATGACTATAAAAAGCTTTTGCTAATATTTCCCTTTTTTAAAAAGCTAAGTATAAAACAAAATCTCAAAAGCATGAAAATCTCTATGCAAATAAACCCATACCATTAATTTCAAGTTGTAGATGTAATGGGCAGCTAGATGGCACAGTGGTAAAGCACCGGCCCTGGATTCAGGAGCACTTGAGTTCAAATCCAGCCTCAGACACTTGACACTTATGAGCTGTGTGACCCTGGGCAAGTCACTTAACCCTCATTGCCCTGCAAAGAAAAAAAATGTAGATAAAATACCATAGAAATCCTATGTAACCTCTGAACTAACATTATTTCTCTGAGTGAATTTAGAACACTTTTGATTCCGGTATCTAAAATCCCCAATACTTATATCAATTCCTTGCTGCTTACTTCTACATTTCTGCCAAATATGTACCCTACAAAGGGAAAAGAAGCAGAGTATTGAACTATGATAAGTCTTGTCTTGTACATCTTTATTCTGCTTTAGTGTCTCTTGTTATTTTACACCTTTATATTGTCTTTTGGTCCTTTCATAATAGAAATGCTTTATATGGTTACTAATTAAAGATAAAAGCAGATTAGCAAAATTATGAACAAAATGAGCATATCTGCAATTTAAAGGGTTTTCTAAGGTTGAATCAGAATCACAGCTTAGCTGGGGTAGGGCTGAATATCCAGGTAGAGAGAGCTACACATATGCAAGATCAGGACCTGAGTAAGGTGGATTATATCTCATGACCTCTCCCAAGCAGGAGGATCAAGGGGCTTGGCCATGGGAGGAGTAGAAGCTGGGGTCTGGAGAGGAGGGGAGGGACCAGGGCAATTTTAATCAGATTTTCAACTAAGGCCTGGTTTCCCCTTCCCCTGCTTCTAGGGGATTAAAGGCTTCTACAGCATGGGTTATGGCCTGCAGGCATGCAAAATTAGAGAACCTCTTAGCATTAGAATTTGAAAAAAATGCAGGAGTCAGAGGTTCCTCTGAAAAGGCATGGAGTATATCTATATTCCCTTGTGTGAGCACCTTGCTTGCTCTTCTAACAAAAATAAAAATAAAAATAGAAAATCCACAAAAACAAAGCATTAACACAATCTTATCCCCCATTTGTCTGGTAAAACAGACTAAGATCAGAAATAGGGTAATCAGGGAGTTTAAAAGGTCCATTTGAAAATTTAAATAGAAAACAGCCTGTACTTCAGCAGTACTTTGGTTTTAAAGGGACAGGGTAGGGAAAGTTTCTTACCCAACCGGAAGATCAGAAGACAGAGATTCAGCTTTCCTCTTTGTGGTCAACCATCTGTAAGGGATTAAAATTCTAGCTATACTATCTAAAATCTAATGAGTGGTTGCCAATAAATTATAAGCTTTAGCAAGAGTATTTAAGTGTTTAAGTATTTATTACAGAGCATTAGGATCAAAGAGAAAGGTAAAAATCTAACTATTTCCATTTTTTTTTTTTGCGGGGCAATGGGGGTTAAGTGACTTGCCCAGGGTCACACAGCTAGTAAGTGTCAAGTGTCTGAGGTTGGATTTGAACTCAGGTCCTCCTGAATCCAGGGCCGGTGCGTTATCCACTGTGCCACCTAGCTACCCCCTTAACTATTTCTAAGAGGCCCTATCATCTGCCCCACCATGGTGAGGTCAGGAAACAAAAAGAGGAAGAACCCCTCCACCAGCATCTGCTTCCTACTCCGTGTCCTCCTCCCTGAAATGGGTGGCTCCTCAAGTTGATTGGCTGGTAGCCTTGATAGATGATACCCACGAGCAAACATCACTTCCTGCTGCCAAGGACCTTGCCTGCGTGGCTTGCCCTCAGATGCCTTCTCCTCATGGAAGAGTTTTTCTACAGCAAGTCTCCAGCAGGTGGCATCATTCCAATTGTTACAGCCTGGAGCAAGCACAGGGAGCAAGCCCAAGGCAATGAGGAATCCATAAGCCACAAAGGCCTCAGAGTAGAAATCCAGTGACACAGCCCCTATTTCCCAGCATGAGAAACTTGAGAAAGTGACCCTTGTGACCCAGGAACAGACATCAAATTTTTTAAATAAGCTACAATATGAGTAAAAAACAGAAGATGGCTCTTACCATTGAGAGTTTCTGTGTTGACAGGGAAGAGCTAAACACAAACTCAGATGAGGATGATACTCTTAAATTGCCTACATGTGAAGCCTCAAGAGGGAAGATGAATTGGCCTCACAACCAAAAAGCCTTCTTGGAAGAGCTCAAGAAGAAATTAAAAATCAGTTGGGAGAGGTAGAAGAAAAAAAGGGGGAGAGAAATGAAAGCAACACAAGAAAATTATGAACAAAGAATCAACAGCTTGGTAAAGGACACACAAAGATTGACTGAAGAAAGCAATTCTTTAAAAATTCATTTGGCCAAATGGAAAAGGAGGTGCAAAGTTTACTGAAGAAAACAATGCCTTCAAAGTTCAAATTGGACAGATGGAAGCTAATGACTCCATGAGACACCAGGAATTAGTCAGATAGAATCAAAAGAATGAAAAAATAGAAGAAAATGTGAAATACCTCATTGGAAAGATGCCTGACCTGGAAAATAGATCCAGGGGAGACAATTTGAGAATAATTGGACTACCTGAAAACCATGATGAAAAAAAGAGTATAGACACCATATTCCAGGAAATTATGAAGGAGAACTGCCCAGAAATTATAGAATCAGAGGATAAAATCATTATTGAAAGAATACACCAATCACCTCCTGAAAGAGACACCAAAAGGAAAACTCCAAGGAATATTGTAGCCAAATCCCAGAATTACCAGGTGAAGGAGAAAATACTCCAAGCAGTCAGAGAGAAGCTATTTAAATATCATGAAGCCACAATCAGGATTGCACAGGACCTGGCAGCTTCAACATTAAAGCATCACAAGGCTTGGAGTCTGATATTCTGTAAGGCAAAGGAGCTAGGCTTGCAACCAAGAATCAACTATCCAGCAAAATGGAGCATTCTCTTTCAGGCAAAAAGACGCACATTCAATGAAATAGGGGAGTTTCAAGGTTTCCTGATAAAAAAATCATAACTGAATAGAAAATTTGATCTTAACATACAGGACTAAAGAGAAGTTTAAAAAGGTAAACAGGGGTAAAAAAAATATTCAATAAGGTTAAACTGTTACATCCCTCCATGGGAAGAAAATACTTATAAATCTTGAGACCTGTATCTCTATTCGGGTAATCAGAAGGATTATACATAGAGGATATAAATAAAAATTCTCTTTGATATGATGATATAAAAAATTAAGGGGTGGAAAAAGGAGTATTTGGGGAGAAGAGGAATGGGGAGGTGGAATTGGATTAATTATATCATATGGAGAGGAGCAAAAAAGCTGAGCATTTTTTCAACCTTACTCTCATCAGACTTCGTATGATGAGTCATACACTGATTTGGATAAAGAAATTTAGTTTATTCTTTAGGGAAGTGAAAGAATAAGGGGAAGGGGGCACTGAGAGAAAGGAAGACAGAAGCAGAGGAGAAAAAGGTAAAGAAAAGGGAGGGGGCTGATAAAAGGGAGGGCAGATTGGGGAAGGCAGGAGTCAGAAGCAAAATGCTACTGAGGAGGAATAAGGTGAAAGAAAGGGGGGAAAGTATAAAGGGGTTAAATAGGATGGAGGGAAATAAACAGTAATAACTGGGGATGTGAATGGAATGAACTTTTCCATAAAACTTAAGTGAATAGCAGAGTGGACTGAAAACCAGTTATAAGAAAAATATCTGAAACAGAGAGGTACAGATTAAAAGTAAAAGATTGGAGGAGAATATATTATGCTTCAGCTGAAGTAAAAAAAAAAAAAAAGCAAGGGTAGCAATCCCTATTTCAGACAAAGCAAAGGCAAAAGTAGATCTAATTAAAAGAGATAAGAAAGGAAAATACATCTTGTAAAACGTACTCTAGATGATGAAGTAATATCAAAACTAAACCTGTGGGGCAGCTTGGTTGCAAAGTAGATAGAGCACCGGCCCTGGATTCAGGAGAACTTAAGTTCAAATCTGGCCTCAGACACTTAACACTTATTAGCTGTGTGACCCTGAGCAAGTCACTTAACCCCAATTGCCCCCCAAAAAACAAAGACACAAAAACACTAAACCCATATGCATCAAATTCTTAGAGGAGAAGTTAAATGAATTGCAAGAGGCATTAGACAGCAAAACTATACTACTGGGGGATCTGAATCTACCCCCTCTCAGAATTAGATAAATTTAGCCACAAAATAAATAATAAATGAAAGGTGTGAATAAAATGTTAGAAAAATTAGATATGATAGATAGCTGGAGAAAATTAAGTGGGCATGGAAAGGAATATATGTTTTTCTCAGCGGTATATGGCACATATTTAAAAAATTGACCATGTATCAGGGCACAAAAACCTCCTAGTCAAATGTACAAAGGCAGAAATAGTACATGCATCCTTCTCAGATCATGATGAAATAAAAATTACATATAATAAAGAGCCATGGAAGGGTGGACTGAAAATTAATTGGAAACTAAGTAATCTCATTCTAAAAAATTGGTGGGTTAAACAACAAATCATAGAAACAATCACTAACTTCATCCAAAAGAATGACAATAATGAAACAACATACCAAAACATATGGCATGAAGCCAAAGCAATTCTAAGGGGAAATTTTATATCTCTACATGCTTACATGAATAAAAATGAGAAAGAGGAGATCAATGAATTGGGGATGAAACTTAGAAAGCTAGAAAAAGTACAAATTAAAAATTCCCAAATAAATATTAAATTAGAAATCCTGAAAATCAAAGGAGAAATTAATAAAATTGAAAGCAAGAAAACTATAGAACTAATCAATAAACCTAAGAGCAGGTTTTATGAAAAACAATAAAATATATATATATATATATATATATATATATATATATATATACCTTTGATTAATTTGATTTTTAAAAAAGAAGGAAAACCAACTTAGCAGTATCAAAAATAAAAGTGGTGACTTCACCACCAATGAGGTGGAAATTAAAGCAATAATTAGGGACTATTTTGCCCAACTGTATGCCAATATGTTTGACAATCTAAGTGAAATGGATAAATATTTACAAAAATACAAACTGCCCAGGTTAACTGAGGAGGAAATAAAATCATTAAATAAGCCCTTATCAGAAAAAGAAATTGAACCAGCCATTAATGAACTCCCTAAGAAAAATCTCCAGGGCCAGATGGCTTTACAAGTGAATTATGCCAAACATTTAAAGAACAATTAATTCCAATACTATACAAATTATTTGGAAAAGTAGGTGAAGAAAGAGTTCTACCAAATTTCTTTTATGACGCAAATATGTTGTTGATAACAACACCAGGCAGAGCCAAAACTGAGAAAGAAAATTATAGCTAAATTTCCCTAATGAATATTGATGCAAAAATTTTAAATGAGATATTAGCAAGGAGATTACAGCAAGTGATCACCATGATAATACACTATGGCCAGGAATGCTGGGCTGGTTCAAGATTAGGAAAACTATCCACATAATCAACTACATCTATAAGAAAACTAACCAAAATCATATGATTATCTCTATAGATGCAGAGAAAGCATTTGACAAAATACAGCATTTATTCCTAATAAAAGCACTAGATAGCATAGGAATAGGTGGAGCTTTCCTTAAAATAATAAGCAATATCTACCTAAAACCATCAGCAAATATTATATGTAAGGGGGATAAGTTAGAAGCATTCCCAATAAGATCATGGGTGAAACAGGGATGTCCATTATCACCTCTATTATTTAATATTGTACTAGAAATGTTAGCTTTAGCAATCAGAGAAGAAAAAAGGAATTAGAATAGGCAAGGAGAAACAAAACTATCACTCTTTGCAGATGATATGATGGTATACTTAGAGAATCCTAGAGAATCAACTAAAAAATCATCATCATCTCCACTAAATCCTCTCATTCCCATGCCCTCATCATCCATAGCATAATTTGTAAGATGTGCTCTGGCTCTGCACTTTAATCGAAAATGTATACCTCTGTTGCTTAATTCAGAGATATAGAATTTTTGTGTTAGTATATATTGGGGGCCTTTCTGATTCTTCAAAGTATTTGGTTCTATACCACTGAGGCACACACATGAATCATCTTCCCCTTCCCCAAACACAATGACACATATGTTTCCTTTTTTCTTTCCTTGGAAACACAGGTACAGCAACTGAAATGTAGTTGAAAGAAGAAATAAAGTGACAGGTTCATTAAAAGAGTTGGCAGTTAGAAAAATGTAACAGAAGAAAAAAGAAAGGAGATGAATCAGTGAACACATGGAGCTAAACAATAGAAATGAGGCTATTCCAACAGGGGATGAAGATGAATTCTCTTAGAAGGATGTAACTACTTGACCTCCAAGGAAAAACTCTGTGGATCCACAGAGATATCAGATGAGAACTTACAAAGCAAAGGTCAAACTAATAAGATATATTATTGTCATTGATAATTCCCTGGTTAGGGGCAAGGAGGGAAAGCTATTTGAATATCTAGCATTGAAAATTGTGATGAATGACTATCCCAGGAGACAGAGTTTCTGGGTAATTAATAATTGATTTATTATTTAGTCTAGCAGTCAATCAACAAATTGATGATCAGTTGTTTCTCTCAGTAACCAAAGAGGCCAAGGGGGACCCTGAAATGCCTTAAATATCTTCTGAAAGAGAACTCCTCCAACAAGTGAAAATCAACCAAGATTGGTGGACATTTAATGATGAGGTGGTCTAAAAGTCTTCAACTCCTCCTGCTGAGAATTTGACTTAATCATGAGATTCAGAAGCCTGAAGAGATCTTGGCAGGGGAAGCTATTTCTTTTCAGACCTTTCCAGATAGTTTTCTGCTTCATGAGCTGGATTTCCCTAAACTCTATTTAAGGGGATCAAGGACAGGATACAAAGCAAAAGACCCAGACTGGATTG
Source organism: Dromiciops gliroides (assembly GCF_019393635.1). Classification (NCBI taxonomy): domain Eukaryota; kingdom Metazoa; phylum Chordata; class Mammalia; order Microbiotheria; family Microbiotheriidae; genus Dromiciops; species Dromiciops gliroides. Next base: position 132,219,813 of record NC_057863.1, read on the forward strand.
CATTTATACTCTGAACAGAAATTAGGTCTCCCAATTAGGAGGGATCACACCCAATCAAGTTAAAGAGCATGTACCTTGGGAGCTAGAGACAATTTCATCGCTCTGTCATTTCTTTTAGAGATTTATTGACCTTTTCAGGATCTAGGTTTTAACAGAAATAGAAAAGAAAAGGGTGAATCACAAATTAATAATGTTATTAATATAATAGTATCATATTAATTTCTCTCACAATACAGAGAAGATACCAAAATAAAAATTACAATCTCTTAACAACTATTTTTTTATTTATCCCTTACAATGCTCTTGAGCAGAATAGATATATTAGTCATTCCCTCTTACATGGAGGTAAATCTTCATCATGTGACCTCAAGTGAGTGAAAGAATGTGTAAGAATTCTGTTTTGACCATCATTAAAACTCAAAACTTAACTTTAATTTAGGATGTCATCATTCTCAAGTCCTTTACTGATATCATGCTTCCTGAGCTCTTGGCTCATCTAAGAATTTGTCTTAGGAACACATATGGTCCTTCTGAATTTCCAAGGAGTCTGCATTCCCAATTTTAGATAGAATTAGGTTGATTCTGATGTTTAATTGTCATTTCTCCCCCAGCATCCAATGACTTTCCCCTTCCATCTGCACATCAGCATCTCCCATAGTCCTAGATTAGAATCTTGGATGTGGTTGCAGTTCTCATTTCAGAACCACTTTCCCCTCTCCATCCCACATACTGTCTTACTCCTGAAAAGTCTATTTAGGGGCAAGTAAGAGGCTTAATGCTACCTCATGTCATTTAAGGTAGATAGAGAAAGTTCAAGTGAAATTGAGTGCTGATAAGTATACTTTATCTACTTTGGGGTTATCTTGGTGTATTTTTACCCTTTCATTTCTTTTTTACTTTGATTCCTACAAATATTTTGGGGGATTAAACTTTTTAAAAACTACAATAAAAGATATTGAGGCAGAGCTATGAGCCAATGGCACTTTATTAAGGGATCCATGTTCCCTTCTAATGATGTGGACCTCAGATCATCCTCACAATCTGAGATCCTGCCTTCTTCCACGGCCTTATCTTTATAATGTTTGATATGTGGTAAAAAGTACACCAGTTTTTGAAGGACCACCCTTTCGGGGAGGGGACCGTGATGAAAGGTCGTGCATCTGCTAAGTTTTCCAGTCCGTCTGCTAAGCACTCCACTTCTGGGGTGCAAGCTTAAAAGGCAAGGAGAGAACGGAAGTGAGGTCTCTTTCCGCTCTCCTCGTCCACTGGTGGTGCTGCACACACAGACGCTGACTCAAATGCAACTCGGCCCTGTTCTCCGTAACAGCACGTGCTTGACGTGGTTCTCAGCCTCAGAGGTGGCCTTGGGTTTTTGGTGAGTTCTATACGGAATACAGACTAAGCTTAGATTTAAGACTATTTGTTTGTATTTCTACTTTCCTATCTCTTCAATCAACATCACCTTGTAATTTCCAAACAATAATAGCTCTAACTAAAGATCAGAGGCTTCTTCCACTTACTGGTCTGGGAGATAAATAAGGGAAAGGTTAAAAGGGAGTTTAATGCTCTTGTATCCAATTTTAAATCTCACAGTTACCAGATCCATTACCTCTACATTCTAAAGAGGCTATAAGAAAGTACAGAATTGCCTGGTGGACATAATATGCATATGCTAAAATAAACAAAAATGGTTTGTCAAAAGGGTTAAATGGTCACAAGATAGTCAATCGCTTATGTTGGACAAGAGAGAGTAGTCCAGAGGTACAAAAATATGTTGGAGGACTTTACATGCAATTAGTCACCTTCACCACACTAGGCTTCGTCATGACAAGAAAAAACACGGGTGGAGGGCCTCTAGTTAGCTTCCTGTGATTAATCAAATGAACTTACAACCTTCTTGAATCAGAGGGGTACCTAAATAGGTCATATCACAAAGGAGTCTGGTGCACCTGTGAACTCTAAACAACAAGGCTGTTCCCACTAGATCACTTGACCTGCAAATAAACAAACAAACCCAAAAAACAGAGACCAGTAAATCCATCATTGTAGGCCTCCATCAGTCATGGATGACCATGGATCAGTGCCTTAAAGAGCCATAGGCCGCAGTATGGCTGTGCAGTCCGATATGGGAGCTGCAGCTCCTGTGTGACTTATAACCGGTCACTGGCGCATCCCGTGTTGTATCTTCCCCATGAGGAGTAGCTGGAGTGTCCTCTCCAGGGCGCTTGACTGGGTGGATCAATTGGAAAACAAGCTGTTGCCCATGAACCAGGTTTTCCCTCTCTGCAACACTGGTGGATCCAAAGGAGAGGCAAAGCCAATACAGTTTGGCAACAGTGCCGTCTCAGGAGTTACCAAAGGGATGTGATGTCCAACATCCAACTGCCTAAGAGACTCCGATTCCTGATTTTTCCTCGGGTTTAACTCCCAAAACCTTTCCCATATATGGTTATAGCCGCAAAGCAGTGGAGGTTTAAAATCAGGATTTCCTTCCCCTAGGCGGGTTGCCTGCCAAGGCTAAAGAGCCCCACCTGCCCAAAGCGACTGGTTTTAAGGCTCCAGTGACTTGCCTTAGCCCCTTCTCCTGTTAGTGGAAACAGTTCTGCCATGAGAAGGCCAGGAGTTGGGCTTCGGTTGTCAGAGGCTATTTGAGACGCATACTATTGGAGCATTTTATAGAGAGTGGGGATTGATCCCCACTCCCAACCCGGCATGACAAACCTTTGGAAAAATCCACAACACTTAGGATAACATTATGAATGAAAACATTTTAATTTACAACAATGTATAGTTTTATAAATACCTTAAACATAGGTACCCTAGTATTTTCAATAGCCAAATTTGGAGACCATAATATTTATGAATTTTTGTTTTACTTTTGATGCCCATATTCAAAGTTCAATATCTTTTTTTTTTTTTGATAAGGCAATTGGGGTTAACTGAATTGCCCAAGATCACACAGATAGTAATTGTTAAGTGTTTGAGGCCGCATTTGAACTCAGGTTCTCCTGAATCCAGGGCCGGTGCTCTATCCACTGCACCACCTAGCTGCCCCTCAATATCTTTTTAAATACACACTTTTATTACTTTTAAAATAAAGCTGATATTTGATGGCAAAAAAAATAGTTTTTGTGAATAATCCCTTATCTGCCTGCATACACACTGAGCTAAATGTTTCCATGCTAAAAAATAAATAGATGTCTCCAAATCAAGCAAAAGACTAGCACTGATTAATGTTACCAGAAACTATCAGAATTTGACTGAGAGAATCTAGTACCTATTTTAATTTTTGCTTTGATTTTTTTTTTTTTGGTGAGGCAATTGGGTTTAAGTGACTTGCCCAGAGTCACACAGCTAGTAAGTGTCAAATGTCTGAGGCCGGATTTGAACTCAGGTCCTCCTGAATCCAGGGCTGGTGCTCTATCTACTGTGCCACCTAGCTGCCCCTTGGTTTGATTTTTAAAGCTTTCCCTAGCACCAAAGGGGTGTGAATGTGTGTTTGTGTTTATAAATACACGCACATATATGTGTGTGAGTGTATATATGTGTATATATACATATATGTATGCCTATTTATGTGTGTCCATAGGTATGAATAAATGTATATGTGTGTATGTGTATACAAACACATACACACACACACATATAATTTCCTGGATCATGGAGAGGTTAAGAGGTTTTCTCCATATTTCACAGCCAAGACATTAGACAAGTGAGACAAACTCAAATGTTACCTGTTGCAGACCAAATATCTTTTTACTTGGCCTGCCTTTTTAATAATGATAAAGAGAATATTTCCTTCTTAAGAAAACTCAGTTTAACTCTTTCTTGTAGGTTTTGCTTAAATCCAGCATTTGCATTTGAAAAACCTAATATGAATGTCCAGGATTGAGTTTTATTTGATGTGCTGACATCATTAAAACAACAGAACTCTCATAATGGATGTGAAAAATGTTTAGGAGAAATTTGGTACTCTAATTTATACTGATATTGTTTCTTTTGCTGTGAAGGTTAAAAAAAAAGATATGAAGTACTTTGATAATCTATCACTGAAATTGGAAGTAAAGTGGAAAGTTCTGCAAATTAGATCCAATTTAAGAAGATTTAAAGAACAAGATTAAATGATGCCAGAGAGTTCAAATCAGAGTTCAGACTCTGGAAATTTCATTAAGTTCAATTTTATGAACTCCTCATCTACTTTCCTGCAATCACTAAAAATATGCACAGACTAATTCAAGCTTTCTATTTCCAAAGACAAAAAAGGAAAGTGAAATGTGTATCTTTAGGGGATGGAGAAAGGTAAGGAAAGAAGCCGATTACCTGACTGGTTGTTTAGGACAAAAAGTTGACCAGTTTTACAAAAGAACTAATTAACTTTTTTTAATTGATAAAAAAGAGCATAGGAAGTTTCTTGAAGTTTCTTTCTTTACTGTTGCAAATATATATATATACACACATATAATTGTGCAGGAAGGGGCTGGTCACTATATGATGAGTGAGGAAAATGCTGGGCAAATCAAGTCCTAGCTTAGAAATCAATCAAATAAAACCAAAACAAATATTTATTACAAATAAGGACAAAAGTATTCCTTTATCCTAGGAACTATGCTACATTATGAGGATGCAAAGATAAAAAATGAAAGCCTTAATCTCAAAGAATTTTTATTACTTATTAGGAAAAAACAACACATACACACATATTTATTAAATACTAGGTTGCACATGTCTATGTGGTATTGGGGAGAAGGTTTGGGGGTTATTAGTCAATGAAATAATCAGCAAAGCACCCTTGCAGAAAATAGAACTTGAGTTGGGGAGACCTGGTCATGAATCAAATTCTCATGATTTCAGTGCAATTCTTGGTGGAGACAAACGTGAATCATATTCTGATGTCTCCAGACTATGTGTCAACTAGGTGTTATTCTGATACTTCTACAGGAAAGCCTTGATTAGGGTAGGAAGTCAACATTAATTTATAAGGAAACTATTGAGATGAAATTTAGTCCATTTTAATCAAGTGCATAATCAATTGATATTAGGTTGTATTTTAAGCATTTCTTTCTAAAATCTCTTTGACTTGTCCTTGGTAATAGAATTCAACTAGGAGGAAATGAAAACATAAAATATTCTCTTTGTTTTCAGGTAGAGAATTCCAGCTAGTTTCATATATATATAGGTCCAGTCCTTTGATTTCATTGCTGTAAAGAAACATCTGATGAGGAAAGTTCCTCTATCAAAGCAGATTTCCAACTCTTTTTTTTTAATGGATTGTCATAGAAAGTTGCTATGGCATTGAGAGGTTAGGTGATTTGTCTAGAGGCACAAAGCCAGAGTGTGTCAGAGATGGAACTTGAACCCAATTTTAAATGATCATAGAGTTTGAAAGTCATTACTGAGTCTACTGATCCCTCATTTTATAGAAGAAGAAACCAAGGGTCAGCAAGATTTAAACCCAGATCCTATAATGCTAACTCATGGTTGTTGGTTTTTTCCCCATTTCATGATGATTATTCTTGAGTCTTAGACTGACCCTTTATTTACTATTTGAGGCTTATATTCCTAGGTGTGATAAATAATTAACTAGATCCCTATTTTATTCTAATTAATATTAAACAGTTTAATATGATTCTATGGGGGTAGTGACTATATTTCTGTCTATTAGGCCCCCAGAGCTGTGAACTGCTGATTGTAAATTCACTTCCTTAATCATAGAAAGCTAACTAAAAGACATATACATTTATTTTTGCTTTGTGATGATGATCATGTCCAGTGAGGCAGAGGTGACTTAATGACATGGAATTAATTTTGTTGTCCCTCTGTTCCTTATCATCCTTCTATTGCCTGACATGGGGAGATCACTATAAGTGGCCAATAAGTGACCCTGTTTGTTGGTCTCAGGACTGCCTTTCTTCTGGTCCATCAGATCATGTAGATGTTTTGACATCTGTTTATGATTCCAGTCCATGAGTCTGCTTATCAGCTCAGTAGGACATCCTAAAAATTCAAGATAGGTCTGTCAAGGTGTGCTAATAGGCTCTTTTATTGACCAATCCAATTCTGTATTTCATGTAAACCCTCCTGGAAGATCAAGGTCAAGATTTATCAACCAGCCCTTCATTTTTCTGATCCTCTTATGTATCATATGTGTATCACTCACTATAAAACTATTCCCTGGAGGAGCATCTTAGATCATGAGGGAATCATGAACCCTTTAATAAAGTGCTATTACTTTAGAGTTCTGCCTCAGTTTAATTTGTTGTAGGTTGGACAATTTTGGGTTACATAAGGTTCCAATTCCAATTTTTCCACTTATTCCACATCTGATTTTAAGGCAATTATTCATCTTCTCTGAGCTTTACTTTCATTATCTATAAAATGAAGGAGTTAGAGAAAAGGGCCATTAAGGTGGTTACTTTCAACTGTAAAACAATCATAATAATTGCTTATTAATTAAATTAAACTTTTAATAGTTGTTCCTACAAACATAACTCAAACAAAGTTGATGAAATTTAAATAATCTTCTCTGCATTAGAAATAAGCAAAATAGTCTAAAATTATTATCAAAAGGTTTTTCTATGATTATCATACTACTGGTAGGCACTCACATGTATTGAAGGAAGAAGACATTAATGATATTAAATTAATGTCCATGAAAAGAAAGGATTGTTGAACTCAAAGAAAGGAACATTATATAGTGAGAAATAACTAATATTTCCCATTCTTATAACTTTGAGTTCATTCTATAACACTACTACTATCTGATAAATATATACTTCCTTAACTACTTAAGGAGCTCTCATAAAAAGGTCTGGATTACACACAATGCATAAGTGATTTAATAGACATTATACTACCTTTGCTAAAGAAAATTAATTTTACCATTTAAGATTTATTGATTGAAAAGAAGTTGTGCTTAGTGTAATCCTGGAATTTTTATAAAACTACTCAATCAAAACTGTCCTCACATTTTAAAAAAATGTTGACTGTATCTTATTTAAGTTAAGTGACAACTTGCATAACTTTTGTGTTTTTTGTAAAGGCCAGATTTTACAAATAGTAATAGCTTACTTCTCTAAGGGTGGGTTATCTAATGCAAATATTAGTCCTTGCCTTCATTTCAGCTTTCCCACCCAACTGCCTGCCTATTCCTTTGCCATTTCACTGCTTATTATCACATTTCTTAGAGGACTAAAAAGAGAAGTTAAGATGGAAATCAGTCACTATTATAACTTATTAGCAGTTTGTAGGGAGGAAAATAGCCTAGGAATGGATTGAAAGCATTGGTTCATATCAGCCTAGGGGTTAGTATTGGTTTTCACAAGCTACAATATGTTTGACTAATCAAAAATTTCTATGGTTCTTAAACTTTTCATTATTTTCAAAATTACTCATCTGTCAAATGTCCAGATTATATGGAATCCGAAATTAAATGGAGATAATACAGAAAATTTTATAGAGAGAATATGGAAATGGAGGCATCTAAGAATAAGCAATAAGGCTTAAAGATTTAAAGCAAAAGAATACTGCTTAAGGTGAATTGATATTTAAAACTTTCCAAGGAAAGAGAAGAAAATAAATATGTGTGCATATGCCTCAGTGACTCCAGCATGTCCCAGAAGCAGATTTTGTGCAGAAGGCACAGATGAGCCCTACATTAGCATATTCTTCATTGTGGGAGGGGATATGAGTCGATGATTAGCTTTTATGTTTGAAATGAAGAAGGGAAAAGTAGAGTAGATTTGAAATGTCAAGGAAGTATTTCAAATCTAGTGGATGCTTATAAAGGAAGAAAAAGTTGATTTACATGTTTTCCTTAGATGTTTAGCTCACTATCTAATCTTAACCATTTAATGTGTTTTTCTAAAGCAAACTACAAAGGCAATGAATTATGTTTTCTCATTGACTAAATCCTAATTATTAACCTTGAAGCTTCAACAATACTACTTATGCCATAAACTAATGCATGTTAAGACATAATTTGTCTAAACTAAATCCTTAAAAAAATTTATTACTAACAATCATTGAGGAAAAATGATAAAAAATAAGGCTGACTTTTTTCAACATAAGATATTCATGATTGACTATGGGATTTGGAAAATGAAAATGGAATATGCATTTATGAAGGCCAAAATAAGATAGAAGATTTAAGTATACTTGAATAAATAAAATAGTATTTGACCTCAGGAAGCACAGCAATAAGCAAAAATGGGTGTACTTTCTTAAATTGTTATGCTATTTAGAAAACAAGATATCTATTAGGAATTAACTTGTTCACTTCAAGATACTCAAACTTAGCACCTCTAAAGTTGCTCTTGTGCCCCTCAAGGGTTCAAAGGGTATAATGATATTTGATGATGCTTGTAAGCAAAAAAGCTTAAAAGATTTCTTAAAGATTTCAATAAGCACTCTTTTTCATCCAAAAAATGTTAACACTACGTATGTCTAAAATCTGGGTTGTTGTGGGTTTTTTTTGTTATAAATAGGTAAATTTCAAAGGAAATCCCTTTGATTAAAAGTGAACTGGTGGGGTATAAAATGTTGAACTTAAATTTGGGAAGAGCTAAGCTCAAATCATGGCCCAGACAATTTTCACTATATTTAGCCTTGGCAAATGTATCTGTGCCTCAATTACCTTATTTACTTTAAAGTAAATAAGTCCTTAAAGTAAATAAAGTACTTTGCCATCAGAATCAACTGAGATAATTTATACAAAACATTTTGCAAATTTTGAAGCACTATTTAAATGTTAGCTAACTACTGCTGCTACTATTTTGTTGAAATCAACACCATTTTTAAGAGATGAAACAGATCAGAGCAGTTATATTAGGGATTAGTCATAACATTTTACAGCACCTATTTCAATATTTAGATGTTCTTTCACACTCAACTAAAGAATATTTATTTTTACATTATTGGAGGTTTTGTCAAAATGATGATGTCTTATTATCCAATAGTAATTTTTCTTTTCTCTATGATTTGGTTACTAAATCACATGCTAGGAAATAAAACCCTTAAGTTTAATGGGCATTTCACTATTTTATTCTTTGTATTGCAGACTTTTTTGAAAAGGGTGAATGTTAATGAAAATGCTAATCATTATAATTGAATTGCTTTTGTGCTGTTATTAGTAATGGGACAAAATAAGAACTTTTGAAAATGTAGTTCAGGTAGGGGTTATAAAGCCCAAGGGCTTAGACATTTAAAACTTTTATTTCATAGCCTCATGGAAATGAAAAGCAATTAAAGGTAAAAGGAATATAGAAGTAGTTTTATTTGCATTATTTAATCTAGTTCAAATTCATAACAAGGTAAAACAAAATAGGATTTAATAAGAATTGGAGGGAGGGTATCTTTGGGAAGAATACATATGTCCTGATATTTTTATTTTAGTAGGAATCCAGAAATATAATTTGGACCGATTATGACATAGTGAAAAGAGTACTGGTCTCTACAGTCAGGACAACTGGATTTAAAATTGGCCTGTGATCCTTTCTACCATTGGGACTTTAATCAAATCACTTAATCCCTGTCTCAGTGTCTTCTATATTAAAATGAATTAGTTGGAAAAGATGTCCTCTGAGTTTCCTTCTAGCTCTGTATCCATTTTCCTATGATTTGAGAAAATAATGATAATTTACCACTATATACTTTGCATGGTATTTTCTCTTCCAAGATAGTGAATAACAACTTTTTTAAATTCACTGATTTGTTGGGGAATTAAAGCATTCTTTATGTGGAAATCACTCTCTGTCTCTTTCTCTTCTCTTCCCTTTTCCCTCATATACACACAGATATACCCCACATATGCATACACAAATGTAAAAATTATAGTAGCTCGAATTCACCAGACTACCAACAAATGGCAACAACTCACCAAAGAAACCTCAGCAGGTAAGCAACAAATGGTATTATAATGGAGAAGGTAGGTCATCAGATGAGAACAATAGTTTATTGCTCAGCAGAGAAAACAGTTAGGAAACTGATATATGATATTGCCATACTCACAAATGTTAGGACCAATGATAACTTTAAAGACAGACATAGATTATACCTGAGATGGGGCACAAAGAGTATGATGACCTCTTTTTATGTATATAGGAGTTTTCTTTGAGTGATCCTTGTGCATTTTTATACCCTTAGTGAATTCCCTCTTTTACAACTGATATGGAAATCTCTTCAAGAATATAATCCTATGTGTATGGTGGGATGTTTGTCAATACTTACTTTGACTAGTTAGTCAAATACATCATTTTGCTTCAAATTAATGTCTTCTTGTTTGATATGATAAAAGTAAAATATTGGTGATGACTCAAAAGTTGTTTTTTTTTAATAAGCTGCTGACCTAATATTTGCCTTAGATGTGTGACAACTTTAAAGACCAATAGTTGAAGGGAATTCCAGATGATAGGAACACTAATCAATAATTAGGATTTCAGTTAAATACTTTTATGTCATAATCAAATATTTGAATTTTAAAGTGAGAAGTTATATTTTTGTGTCATTTAGTTCAAACCTGACAACTAGAGCAGTGAAAGAAATTGTTCATAATTGCATAGCTCCTTAAGATCAGAGCTTGACACAGATCAGGACTACGAAAACGGTAACTTTTCCTCTGCACTGTTAAATCTTTTTGATGACTAAATTATGTCTAAATATTATTAGACAATTGGAAAAATAGAAAATTAATTTAATAATATTTTCCAGTTACATGTAAAGATAGTTTTCAACATTCATTTTTATAAGATTTTGAGTTCCAATTTTTTCTCCCTCCCTCCCTTGTCAACTCCCTCCCCAAGACAGCAAGTGATCTGATATAGGTTATACATGTACAATCTTATTAAACATATTTCCACATTGGTCATATTGTGAAAGAAGAATCAGAACAAAAGGGGAAAACCTCAACAAAGAAAATATAGAACATGAAAATTAAAAATAGTATGGTTCAATCTTCATTCAGATCACAAAGTCCTTTTTGTGGATATGAAAAATATTTTCCATCATGAATTCCTAGGAATTACCTTGGATCATCGTGTTGCTGAGGAGAGCTAAGTTCTATCACAGCCAATCATTACACATTTTGCTGTTACTGTGTACAATGTTGTCCTAGTTCTGCTCACTTCACTAAGCATCATCAGTCCATTTAAGTCTTTTTTTTCATGAAATCTGCCTGCTCATCATTTCTTATAACACAATAGTATTCCATTACATTAAACTTGGTTAGCCATTCCACATTTGATGAACATCCCCTTAATTTCAATTCTTTACCACCAGAAAGGGAGCTGCTAGAAATATTTTTGTACATGTGACCTTTCCTGTTTTTATGATCTCTTTGGGATGCAGACCTAATGGTTGTATTGCTGGGTCAAAGGGTCTGCACAGCTCCATAGCCCTTTGGATATGGTTCCAAATTGTCTTCCACAAAGGTTGGATCAGTTCACACCTCCACCAAAAATGCATTAGTTTTCCAATTTTCCCACAACTCCAACACTTATTATTTTCCTTTTTTTGGTCATATTAACCAATCTGACAGGTGTAAAGTGGTACCTCAAAGGTTTTTTAATTTGTATTTCTCTAATCAATAGTGATTTAGGATATTTTTTTCATATTGCAATTGATAGCTTTAAGAAAAATAATTCTTAAGAGTGCTATTTATCTCTATGTTACTGAGCCTAAATTAAAAAAAAATTCTGTCCTCAAATTTACTTTTTAATAAGGTGATACAACATTCATTGAGATAAATAAATAGAATATAACTGAGGATCAGAAGAGTGTTAGGAGCTAATGGAATTAAAAATACTTCCTCTAACAATTGTTAATTGCAACTTGAATAAAAAGCTCACTGAGGGCAAGTATTGTTTATTTTATTTTATTTTTGAATGTATTTCCCTAGTACATATAACAGTAGCTGGAACATAAAAGTCTGTAATAATAATAAGTGTTTGTTGAATGATTGATTGAAAGAAGCTAAGGATTATAATAGGCATGGGTCAGGTTAGGGATATCCAAAGGTAAGAGAGAGATAAGGGCAAAGAGCTCAAAGAATAAATGTTGAATTTCAGGAAGATTAAAAGACTCATTTGCAATGAAACAAACAACAGTACAAAAGTGTCAAACACACAACCTCCTGCAACCAGGAAACATAATCAAACATTATTACATTTTAAAACAAAGCCAATATGCAGTTCCCATGGATACATATACACTTATTAGTGCCCTGATATCTTCTAGATTCTGATTCTCCTGTATAGACCAGATGAAGAAGAATATAAAATAAGTCTGTCATTGGTTTGTCAGATGTAGAGTGTATGTTTCATCCTAAAAGCAATAAGAAGATAATATATATTTTTGAGAATGGGAGTGATTTCATCAAATTTGTGTTATATAGCAGGATTATTTAGGCAATTGCATGGATGATACATTGGCACATACCTGAAGCAGGTATATCAGCTAAGAGGACTTTAGAGTCATTCAGTTGAGTGGTTAGTGGCACCTGAACCAGAGTGGTAGCTGTGTGAGTGGAGAAAGGGAGACAAATGCAGGAGATGTATATATTAAAATGATAAGACTTAATAATTTATTAATAAAGTCAAGTGGGAATGTAGAATGTTAAATATGGAAGTGGCAAACACTTAAATTACTTTAAAACACAATTAGAATATTACTTGATCCTGGGGGAAACAGGAAACCACTGGAGTTTGTGGAAACGAGGGTGGGGAAGTGTGAAATACTTGGAAGTATTATACTGTAAGTCCACCTGTAGGAAGGATTAACTTGAGATCTAAAGTGAAAAGAGAATGGAGTGGGGAGAAATTTAAAATCTGAGAGATAAACAAGAAGGCTGATACAATGGAAAAGGTATGAATTTCTTAAAAATATAAATAAATGTTACTGTTTTGATTAATAAGGATTTATTTACTCTCCCTTACCCATGTCCTATCTACATTTGGGGAAAAAAGGAGGAGATAGAGGAGCTTCAGGAGGAGAACTCCTTTAACCAATATTATTATATAACTTGTTCTACTAGATTGGCTGTGAAGTTAAGCAGCCATTTAGGAAGATAGCTTGAAGGGTTGTAAAGCTCAATGAAAAGGCTTTGTTCATCAGATACTTTTTCTTTTTTTTTTTCTTTTTTTTTTTTTTAGTGAGGCAATTGGGGTTAAGTGACTTGCCCAGGGTCACACAGCTAGTAAGTGTTAAGTGTCTGAAGCCAGATTTGAACTCAGGTCCTCCTGACTCCAGGGCCGGTGCTCTATCCACTGCACCACCTAGCTGCCCCAATCAGATACTTTTTCAAAAAAAAAAATTTTATTTACTTATTTATTTATATGTGTTTATTCATTTTTTTATTTTATTAAATGTGAGACCTGGAAAAACTTTTAGGCAGTGGTAAAGGAGACAACTGAGAGTGAAAGAAAAAAATAAAAGAGACCTTTTTCCTTAAAATTATGGTCATTTAGATGATAATTTAGAAGGGTTTTGAAGTGCAAAATCAAAGAAAATAGATATTATTCTTACTATTAGTGATCCAAAGATGCTAATTAAAATGAACCCATTATGAGTTGATAAGATGGGGATTTTATAATGATATTTAATGTCTACATATAATTTGAAGTGTTTACAGAGTACTTCTTTGTTTATTATTTAATTTAATATTCATGACAAACCTATAAAATAGGCATTAAAGTTACTATCATGGTTTTACAGATGAGGAAACTGAAGCTAAGATATTTTAAATGACAGTGCTTTTTTGGTCTCACAGCTAGTGTCAGGCAGCATTTAAACTCATTTCTGCTCTGAGTAAAAACAAGTGCTCTCTACCTAACAAATATGTAAGAATTTTAAAAAATTAAACAGGGTAATAACTAGTCAAGATATTCAAATAATTAATATTTAATAAAGGTATCATTTCACTTAAACTAACAGATGGTTATTCTTCCTAAGGCAAGTGTGTGCCCAGGACCTTGATTCATTACATTGCTAAATGATTTTTCTTGCCAAACTCATTAACCTCTGTTGTCTTCATTGTTGCTATTCATATTTCCCAATTTCCTTGCTACAACTAAGTGCCCCTATTTGATTTCTCATTTCTCCTCCAAAACAAGCAAACTAACTAACTTAAAAACAATTTAAACTACTGTCAATCTACTGCTTATTTTTGTTAAACCTAAAGCCTATATAAGCACAGTAGTAACTTGTAAATTTTCTCATTATTTTTGTCAAACCAATATTGATGTTTGTGAGTATTCTGGCTCAGATGAGTAAGTGTGATTCTATACACCAAATCTCTGAAAGCTACTTACTCCTTTTCTCTTCCACTGTTGCCAATTGTGTATTGCCTCAGCTTTCTCTCCAAATTATGAAGTAACTGTTCACATTCAGAGATGCTCTCTAATCTATTACTATTAATGTTTCCAGTAGTCATCTTGTCTTGGGGCAAGTGCTTTGCTAGAACATGAATGCTTAGCTTGGAGAATATGTCTGGGATTGAACCAGCTTTCTGTACTATGCATCACCTTCATCAATCTTACATCCTGTCTCTTCTCCTTATGAGGACATAGCCTCTGCCAATGTTTTCTGCATGTGTTCATCCATGCCGTTTTATTTTGTTTAGATAAACAGAAGATAGTGTTGGTGACAAGAAGATCATGAGATGCATAAGACTTCAGTGTTAAGTGACTATTACTATTGCTGTTTCCAACTCCATTCCTCCCAAGGAATCACTTTTGTTTGATAGTCTGTGCCTAATCCGGTTTTAAAGTCACCCAGAATTACAAGCTTGCCATCTTTTGAAACACTGTGATAATGAGGATCTCTAGGTCTTCATAAAATCTTTCTTTGATGTCATCAGAGTTGACATGGTGGGAGCATACATGCTGATGATAGTGGCATGGCACTTTCCTGCAAGTGGCAATCATATTGTCATGAGCCATCATTCACTTCTTTTGGTAGGAATAAAAGCTTGTCGACTAGATTAGTTTTGATTGCAAAACCTACACCAGCTTCATGGAACTCACAATCACTGCAGCTATTCCAGGAAAACACTAATCCAACACTAATTTTAGTAAGCTGGGCTTCATGTTCCAGTCTTGTTTCACACAGGGCTATTATTTGAATGAAGTACCTGCTGATTTCTCTTGCAATAAGAGCATTTTGTCTTTCAGGTCTATTGGATTTTGTGTTGTTTATAAGTATACACATATTACATGTACCAAGGTTGAGTGTGATCATCTTTTCAAAAGTATTTGTATTTTTGATTTGTGTTCTGAACACATGGTGAGATCCCTGCCTTCCCTCATAATCAGGCCAAGAATGAGTAAGCAGACAATTGTTAGGGCACAATTTGTAACCCTTTCCTTATACCAAGAGGAAAGCAGAATGGACTTTAAAAAGGCTGATTAAACACCCAAGGGGCTACCAAATTCCATGCTGCTTCAGTGAGAAGATGACCCTATGGTCTGGGTCACCAGTGTACATTTTTGTGACTATAGCTCCCAGTATATCTCCACCTACTGCTTCATCACTTGCTTGTCACCAACGTATTTTGAGATGGTAAAAATGGTAAAATAGCATGAATAATGGGTGATTTGTTTGACCCCTGCATAAATTAGATTTAAGTGAGGCAGTTGCATGGAATTCAGAGTGTGACCTCACACTCTCCTGCAGAGTCATATGGTAAGGCAGAGTCAAGATGACTCGTGATGGTTAGAGATGCAGTGGATGTCCTCGGTATCTCTGATGTCGAACCAAACTCTAAGTGCTTCACACAGCCTCCTCCAGGTACCTTCCTGGCCACTGGGGGAAAAAAAGTGTTCTCATATGCCTATTCCACCAGAGAAAGTCTTTACATGCTTATGATAGACACCCCCATAACTTACTGATGGGTTTCAGACACATCAGTTATTCTCAAACTGATTTAGCCTGTCTGCCAAAATGGTTTAGCGTTGTATAGCCTCTGCACATGTTACAGCTTCTTGGAGCCACAGATGAGAATAGGGTGCATCAGGTGGATACCTAGGTTGGAAAGCAGCTCTGAAAAGGGTTTGGTAGCCCTCATACCAGAAGTACTAGTCTTCTTTGAACACTCCTACACACTAAACACAAAAGTAAAATATGATGCTATCACCAGCCTATTTATTGTTATTCCAGAGTTTATGATTTTTAATGCTAATTTGTTTCTTATTTTACTCGGCAACTGCAGATATTGTCTCGGGATGATATTTCCTTATGACTATTGTGCAGTGATTTTAAATTGATGAAAAGTGATAAAATCTTTAATTTAGGGGCAGCTAGGTGGTGCAGTGGATAGAGCACCGGCCCTGGAGTCAGGAGGACCTGAGTTCAAATCCGGCCTCAGACACTTAACACTTACTAGCTGTGTGACCCTGGGCAAGTCACTTAACCCCAATTGCCTCACTAAAACAAACAAAAAAAACAAACAAAAAACCCTTTAATTTATTTCTTCCTTTCCTTTATGTTCTTGACAATTTTAGCAATACCACAATCCCTATTAGTACCAAATGTCTACTTCATTCCCCTCATCTCAATAAATGATTGGAATTTTGTGATATTCCACCAGTATTTGCTCTGTATTTCAAAAGCTGAAACCCTTCACTAAATATGTATTCTAAACTAATGTATATTTCAAGGGAATGTTATGTGAATATTTCTGATTCATATAAGGCAATTCAGCATATTATTCAAGTATATTTGTATCAGATCCCTTATACTTTTCTTATTATCATTACATATTACCTTTAGAATGAAGTTATAAATGAAAATAAATTTCAAAGAGATAAATGACATATTAAGTCTACAAAATGAAAACTGTTAAATGAATTTTCCTATCCTAAAATTGCCTGATGTCTCATGGACTTAATGCTATCATTAAGAAAATTTTAAACTCTTACCTATTAAGTTTTTTAATTACTAAGTTTTACACAATTTATAGTAATTATGTGGGTTATTTTGACTATATTTTAAGAATATGTTGAGGATTCATATCATCGCCTGGTTATTAACCTTGCAGTAATGAGACTCTGATCTTTGTTAGCCTAGTTCTCAAAAAAGGACAAAGAATTTATCACTTGAAAATTTGTGATAGAGGAGAGGAAAGCTGGGAATATTCAAAAAAACCCTGGATTTTTAAATATTTTAAAAGACTCAGTAAAGTAGAAAAATAAGACAGCTGCAATGGCCTAAATTTCTGCAGAGCAAGTGTCCTTGGATAGATAGGAAGGCTTTGTTAAACTTTTTGAAGTTATGGAGAGAAATAATTTTTATAAGAAAGAAAAAAAAAAGAATTGTCTAAGAAGATACCTTGAAGAAACACAGGTCAACCAATTCAGCCAGAAGATAGAAGCAAAGAAAGGTGATGGAGGAAAATAGAAAATTGTGCCATGGTCATCTAAGAATAATATCAATAGTGCTGAAGGTAATCTCATGGGGAAGAGTAATAGGTTGCCACAGAAATATAAGAACAATAAAAATTATTTATTTATCTGTATGTTTGTTTTTAACTATATCATGAAAAAAGAGAAGCACCAGTTTGATGCTCTGGGTAGAAAGAACAAAGCAGTATCATTCCGGATTTCATTATTTCTCTGCCAAGGAAAATGATTGAGGATGAATTGTGTGTTGTAAAGAGTAGTGAATTTGGAGAGGGAAGAAGAGAGTTTGAATCATGTCTTTGATACTTTATACCCTTGTGTGATCTTTCACAATTCCTATCTCCTCAAAATGAAAGGGTTTAACTTGATTTCACTTAAACTTCTTTCTATAAACCTTATGATCCTTGGCCATGAAAAGCATAGAACAAAGTTAGTAGATAGGAGGGAGGTGATATCCAAGGGTAGAAAAAAAAAAGGAATTAAAAGACAAATGTAAGGCAAAAAGAAATGAAAAGCATGCCTCTTTGCTAACCCCATAATGACTTAATTAGAAAATCCTAGAGAATCAGCTAAGAAATCAATACAGACAAGTTGGGTATAGTAGCAGAATAAAAAATAAATCAAAAAAATCCATAGCATTTCTATATATCATGAACAAAATCAAGGGGGAAAAACAAAAGGGAAATACCCTTTCAAAGTATACACACACACACACATATATACATATATATATATATATATATATATATATATATATATATATCATATATACATAATGTATAATGCATCTCAGAGTAAATCTCTCATTGTCATGACACATGCAGATATATGTTTCTAAAACCCTCATTAAAAAATAAAGAATAGCTTAAATACCTGAAAGGGAATCCAGACATCCAATGGTCATGCCTGGGCTATTTCAATACAATAAAAATAATGACATTACTTCAATTAAGTTACAAATTTATTTATCTTACTAATTAATGGAAGTATAAAGGGGATATTTTATCAAGCTACAATTTTTTTTTTGTAAATAGTACATTTTTAGGAATAAATTGTTAAGAGTCTCAAGGAAAGGCAAGGCCAAGATTGTGGAGGAAAGGCTGTAACTTTGGGTGCTCCCCACAATCCATCCACATACCTCCAAATAATTCCATGAGACAATTCCTGGAGCAACAGAACCCACAAAAGAACAGAGTGATATCATTTTCCACCCAAAGACAGCTTAGAAGTGTAGGAGGTAAGGTCTGCTGTACTAGGATAATAGGAGAGTGCAGCCATGCCCTGCAGATCCAGCCCCAAGCAGGCCGCACCTCCAGAGCCTTGGAATCATCAGCTTCAGTGGCTACTACTAACACTAAGCTCACTGACAATTGAGGGGGGTCCAACAGTTGGCAAGGAGACATTCTGGAGCTTAGACAGAGCACTGTTTTGTTGCTCAGGAAGCAGACTTGAGGACTTGAGGTGCAGCTTCCCAGTGGGGGAAGGACCCAGGCATGCTAAGCTTACAAACATGATGAATCAGATTTTTGCTTTCAGGGTTAAAGAGTAAGCAGGCCTGCAGTTACTTACATACCAGAGCACAGGCCAGGTGAGCTGAGAACATGCCTGTCCTTAAATCATACAATGTGGGATTCCCTGAAGCTTGGGGCAGTCCATCCTGGAAGCAGGGCCACACTTTGAGAAGGAGCTAAAAGTCAAGAAATAAGCTAGGATTATGAGCAGGCAGGAAAAGGTGAGGACTATTGAAAGTTTCTTTGGTGACAAGGTAGATTAAAATATGCCCTCAGAAGAAGATAACAAAGTCAAAGCTCCTAAGCTCCTATATCCAAAGATTCCAAGAAAAGTATAAATTGGTCTCAGGGCATAGATTTGCTCAAAAAGGACTTTGAAGATAAAGTAAGAGAGGTAAAGGGAAAAGTAAGAGAGGTAGGGGAAGAATGGAAAGAGAAATGAATGATGCAGGGGGTTCATGAAAAAAAGTCAACAGCTTGAAAAGCCAAATGGAAAAGGAGATACAAAAGCTCTCTGAAGAAAATAATTGCTTAAGAACTAGGATTGAACAAATAGAAGCTAATGACTTTATGAGAAATCAAGATAAAATAAAGCAAATCCAAATGAATAAAAAAATAGAAGGCAATGTGAAATAACATTGAAAAAACTGCTTACGTAGAAAATAGATCCAGGAGAGTTAATTTGAAAATCATTGGAGTAAATGAAAACCATGATCAAAAGAATAGCTTAGGGGGCAGCTAGGTGGCACAGTGGATAGAGCACTGGCCCTAGATTCAAGAGTACCTGACTTCAAATTCGGCCTCTGACACTTGACACTTACTAGCTGTGTGACCCTGGGCAAGTCACTTAACCCCCATTGCCCCACCAAAAAAAACAAACAAAAGAATATCTTAGACATCATCTTCCAAGAAAATGTCAGGGAAAATTGGCGGGATATTCTAGAAGCAGAAAGTAGAAATTGAAAGAATGCTCTGATCACCTCCTGAAAGAGATTCCAAAATGAAAACATCCCAAGTCAAGGAGAAAAATAATGCAAGCAACTAGAAAGAAACAATTCAAGTACTCTGGAGCTACAGTAAGGATTACAAAAAATCTAGCAGTTTCTACATTAAGACATCAGAGGGTATGGAATATGATACTCCAGAAGGCAAAGGGACTGGGATTACAACCAAAAATCACGTACCCAGCAAATCTGAGTATAATCTTTCAAAGGAAAAAAAATGGACTTCAGTGAAAAAGAAGACTTTCCTGCATTTGTGCTGGAAAGACCTGACCTGAATAGAAAATTTGATTTTCAAATACAAGACCCTAGAGAAGCATAAAAAGGTAAACAGGAAAAAGAAATCCTGAGGGATGTTAAAAGGTTTAACTGTTTACATTCCTACATGGGAAGATGATACTTCTAACTCATAAGAACTTTCTCAGTATTAGGGCAGCTGAAAGGAATATACTTAGACAGAGGGCACAGGTGTGAATTGAATATGAAGGGATGATATCTGTAAAGCAATTTTTTTTCATTTATCCTTGTTTTATGGGATAGTCAGGTGAGGGTGGCTTATATCTGGGGCCAGATTTGAGCTCACAAAAGCTGATGCTTTGTCCACTGTATCACCTAGCTGCCCCATGATGACATCTTTAAAATAAAATTAAACTATAAGAAAAATACACTGGAAGAAAAGGAAAAGGAGAGGTGGACTTGGGTAAAGTAGTTCACATAAAAGAAATAAGAAAATGCTTATGGAGTGGAGGGGAAGATAGAGGAGTGAGTGATCCTTACTCTCATTAGAATAGGCTCAAAGAGGGAATAGCATACACACTCAAGTGTGTATAGTAATATATCTTGCCCTTTGGAAAAGTGGGAGAGGAAGGGGATAAGGGCTGGAGAGGTGAAGGAAGGGAGGGATTGGGGGAGGGGGCAGTAAAAAGCAAAACATTTTTGCAGAGGAATAGGGTGAAAGAAGATAGAACATATAGTAAATATTAAAGGGGAGGGAATAGGATGGAGGGTAATACAGTTAGCAATAGTAACTGAAAGAAATGATGAGCAGGATGCTATCAGAAGGACTTATGAAAAC